>NC_046606.1:13143848-13465900 GCF_011750605.1 Drosophila busckii
TGCCGCTGCTGCCCCCTTGTGAACTCAACTCAACATTTTTCATACTCAATTGTCAATCAGCTGCCAATTAATTCAACTCAACTCAACTGACCAACGCAGACCCTTTAAAAACTCAATTCATTGTCAATTGTTTGCCGCTTAAGCAGCAGCAGCTGTTTATGGCCACAATGGCTTACTGTTTTCAGTTTAGTTCATGAATTATTTACGAAATTAATTAACTAACAAGCTGCTTAGCTGCTCTGCTGTGCTGTGCTGTGGGGCAGGCCAGGCCATTGTAATGAGGCCTTATGCCTTGTTTGTGAACTGTGCAAACATTACGTGCACCCCCTTTGGGCTTGCCACTTTTTTTATTCGCTTCATCGTGGGGGAGAAAAAAGGCTTGTGGTCTGAATTGGTTTATGTAGGTTTAATGCTTGTTATTCAGTGTATTCTGATTTCTTGGCGTGCTGGATAAAACAGGCGATTATTAGTGAGTTCCTGCAGATGGCCGACGAGTAGTTTGCGCTTGGAGATGGAAAAAAAAATATCATTGTTGAAAAGCTAAAAGTTTTTTATGCTTATTAGCATAAAAGCTTGCCTAAAGCACGTACCCACCCGCAAGTTCAGCTGCGTTTAAAGGCTTTTTAGGGTTCAAGCGGCGTATGCGCAATATTTACATCTAGCGACCAAAACACGTTAACTAACTTTACTAATAAAAAAATTTTCAAATTAAATTCGTTAAGCAAAACAAGCTGCAAAATATTTGTTTTGCTTTTCTGTATAAATTTGTAAATATTTTCACTTGGCATAAGAATGAAATACTTCAGCGCCGGCAGCTAATCTTTTATTAGCCACAAAAATGCGACTACCTCTGTTTTGAGTCGTCGGCGTTTAATTGTGCGCAGCGTTGAAGTATTTGCTGTCAACGTTTTGCCTTTTGCCGCCCTCCTCCCCCCCTCAAAAAGGGCATTCCATGTATGCGCCTGCAATGAAACAATTTAATTAAATTTTTTTGTAGCAAGTGAGCCGAGTAAATGAAAACAAATAAACCACAATAAAGTGCTAGAAAGCGTACCAGATGCCACTGCTCATTTCCAAGTCAAAGTCAAGCCAGGCCCAGCCCGGTCCAATGTCTTTGGCTCGTTAGTCAATCTCTGCTGTTGTCTTTCCAGCATAGCCAAGGGTCTGGTCTGTGTCAGCTGCGCTGTCTTTTGGCAATTATGAGCTGAATGCTCGTGTCTGTCTGTCTGTGTGTGGGTGTGCAACAATTATGTGGCATAGACAGTGCTGTTAAAAACTGCTAGTGTGTCTATTGTTCACAGCATTTTCAATTTGGCAAAGTGTCACACATCATAAGCAACTCTCGAGTTACTGCTAAATGCCAAACTCTATTTGGGGCTTTGTGACTTGCAGCTTTAAACACTTGCCCATATATCAATTTGTTCTCAAATATTTGTGCACATTTTTCAAATAGACTTGCTCACACACACACACACACACACGCACACTGCAGTGATTTATGCTGGTTCTTAAATTTCGGGGTATTGCCTACTTGCTGGCCCCAGAAAAACTTATCTGCCTACTGCTGAGCAACAAAGCCCAAACAAATGGCATTCAACTTGTAGCCAAGTTACTTTCAACTACGGCTAGGTCGTTGGCCAGTTCTGCTTCAGTGTGTGTGTGTGCGTGTTGGCCATATCTATGCCAGCATATTTGTGTTATTATTTAAATAAGTTTTTAGAGCAGCAGCTAAGTAATGGCAAATTGTGAACATTTTAGCAACTTTAAAGGCCATTCAAGAGGCATTTTGAGCCATTATGTTGCAAAAGATTGTTATTTTATGAATTTCACTTTGGCCTAAAGTATGCACGTAGTAGAAAAAGGCGAGTGTGTCGGTAACTTTGCATAACATTTTAAAATCTATTTATAGACTCTAGTTGAAAGTGAGTTCAGTTTGATAGGCAGTTCTACTAAAGTTAAAGCAAATTGCATTTCGATTGAGAATGTTCAAAGTTGCTTATTTAACATTGCCAATGAGCTTAACTACATTCTAATAATCAAAGCAGACCTTACTATATTTTTTATTTTAATCCATGCTTTGCATATTCTTGTTGCAATTTAAGCTATTTCTACACATTCTCTTTCAAATATTTAAGCATACTCCTTTTTATATAATTTCGTTATTAAATTAGACAAGTAAAAAGATAAAAACTTACTTTAAAATGTCTACAATAATGAGGGTGCACCTTTTGTGCCTTAAAATTTCCTCAAACTTATGTATCTTGACTTTTTCCTTTTTCCCTTTTCTAATTCAGAAACGTTGCTTTTTGTTAGCCACTCTTAGACCCGTTTGCTTTGCTGTGTTTAACGTTAACTCCAGATAATTTCAGCATTCATTTATTTTAAGCACCCAGCTTTGCTATAAATGTGTAACAAATCTTGGTGCTGTACGTCCGAGTCGTCAGAGCCTCAATTAGTTTGTGCTGTCAAATACAAATATCAAGCATACGCCCCGTTTAGCAATGCTAATGGCGAATGTCAACGCATGTAAAGTGCTATCGAGACATGAGCGTGCATTGCTTAAAAGCACACTGAAGCAAAAGCAAAAGCAAAGCTAATTAGCGGAAGCAACAATCAATGGCCGGTTTTGCTTTTGCGCTTCTCTTTCTAAAAAGGTTCGGTTGCTGTTAACAACGTGTTGATTTTTCCTATTATTTGTGCGCAGCTTGACAGGCACGTTCTAAATATATATGTATATATATATAAAGTATATATATTGTGTGGCAGGGGCAAGTGAATTAGTTGAGATTTGCGGCTTGCGGCACGTGTTGCTGTTTGCAGTTTATTTTGGTCGTGGTTTTGTTTTTATTTGCGCTGCGTCAGTTAATAAAAGGAGACGAAAACGAAAAAAGGTCTGCCAGGTGGTCTAAGCTGTCAAATCCTTTGTTTGCCTCTTCTGCTCAATGATTTCTTATGCTCGCCCTCAAAGCTTTCCACCTTGGCAATAAGCACATTAACTTGACAATGCGTCAATTTCATAAGCCCACACAATAGATCAGATTCCCCAAGCTGTTTTCGAATCAATAAAATTAAAGTGAATTTTGTTTGCACTCAGATTTTGATGAATTGATTATTTAAGCTGCTTTCAGACTACACAAAGTGCCTGCCAGGCAATTCCTGATAGAAATATATTTTTGGAGCATTTTTTATGCTCTTTGTGTAGCATTTATTTTGTGATAGCAAATATGCCTAAGCAACCGAAGCTGTGGGGCTCAAATTGCAATGCTTAGCAAGGTATTTTTTATTTTGGCATATTGCATTTTGTAGACAGCCGCAAGGAGTCAAAGGAAACCTAATTATCACTCGCAATCTGTGGGGATAGACAAGCAATACACAGGACAATGGCACACACACACACATGTGTGTGTAGGTGTTAGAGTGGCTGAAAATTGGCATAGACAGGGCCAGGCAAATGCATTTTGGTGCGATGGGCGTTCGCATGAGGGACAGGGCGTGCCCAAACTATTAGCAGCATGCACAACAAAGCAAATGCATGCAGCTGCGCTGCTGCTGCTGATGCTGCTGCAACATCATCATCCTCATCATTGCCTGGTTTGAAATGCACTTGAATGTGAGCTTAGGGCATTTGTAATGATTGAATTTGAATTGCAGTCAGCAGCAGAAGCAGCAGCAGCAACAACAAAAGCAACAACAACAATCCAGATACAAATACAAATATCTGTTAAAATATCTTGTGTGCTTATGGGCAACGAGCAGCTTTGCTAGCACTTCCTTTAGTTTTTGCCCTTTTACAAATATCTAGCTATGTGCAAGTTTTTTCCTTAGTTCTCTGCCTCTCTTTTTACCGCCGTGTCCAACTGTTTGTCTGCTTATTTCCGCGCCGCCTGCAGCGCCATATCCTTTGGCAGCCAAGCTGCTGCTGTCTTTTGCTCTTTGCCTGTTTAGCAACAAAAAGTGCAGCTAGGCACTTCCGACAAAAAAAGCTTAAAGTATGAACAATTGATGTTACTTTAATGCAGCAATTCGGTTGTGCTTTGCTTGATCCAAGTTTAATTCGCTTGTTAACATCGTTTTCTCTGTCATTTTAAATTTGTGTGTTCTTTCGGGTAAATAAATTAAAGCGCTTGAAAGTTAGAAACAAAATGCTGCCCATAGATCCTACAAATGAGACGGCCTACTCCTTTGTTGTCGTAGGCGCCTCCGGTCGCCTGGCGCTGAGCAGAATCTTTCCAGCACTCTGGCAGCTTTATCGCGACAATCGCTTGCCGCAGGGCACAAAAATCTTTACGTTCTGTCGCACGCCGCTGGACACGGCCAAGTATCGGCTGCAGTGCGTGCCCTATATGGGCTTGGACAAGCAGCACGACAAGCACAAGTACAACAGCTTCTGGACCAATGTGCATTGTCTGCAGGGTCAGTACGATCAGCCCGAGGACTACATGGAGCTGACAGCTGCCATGGTGCTGCAGGAGAGCAAGCACAACATGAGCTACGCCAATCGCATTTTCTATCTGGCCATACCGCCCATACTGCTGGACCAGGTGACACTCAACATCAGTCGCAAATGCCAATCGCATACGGGCTGGACACGCATTATTGTGGAGAAGCCGTTCGCACGCAACGAGATCACCTATAGACCATACCAGACGCAGCTCTGCCAGACATTCAAGGAGTCGCAGATCTATATGATTGATCACTATCTGAGCACGCTGGTCGTGCAGAACTTCTTTGTGCTGCGCTTCATCAATCACATTTGGTCCGAGACCTGGAACAGCAAGCACATAGCAGCGGTTATGATCAGCGTCAAGAGCGACAAGCCCGTGCAGGCGCGCGCCAATTACTTCAATCAGTTTGGCATTATACGCGATCTGATGACCAATCACATGATGCAGCTGCTCACGCTGCTGACCATAGATCAGCCGTACAGCAATCTTGTGGACGATTTGCGCGACGAGAAGCTGAAGGTGCTGAGGCAAGTGGTTACAGTGGATCTAGCCGACATGGTCTTGGCACAGTACTGCAACAATGGCAAGGAGAGCGATGCCACTAAACTGGGCTACACACAGCACTCGTACATACCCAAGGACTCGCTGACGCCCACCTTTGCGCTGGTGGTGCTGCACCTCAACAACAAGAACTGGACGGGCGTGCCGTTCATACTGCGTGTGGGCCATGCACTCAATGAAACCAAAACAGAGATACGCGTGCAGTACAAATCCATTTCCTGTGATCGCAGCGAGGGCAACCAGAGCGTGTGTAATGAGCTGGTGCTGCGGCTGCAGCCACGCGAGGAGCTGTTCATGCGCATGATGCTCAAGCGTCCAGGCGATAAGCTCTGCCTTAAGGAAACGCAATTGAATCTTATGCTGCCGGATCGCACAACAGTGCCCTCGAACTTGCAACGCTTGCTGTTGAATGTGTTTGCGGGCAATCAAATGTTTTTCATGCGCACCGATGAGCAGTGCGAGATCTGGCGCATTTTCTCGCCAGTGCTTACGAAAATTGACGTCGACCGTCCCAAGCCACTGCAGTATGCCTTTGGCTCGCGTGGACCCATGGCAGCTTATCGGCTAGCTGCCAGCAATGGCTTTCAGTTCTATGAGTCCGATGACTTTCATGCCGATAAGGACATTGCTGTTGAAGAGAGCGAGCAGCAATTGAAGCCGCCCAGTCGTGCCACAATAGCCACACCTGGCTGGATGAATGTGCCTTAGAATTTGTCGAGTTAACTTTCGTGTGCACCCCAATAAATGCTTATTTTTCTTTTTGGTAGCTAAGCTTTTAATAAAAATAACTACAAGGCAAAAGTTTTTTAATTAACCAAGTGCAACAGCAGTTGCTGCTGCTGCTACTGGAAACTGCAATTGCAGCTTGCAACTTTAGTTGGTCTTTTGGCTTACGAAACTTATCAACACTTTTTGTTGCTTTCCTCTGCAAAAGGTATAAATAACACGCATGATTTGGCCATTGTCCTAAGGACTAGCACTGGCTGCTAGCTAAAGTTTCATATATGAAACCTTAGATGCTCTAACTGATATATTTATATACAACAAAGTATATATTGAAATTGAAATTTATGATAGTAAGAACATTCTGTGAAATTGTATTTCCTTTTTACCATATATACGAGTGTTTGCTGTAGCTACGTGGACTTTGTATTGCATTTAGAGTATTCCAAATAGATTTGCGTTGGTCAGGCAGCAAGTTTACTTCACTTGCTGCTGAAAAGTTTGCAATAAGTGAAAAGCAGTTGATGAAGAAATGAAGCAAAAACAAAGCAAACCCAGATGCGAGTCAAAAAACTGAGTCGTGTGGGCTAGCAAAGGCCAAGAAAGTTACTTTGATTTCTTAACGCAACTTTGGCTAAACTTATACTGCGCTCACTTGCCAGTTAACAGTTACCAGTTACCAGTTGCTAGTTGCTAGTTGGTCGAGATGATTTTTATGTTTTTGTTTTGATGCTGCCGCACTTTATTGAGAAGTAAAGTTTTCGTGGTCAGTTCTGGAGCTGGAGATGATGTGCAGTTTATCGAGCGTAGTTGGAATCGAGAGTACTAAATGTAAATAGAAAACGCTATGCATAGCCAAGTCAATTTGTTTTTACAGCACTGGAAACGCTTTGTGCAGCCATTTTAATTAGCAAACGCACTGAGATAACTGCAAACAATAAGCTCTTAAGTTGATTATAAATCTTATTGTATTTGCACACTTGCCAGCCATTTGGTTTATAGGTCAACCTCAAGTCCACCCCCGCCCTCGCGACACTCGCGACTGCAATTGTGCGCTGCGCTATCTACGAGCTTAAGGATTTCAGCGCTGCTCCTTGCTTGCTTGCTTGTCCTTTTGCTTATACATATACACGCATATGTTTGTTGTTGTTACTCGTTTTGCTTTTGCGCCTTTAACTGATTTTTTGTGTTGTCGCTTACGTTGCCTGCAGGCAGTACGCTAGGAAAAATATTTTAAAAGAAAATGCCGCTGCGTGCCATGTCTGAGCCTGGGCCATGGAAATCATTAAAAACAATATTGTCATCCACAATTGAGTTGGCGCTAAAGTTTATTTATTTCATGGCACAACTGCCATTGGCATATATTAAAAGTATTAAGCGTTTTTGTTTTTCTGTTTCTGTTTTCTGTTTTCGTTGGTCTGTTTCTTTGTTTGTTGATGGCATTTATATGGGAATTTGCGCAGAATTTAAAAAAATATGTTACCAATATATAACTTTTGTTCAAGGCTCTGTCTTTATGGCGTTCCAATTGAACGCACACCAATAATTCTCAAGAAGGAAGACCATGATATACGCAGTCTTGCGGTTAAGGTATTTTTATGCTGCTGCTCGCTCGCTCGCTCTACTATTTAATTTCATTTTTTAATAGCTGCGCCAGGCACTCAAACAATACTCAGTCGCTGACACGCAGACAAAGGCGATAAAAAACGAGTCCTGCTTACACCTGCTCCTGCTGTGTGTGTGTGCTTAGGTGGCAAAAGGATTTTGTGTTTGAAAACCGTAAAGTGAAATTAAAATGGCTGGCTACGAGCTGACCAACTCGCCTTGGCCAACCGTAAAGCAAATGGCTAACGCGCAACACGGGCAATCAAACCAAACCAAACCAAACCAAAGCAAACTAGTAAAGCAAAAAGTAAAAAAAAGACTGCAGGTAGTTAGTTGGCCAAGGACTCGTTCATAGTTCTTAACCATCGTATGTTGGCTGCTATCTTTACAGCTGTTGTTGTTGCTGCTGCAGCTGTTGTTGTTGTTGTCCAGCTACAACAGCGATTACAACCGTGACACTCCATACAAGTTGTGAGCCAATGCTTTGCGGTTTAGTGGGGGGCGGAAGGAGTTTACACAACTGCGAGCAACATTTCAAATTGCTTAATTTAAAAGCGACTCGCAAAAAGCAAAAGGTAAAAAACAAAGTTGGCTAAATGTTGACCAGCTCGTATATATTGCTGGCTAGTTGTTGTTTGTGTGTGTTGTCGCCTTTTGCCTTGCACGCCAACAGCAGCAGCAGCAGCAGCAGCAACAGCAACAAGCTTGTTATCAAAGCAACGAATTGGGCAGATTCCCAACACTTTGAGCAGCCACAGGAAACTTACTTGCCACCGTACACTGTGTGCGGTAAAATCTATCAATTAAATGTGGCAAAGAGTTTGCAGCTAACTTTGCTGTATTTTAAACATGTCACCCGATAAGTCTCCACAAAATATTTAGCATATTTTTAAATTTTGTATCGTTGAACTTTAATATCGTTGAACTTTAAAGCTGAGCTGCATGCATAAAAAAGTTTCCCCTTTTTTTCAGTTTGCTGTTTGGAGTTTGTTTTACATTTGGTTTTCTGCTTTGGCGTTATCCACAAAATTGACACTCCGGGCAAATGATAACATTTCATTTCTTTTTCAACCCTCGTCCAGCTGAACGGGCCAAAACCAGGTCTGTTAATTTCAACGATATTGCAAAATAATTGCCTGTTTGCCCTGGCTCTGCATGTGGCTCTCTCTCTCTCTCTCTCTCTCTTGGCTCAGTGGAGCTGACAGTTTTTGTAATCTATAGCGCTGTGTAGTTTGCTTTTGGCTCAAATAATGTTGCAGTAATTGTGGTTGGTCTTAAAGGCGGCCACCGTGACTGAAATTTAAAACTGTTTTGTTGACATAATGACACTGGCTGCACTTTTAGTGTCCTCTGCACATTTGCGTTGCGGTTTATGGTTGGCTCTGCACTCGCGATGCACAACTCGACTCCATCGAATCCTCGTCAGCTCCCTGCAGCTGTGTCAATGTGCCACATACAATGGCGACACATCCGCACACACGCAGCTTTTCCCACTTCAGCAGCATAGCTGAGAGTGTGTGTGCGTGTGAGTGTGAAAGTTGATGTGTCTGGCTGTGTGAGTGTGCGAGTGTTAAAACGTGTCATTTCATGCTATGGGATGTCGTTAAATGAGCTAAATGCATGCAGGCGTAGGTGCTTGCCTTCGTTGCAGCCACTGCAGTCTTGAAATTCTCCATATGTATGTAAATTATCCGCGAAGCAAGTCTATATACTTGTGCTTGTTTATGTGACATAGTAAATGTCGAAATAACTAGCATTAATATTAAAAGTGTTTGGCTATGCCAAGTTCCAGACTTTCTGCGCGTTGAGCCACAAGCGATTAGAACAATAAACTCAATTTAATGCGCAATAAAAATTCTATTTACTCACTTACTTGCGTTTTATTATTGTGATTTTTATGCGCATAACCTTTGACACTCACATATCATTAGGCAAAAGTCATTCTTTTAGAAATTCGATTGTATGAGCTGTAAATATGAGTTATGCGCCAATTGGGCATGAAGTCGTAAATTTGTTTACGCACTGCTGATAAACCAGTTAAGAGTTATTGCCAAGGATATGTCTGCCAGCTGTGAGATATACAGGCACTTAATATTTTATAGTCGTATGTAAATATTAAGTATGAATGTGGCGTTTACAAATTTGGTTTATGGCACAGTTGAACAATTGTTGAAACTATTTCAACTGCGTAGTGAGCACCTTGAACTAGAACCACAATGCTCATCATATTTTAAGCCAACAAACAAATTCGTCGCGCGTTTTTTGGCGACGCGGGTGGGTGCCTGGTACGTATAATGTGAAATTTTCGTTTATAAATGTGCAACTTGGTGCTGGGTACTTTAGCAAGGACTTTAGTTATGGCTGCTTATAAATTTCAAATGCAAATTCTCAAGCAGTTTTCAGTTGAGTTCAGCTCTCAGCTCAGGGGCAGACAACTGAGCCATTTGTCAGCGTTATACGCTGCACACGTTGCGCTTTATGCACATGGCAATCTCTGTGGCTTTAGTTAAACTTCACTATCTCCCACTTGTTGCGCTTTAAAATGACACAAGGTGGCAATCTCTGTGCATTTAGTTAAAAGGGACTTTCACTTTACTCTCGCCACTCTCACGTCCCCAATCGTCTATTCTTGCTACTTAAAAGATAAAACTACTGTATGTTATATCACGCTCGCTCTATTGCAGTGGCCTTTAAAATTTCATCAAAACACTGAGATGACTGCGAGAATCGCAGTACATGCGATTTCGTCCAAATCACACAAGCGTAGTAGAGTTAATGCGTACAATGTGAACTGGGAAATTTGCAACAATTTCTGTTTGGCTGGGCTAGATAACAAGACCCAAAGCCTAGGGAAGGCTAATCTTTGTGCTACTGTGGTTTGTTCGGTATGATTGCCAACAGTTATTTAGCACTAGAGCTAACTAGCTTCTTTAATAAGGTGTGAGTTGAGCATCCGTCAGTGGGTAGATGTCATTTTCCGTAGCAGGAAACCGTTGAAACGAGCATTTCGGAAGACATCTCGCTGCCTGCTTTGTGCGGCTCTACTCGGCGTCAAATTATATCATTTATCGAGAGCACACAAGACAGTTCAATTAAGGCTGCCTTAATCATGCCCATTGTTGCGGTACTCAAATACGCATTGTGGCTTGAGCAATCGCTTTATCTAGATATGGCGAAACTCTGCACTGAACCTGGTATCAGGGGATGCATTGTTGCGTGGGCCTTTGGACTTTCGAGGTTGCACATTGGTTGTTGGTTGGTTGGCTGACCCTGTAGTGCGTTCGGAAGTTTGATCGGCAATTCGGCGGCGGCTGCTCCTTTGTGGCTGTCGCCCACACTTAGCTTCAAGAGCTGCTATTTTAGTCCTCTAGTGTTGTCGGTTAATCATATTGTACCGATTATCGCGTATGGGTGTGTGTGAGTGAAACTTTGTCGGGTGAGACATGGATACTCCGTGCATGCGCGTGCCCTGACAACCAACTTTCAGCTCTTGCTCATGGCGCCCCTTTGACCGATAAGTCATCGTCTGATTGTGACACAAGCGGCGGTCTGACGGGTCTCGATAATTGCATGTGCGCGCAATGACGAGACAGTCACTGAAAGTCCATTGCGTCTTGGCCCTTGTTAGCCCCTGTTGGCCCGTGGCCCGATGCGCCCCTCCTGGCCATAATTCTGCGGGAGTTTGGACACCTTCTTGTTAGCGACCCATATTTTCATGTCCACATGCGCCTATTTCGACGCACAAGGTCGATCACTAAATTTGTTCGGACCATTTTTTTGCACACATTGCAACATACCCTGGTGCACAGCGGCGCATAATTTTATTATGTTAGGTTCATGCTTCGCTTCGTCTATTTTACTATTTTTTGTGTGTGCTCTAAAAGATATTATTCTCCAATACATGCAACAAAAACGAGGCGCGAAATCGAGCCAAAGACAAGATTGACGAGCAGCACACTAATATGTCTAGGCGTGGTGTCCTGACCCATCAATTCGGCAGCCGTTCCATATGTTCGTGGTAAGAGAGTATGGATGTGTGTCTGTTGCGCGCTGCTTATATTATTGGTAGGTCAAAGATTGGGAGCAACTTCTCTCTGCGATTTTTTACTAATAGAGACATTATAGTAGTTGGGTTGGCCTCTTTCATTTGTGTTTTGTGGGGACATTCTATAATTTGCGCAGATTTTTGGTATTAATGATATATGATAATTTGGCTGAAAAGCGACTATGGGCTAGAGCGAGAAAAGAGGTAAAATATCTTTTATAAAGTCTACACGTAGCCGTTCTCTAGAGTCGTTAGTTTAGGTCTCATATTATATTGTATATCGTGATGGGTAAGTCTATCGAGAAAACGTAAGAAAACCATTTGGATTTAATCTTTGTAATATACATTACACGATTGCACGTTGACTGAGAGAACGGTTATAATATAAATTTATTCGAGATAGAAAGTTCATCTAGCATATATACTGTCGCGTGATCAGTAAGCAATCATTTGTGATATATCTTCATTGGAATATGTGATCACTATATACATAAATATATAAATTCAGTGATTTCATCTGTTTCCTAGCTTTCTATTTGTAATCAATGTTTATTAGAGAACGGCGAGAACAATATTTAATAAATCCTCACAATATCCTTATTCTTGAGCGTGCATTGTAATGCAGACCCATCAGTTTGGAGCCTCACATCCTTCGCTTTAAGCTGCTAACAAATATGACCCTCTAAAAATTTAAAGAGTGTTTCAGAGTACCACCTTATTGACAAATTGTAATTAGCACGGACCAGTCTAAAATCTATGATATCTTAGGCTCAATACATCTGTGATTGTAGTACTATGATCTCACTATATAAAAGATGAGTTCAACTATTAATTGAATACTTAAAAGATTTGGGCAGGATGACCTCCGCTCTAATTATCCATGTCACAAACAAACAGTTCATAGTAGAATGACAGCAGAACTAATCAGACATTCATTGTGGTATATATCATGTGAATACATTATTATATAATAAAACGACGCACAATAATGATTCAGATATAATCTTAAGTCACAGCAAACACTGTCAATCTATTTAATGGAATAAATTTTTGATTTAAAATATTTTACAGCCCACAGCAGCAGGCCACAGGAAGGGCGATCCTTTCACCACTCGGAAGTAAAACTATTTTCATTTTTATGAGATTTTATCTTATTTAATTTAAGCATACTTTTGTCTTACTCACATAGGCTATAGCCACTTGCGTCTGCTCTCTCTCGCTCCTTGACGTTTTGGATGCTGCAGCCTGCAGGCCACTGTCGTCGTCGTCGTCGTCGTCGTCGTCGACATCGACGTCTTTGCGCCACTTTGTCCTCTGCTCGCTGTGAACAATTTAAAGCAAAAGTTGCCAAAGTATTAAAACTTTTCTAGTTACTTGTTAGTTAAATAATAATGCGTAAAAGGAATCCCTCGTCCTTGTTTGTTTTTTGCCATGCTTTGCTCTCTTGCTACCGCCAGCTTGGCAGTAACAAAAGCCAACACACCGCGCAATGAAAATGCGGCGACAAATGCAATTAGATTGAAACCGCACCTGCAGCAAAACAACAAAAAAAAAAACGAAAATAAACTTCTGAAAGGATTTATGCGATTGCTGCAACCAAAACACACACACTCACATGTTTGGGCGTATATGTAAAGAAAATTCGCCTTGTTAGTGCCAAGCTTTGAATGCTTCAATCCTCTATGAGAGCCCTGCACGCTTTAGCTTTGTTCAACTCCAGGGTATACTAATAGCAAAAAGTGAAAACAAAATGTTTTTAAAAAAATTGTTTTTAGCATTTAGTTGTTTTATTTTTTTGCGCCTGCTTAGTATAATCGCACCAATGACCAGCGGCGACAAAATGGCGCCTGCCTGCTGCCCCAGTATCCGGCTGTCATACAAAGTCGGAGTGTATGCATGTTCATACACATGCAAACGTATTTACACACACACACACACACACACACACATGCATGTGAGCAGAGCAGAGCGCTGTGTCTAGCTGTCTGGCCTGGGTCTCTCTTGGGCTTTATTTGACTTTTGTAAAGGCCTCGCGGGCACAGACTGGCGCCATATGGCACGTGTCCTGTTTGTCTATGCAGGCTGTGCTGCTCTTTTTTTCCATTTTGCTCTTGTTGTTTACTCAATGATGTTCGTTTTTTATGTGTGTGTGTTGCCCTCATCTTATTTAGTTTGCGGTACATGTTTTTTTACACTTTTATGATTTAAGCATGTTAATATGCAGATGGCCATTTATTTAAAAAGACACTGTGATTTATGCCCAGTCAAGTCGAATAAGCCTATTCAGGGCATGTCGGATTTTCCAAGTAGGTGCTGATATGCGCATACATATTTTATGAACTGTATTTCTATTGAAAAGCTAGACCTGAGGCGAACATTGCTCAAAGTAGACTTCAGATAAATAAAATAAATAGCAATGAACGAAAAATTGAATGTGGGCTGGCAATATCTCAAGTCTAGCATTTATTTGCAAATTTTGTATGGCAAACTTTACGTTTTTAATTGAATACCATTTATGACAAAGCTTTTTATAATTGTGCAACGAAACAGCAATTAGGCAACTACTGTATGATTTTGGCGGCATACTCTCAACGCCTGGTTGCATTTCAATTAACGAATTGCGGTCTAACAAATCGTTCGTTCTGTTGTAGCGCATTTAATAGGCAGCTAAAAGCAAATTTGTTGCCCATTGTATTAGGCAGGATAAGGCATGGGGCGGGGGGGCTTAGTAACAATGCTGTTATTTATATGACAGAACACGGGTTGGTAGTAAAGCCAAAGGCAAAATGGGTTTACTGCTGCCGGCAGCAGCAGCGAGATGCAAAAGCGTGGATAAGCCGCCAAACAATTTGCAATGTAAGCCTCGACGTTCAAAACTGAATAGAAATGTGCAGGATATGTGACTATTTGCATTTTTATGCAAACTATTTTCAGCTCAATTATGGAGCTCACCTGCTGGCAGCATGCAGCAGCAGCAGGCATGAGGCTTTTGAACTAATGCAGTTGCATTTAGCTGCCGCTGAGCCGGTGCAACTTGGGGATTTGGGGGCGCGCATGCAGCCTGGAGCGCAGGCATGCGAGAAACTCATTTTGTTTTGACATCAAACACGCGCGGCTGCTCATGCGAATCACTCTAAAGAGTCAGGGCGGCGCAAATAGTCGTGGGCGTGGCAAGCAGGCGTGCACTACATATACTTTATATATAAATATAGGCATTATGCATTAGTCGCAGTCTAGCTGGCAGTCAGTTGCTTGGGCGGCGGCTTAAAAGCCAAACAGACATGTAAATTAACTTCAGCATGAGCAGCATGAGTTGGACGCAAAGTGGCGCAGCTTGCAACGTCTTTTTGCTGCTGAGTCCTCTTCAAAAAGTGCTTATGACGCCTCAAGCTATGCAACGCTTTTTTGTGAGCATGCATTATGCTAAACTATGCGCATATATGAGCGAGCGTTTGCTTGTTTATTAAGGCCGTGTTATCAGCTTTAAGCGCATTTATATATTATACTTATATCTTATTGCCAGCGGCTATCAGCACTGTTAATCCACCTGCTCAGCCTTTATATTAACAGCAGCAGGAGCAACAAGCAGAAATCCTTGTTAATTAATAGCCACTGCAACGAGTGAAAATGCAACAAAATCCACAGTTTATGTGCATTAATAAGCCTTGCGCACACACACAGACAGCAAGTTAAGCTTGAAAAAATAAGCAGAGATAAAAATACACGTAGAACGAAGAAAAAAAGTGTAATGCAACTCGCTTTAAGCTGATTGCGCGCTTTAATAAACGTCGAGTTCGTGGCCATTATTTATGCTGCTGCTGCTGCTGTTGCTGTTGTGCATGCTGCAGCAGCTTAAATATTTTTAATTGCATTTCGCGTAATCACCCGACACCTACACAACAGCAACAGCAGCAGAAGCAACAGCAGCGTCAGCAACTACAGCCAGTCTCGAACAGCAGCAGTAGCAACCTGGCCAAAAGCAACGCACATTTTTCCAATAGTTAATGGCAATTTGCTGTTTTGCTATTTACGCCAATTATCCTGCATTTACAGAAGCAGGAGCAGCAGCAGCAGCAGCAACAGCAACATAAAAGCCAAGCGCAGTCAAAGCAAGTCAAGGTCCAGCCCACGTACTTGCTGTGCATGTATGCTTGCGCGTGTGTGTGCGTGCGTGTCCTTTTGTGTGGGCGCACGCAATGCTATTGAAGCCTTCAACAAGTTTCACATACAATTCAAGCGTAAAATGAAAAAACAGTCAAGCAAAGAAGTCTATTATTATGTTGGTTGACTCTTTTAAATGCTATTATTATAATAAACAGTTGCAGCAGTGCTTAAATTTATCTACCAATCTACAGGGCAGGTAATTCCCTTGAATCATAGATCGCATTTAAGGCTCAGGCCTTGTTTACCATAGTCGAACAAATTAACCAGCACAGCCATAAATTATATACCAGCTAAAAGTCAATGACTATTTATGTCCATTGTCAGGTTTAGAGAGACAAATGGTTGTCCAGTGCATATGGCCTGGGCTTTGCAGCATTTTGTCAAAACTTATTTACGAGCATGTGGCTTAGTTAGCAATTGAATTCGTACAATAGCCACAATAAATTTGTTAGCCAAAAATCCAATAGCCAATCGACCAATGTATAATTGTATCATATTTATTTTGGCTCACATGCGCTTGGCCAATGAATAATTATGCGCCTGTGTGTGTGTGTGTCAACAAATTGCAGTCAAACTGAAACAATTTAATCACAACTTGTCACAAGTAATTTCGAACATTTCGAACACAAGCGCTGGCATTTGTGGCTGAATAAATAAATACAACTAATGAAATAATGATGTGTGTGTTGTGGAAACATTCAAAAAATTACAATCTAATTTCGTTTCAATGCGTTGGGGCTATTAACAAAGGCGATTAATTGAACGCGTGAATGTTTATTGACAATAGTTTGATGTTTATATTCGCAGCGCATAATTATTATAGCACACACTATCTCTCTCTCTCTTTCTCTCACTCTTTGACGCAGCGCAATAACTGAATTAAGCTTTAGCAAGTTTATTAAAGTATCTTAATTACTAAACATAATTTAGACAGACAGCTTACTATTTAGATATATGGCTACGCACCCGGAATTCTTAAAGCCTGTGACTTGTTGGGCAAGAGCCCACTAACTGGCTGCAAGCGCGTCGAACTCCCCCGCCCTGTGGCTTCGCGTTTCCACACCACTTTGCTTATATCATTGTCCTTGCGATCCCAGTCAGGCTGATGATGATGCTGATGATGGTGATCGGGCGCTGGGAACCACTCGCTTATGACTACAGGCTTCCAGATTTTCTTCCAGCCAGGCACCCATATGTCTTTATAGCCAGGCACCCAGATCTGTTTCCACGCCTCCTTCCATTCCAGCTTATCTGTCCAGATTTCTTTCTTGGCTGGCTTCCATACCTTCTTCCAGTGCGACTTCCACACCACCTTCTTCTTCCACAAATCATGGCTAGTATACTCCCAGCCCTCTGGATCTTTGCCCAAAAACTTTTCGCCAGGTATGCCCACCTGTTTGAATTTCAATTGTAAGTTATAAATTGCATTTAGTTGGCAAGCAAAGTAAACTTACCTTAATGACTTCCGGCGTCCAGTACTGTTTCCACTCCGGCACTTGTATTTCTTTCCAGCCTTGCACCTTGACCCAATGCGGCTTGTAGATCTAATAAGCAATTGCTTAGCTTGGCTTTAATTAGTAGAGCTGCAACACTTACTTTCTTATAAGAAGGCACCCAGATTTGCTTCTTGGCTGGCTTCCATATCTTCTTCCAGCCCTCTTTCCATGTCACCTTCTTCTTCCAATAGCCCTCATGATGCTCATGCTGAACATGATGCTCATGCACCTCATGCTCGCTCTCCAGCCCTAGTCCAAAGTCATGATCTATGCGCTGCTCTGCGCTTTTGCCACTTACAGCTTTGGCCACAGCTGCCAGCGATGAACACAACAAGCGCGATGAGCAAAGCAAACTACAAAAGTAAAAAAATACGTTTAAGATTCGTCATAAAGTTAAAGAATTAGGCAACAGTGGCACCCAGCCCCAAATACATAAATCTTCGCAACAGGTTTTAACTGGGTCGACTGGCTTTGTTAAGCTCATTCTGCGTAGTTTTCGCATTGTTTACATTGTCAGTCTGTCTGGCTTGATCTTTATCAAAGGGAAATGTTGCAGCAACTTGTTGCATTATGACACATGCTGACCGCTAGGTTAATGCTATTATTAAGCGGCTTAAGTAACTTTCTTAATATGAATAAAGCTTTACTGAACAAGCAGCAAGTAGAGCTTGAGCAATAAAATTATTGCCCAAGTAGAAATGTATTTTGAAATGAAATTAAAATGTATAACAAATATCTGTGTTATGCACTAAATTTCAAAGTTTCACTCTAATTTTTCAAGTGAAGCACAATACACTCATGACAAATTGTATGTAAATTAAATAATTATATTGCATTAGTTCCACACTTTGCACTGTCAACAAATTACCACAAAATGTCGCTGGATTCTCATAGCTGAGCCGAGCTGCACTTTAAGCTAAATTAAAATAAAAACACTGTATGCACTAAAATGAATTTTGGAGCAACGTGCGCAACTTTACAGGCCACCTAAGTGGAAACAACTGCTGGCTCTGAAGTTAGGATAGGTCGGTTAAATAAGCGTTGGCGCAGGCTGCAAAGCGAAATTGAGAGCGAAAAGACTTTCGAACGAAAACGAGAGCGCCGAACAAACAGCAGCTGATGCTCAGAGACCTTGAATTCGAGCTAACGGTTAAACAATGTAAACAAAAAGAAACAAAGAGAAGCTTGCGTTGTTTGCTCTTCAACAGCAGCCGGTGTCTGCTTTTTTGTTTTGAGCTGCGCATTCGCATTATTTCAACTCAAACGCGTTGGAGCATGTCGCCAAAGAGAAAGAGCGAGCGAGAGAGAACGAGAGCGAATGTGGTAATCGTAAAAACAAGTCTTTTGGAAATGCAGGCGATAAAAAGAGCTGCAATCAAACGCAGTGGGAAACCTTTTGGAAACGTGTTTGGTGGAAATGTAACAATTGATCAAAATATTGGCGAAGCAAAGCATTTGATTTGGACAAGTAGTAAAAGCGTGTCGATTATTTCCTGTCTTTAATGTAGGTGCATATTAAAAGCAAATACGGAATTTGTTTTGTTTTTTTGTTAAATAGTTTGTTTTATTTACAGCCTAAGCAATTGCGTGTTTATTAAGTGTTTTAATAATTCTCTGCTCGCTGTTTGTTGAGTGCACAGCAACTTGGTCAGACTCATGCGTGTGGCTTGGGCTTATATAAGAAATCAATTGCAATTGGAGTAATTGCATGTGTATGAATTAAATTTATGGCAACTATGCTTTAGTCTTCATTATGTCAAACTTCAAAGTATGAGCTGAAATAACTGGAATGCAATAATGCATTAATCTCCATAAGGAAGTAGTTAATTTATTGCACATGATTCGCACCAAATGCGATACTAAGCCCAAATTAATATGCACTAAAGTAAGATAAATGCAACCGCCTTGGGGCTGCTGCATGCGTGCGCCAGCAGGAAATGCAACAGGAACTTGCATTTTGTTGCACATGCGTAGCCAACAACAACCACATTTGTGTCCACAGAGATATCTGTTAGCTTGCCCCTGGCCATGGGGCAGTGGCAGTGGCAGTGTCTGCTGCCTTATGTGGCAAGTGGCGTAGACTGTCCAGGCAATCTCATATATGGCAACTGATGTGGGAGTCGGCACGTTGCATAAAACGTTGCAACTGAACCACTTTTACTTTTGTGTCCACGATTTCATATTTATTTATCACGTCGCTCTGATCAGTCAATAGGCGCTGGGTGTTTAAGGGTGTCTGGGTTCCGGCATGAAAATTGGAGCAGCCAATTGTCCAAGCACTTCCTGCATGCGCAAATATTTCGTGGGCGTGTGCACATAACTTATTCGGTTTGCGAAAGCTGGCAAACAACATGTAAATTTGCTCCATACTATGCACATATGAATACCTTCTTTTTTTTTTTAAGCACTGAGCCTTTTACTTCCGTTTTGTCATTGGGCTTCCTGTTGGCGCGTGAAATTAAATTTGGAGCGTCTTTCACTCAACGTGTTTTTTATTTTTAGCTAGTTTGCTTATTTCACAAGCTGCAAACGCTTTGACCTCTGCCTATTTAGGTTTTCAAGGTTATGCATAATTTAATTTGTTTTTGTCAACAAAAGACTTAAGACACAAACCTGCGTTGTAAACAATTTCAGCTCGCTTACATTATGTCTGTCTTCATTATACAAATTGTATGTCAGCAAAAGATAAAGGGATCCATCGAAAGAAACGTCCAGAAAACATTTGCATTGAGAAATATTTTTCAGCTTTGTACATTTTCAATAAATTGCTTAGATAAATCAAAAATTAGCTCAGCCAAACGAATTATATTAATAATCTTCTCATTAATTCACCAATTCGCTCTTAGCCTTATTTAGTTTTACTTTTGCATTAGCTTACTCTCACTTTATCAGTGTCTAGTCCAAGTTAAGCTCAGGGCTATGCTTATCTAGCTGTAATTAAAGCAGTTGCCATTTGGTATTCGCTCCGTTTGCCTGAAACTCACGGGTGCAGAAATAATTATGGCAATTAAAAAGTTGAGCAGATTTGTATTTGAACTGATTTGATCAGTTAAAGCGCGCGGCTACAATTTGTATTGGCCACGCTTGAGGGCAGTTCACATGCCTTGGCTGACGTCATTGCCTTCTTTGTTGTTTCTACGCTCTTTGCTGTTTATTTTTAATGCACCCGCGCACAATTGAGAGTGTGGGCGAGTCCAGACTGCGATGTCGACGCTAATGGAATTAATTGCTATTTGTGCGTTGAATGCTAATAAAATCACCAAGACCGACAAGCAGAAGAAGGAGCAGAAGCAAAGAGGAAAACAAAACAATGATAGGAGCTAACCCAGCAAACATGCGCAGCAAATTAGACAAAACTTGAATGTCCTAATTAGATAAGTGCGAGCTGCAGCAAACTCAACATCTATACCGCATAATTCATTAAGCTGAGCAAACACACGCAAGCCCAAATACACACACGCACACACAGAACACACACACACATACGCTCTATACATATGTACTTATATGTAGTATAGAGAGTCGCCGTCGGACATATTTGTAAAACACTCGTTAATACGTGAGTCAAATTCACAATGCGAGGATTTTATAACTACAGCAACTAAATGGTTTTCGCTATGTGTGTGTGTGTGTGTGTGTTGGGCTGGGCATTAACGTGGCTAAAAAGCACATCATTACGCGAAACCCTTGCCGTACTTATGGCAAACATATGCAAGCCATTAAGTATACGCAGAGCCGTGCAAAGCAAAGTACAACGCTAAATAGCATTAAAACACACAAAATGCAAATTGCGGTGTGTTTGAAAGATTACCTAACGACATAAGCTATAATTAAATGCATTTGTGCATTTGAAAGCAAACTAAATGCTTGATTTAAAAAGTTTAACAGCCGCAGGAACTGAATATGATAAGCCGAACGTAAATAGCATTAAGGTATGATAAACAAATGAGTAATTAGAAAATATTATTATTATATTAAAGAGCTATAGGCATAGGTTATTTTTGTTAGTAAGCAAATTTACATGAACGAGCTTGAAACACTCAAATAATGATAATGTTTATAAAAATAATAATATTTATTTTGAGTTATAAGCCTTGGTGTCTTTAAGTCTTCAAATCTTAGGAAATTCAAAATAGCGCAGCTTTCTCTACAATCTCTACCATCATATCATAACAATTACGTGTAAGTGGCAATGAAAATGTCGAATGGCCATAAACTTGGACGACTTAAGCTTTAGCTTAAATTTATTTTCGCTTTAGCTAGTCTTTTAGTCTTTTCGACTGCACTCAATGCAGTTGGAAGCCATGTGGAAAGTTTTATATTAAGTATTACATTTAATGCCCCATTGCTGCTGTGCTCTCCTGCCTGTGATAATATGAAACCGATTTTATACGATACATTCTGTAATTGAATTAGCTTTTTCACTTTAGCGTTGCTGTTGCGCCAATTCCAATTGAACTTGACTTAAAGTTTGATTGTCAAGTGGCTTTAATGTATCTAATGTACAAGCGAGAGAAGGGTTTGGGGCACACACACACACACACGCAAGCTGTGACTTGTCGTAATTGCATTGGGGCATTGATTTTCTTAAAAAGTGTCTGGCTGGGCTTGGCTTAAGTTTGTAGCATGGAAATCGAGTGGAAATTTGATTTTCAACTGCAGACGTAATTTGCTTTAAGTTAAGAGCACGCGACCGAGAGACTGAGAGAGCGCGCAAATATTAAATTTAACTGTGCATTATAATTAGCATGATGAAATGCCCTGAAGCATGCTACAAAAGTTTTTGCTTATTGTGGCAAACTTGGCTGCCACCTTGCCACACATTGTAACACACTTACAATGTATGTATGTGTATGTCTCCGCTTTTTGTATTTCGTTGTGAACAATTCATTAAAGTGTTGTTTGCGTTGTTGAAGTGCTTAGCAGACTGCAGCACTTGCCACTGTGCTTGGCAAATTGTTTCGCCATGTGCCACACACGCGCGTGCAACAGTCTGCTGCCCCAGACTATTGTGGCTGCTGCTGTTGTTGTTGTTGTTGTTGTGCTATTGTTGTTGATTTCATTTGATTAAAATAAATGAGCAGCTGAAAAATGAGTTGAGCAAACTAGTTTCAAGTGCTTTTGCTTGTTTCGCAAGTTCAATAAAAAGTAAAGATTGCATCAAAGCCAAGGTATGCCGAGTTAATATTTTTATACATGTCATTGTTAGGTGAAGTTTAATATGTAAGCAATGCATACTTTTGATATTTGCCTGCCACATAGCTTGGCTGCATGCTTACGTATGTATTTCCCCTGAGATTGCTCGGGCGAGTCAGCTGCAACATTTATTGGACACTTTACATGGCAGCAGCAGCCGCACCAGAGTGTGCGCAACATATAAAAATATTTACCTGCATAGTTTGTCTTGTTATTGTGGCACGCTTTATACATAAATTCCCAGCACTCATATATCTTACAGTTTGGCAATTAAAATGTTGTCAATGCTGCAATTTTTACAGCCATACATTTATTATTTATTCTGCAATTCGATTTTGCTTATATGCATTTATTCTTCTCTTTTTTTTTTTTTTGGCAAAAGCTGCTGCCAAGCCAATGCTTTTAAGCTGTCAAAACCATAAGATCTTAGCGCAGCAAACTGACAACACACCCACCCACCATTTGGCTGACTCATGCTATATAGTATATGCTTACTCATCCTTTGTTATTTTTACTGACTATTTGCATAAATCCGCAGCGCTGTGTGTGTGTTTGCAGTTGATCTTGAACAGCAGCAGATTTTACGTTCGCTCATTTGTATGCTGCGTTTTCTTGCTGCATTTGCTACAAACGCGTGAGTGTGTGTGTGTGCTATGTAAACACTTCAGTATGCAAGCGCTGTTTATGCTGTTGATGTTAATAGCAGAGTTTTCTCAGCTTCTTGCTGTAAGTAAATTAATCTTTACTTTTTTTTGTTTACGCTTAATTGGATTGTGTAACTTGCAAGCTTTTATTAAATTTGAAACTTTAACAACATATTTTCATAAAATGTGCTGCAAATCCCATAAGCCGTAACTTTTGGCATTCACATATATTTTAATTACTTGTTAGTGCAAACAATTAACACGCGTTTGCCATAGCATAAATACAATATGCTTGCCACACTTGCCGCGCCTGCTGACAATTTAATTAACAGTTTGCAACGTAAATTGCCGCAAATGGCAATTGCGTCTGCTTTAAATGCAACAATTGGCGGCAGAACGTCTGTTTGTATTTCAATTATGTATGTTGCATTGTTTTGTGGCCTTGTTAAGCAACTAAATGTGCTGGCATGTTTGCTAGAAATATTTTTAATGCTTACCAAACATGCGGCACACGCAAACTAATGCTTAAATAACGCTTTGCTTAAAAGCTGCAAACAAACCGCACCTATTACGTATACGCTAGGTATGCTATTATATAATCAAAACATTTGTTTCCCAAAGATATGACCAGCCAACCAATTCTTCACCCTTGTTGTAATTTCAATTTAACACTCTTAAACGCTATATATATTTTTTTATACTGTTTTATGCTATTTTATGTTTGCGTGGCATAAACAATTAAAAAATAAGCATAAGCATTATAAGCTAACTATGCTATTTTATGCGGGCGTGGTAAACCAAAGCAGCCAACATGTTGCAAATAAAGTTACATCAATAACAAAAGCTCGTTACATCAAGAACAAAAGGTCAACCTTTGAGTTGCTCTAACGCAGCGACATGACATTCGATATGAGAGTTTGATGTTTTTTTGGACTCATGCGATGCATCTGAACAAATCTGCATTGAAATTTATAAGTTGAATGATTTTCGATATTTGCTTAAATTGCCAAAAACGAAGACGACATCACTTCTTATCAGTTTTTTAACTTTTAAAAGCATTGTCTCAGCTAAAAATATTCGTATTGAGTTTTTTTCTTAGCTTACTTTACTCATTATGAGATTATAAATAAACATATGGTGTTGTGTTTCATCAAGAAAACTTATTTTTTGACAAACTTACAATGCAAACAAACAATGCTGCTGAGTTACTTCCAATTTAATTTCTAGCTTTGCGAAATAAAAAATAAATCTGCAGATTAGTTTTATGTTTAATTTCAAATAATTATTATTTGTTGTTGTTCTGCAGATGTTTTAGTTGTTCAGCAACAACGACAAAGTCTTTTGTTACATCAATAAACAAGGATTGTGTTATAAATTATTGGCTTTCTTAAATTTAGCGCTCATTAGGCTGCTATTTTGGAATCATTTGCAGGAATTATGCGAGCGCAGTCAATTGAGAACGGAAACCAATTGATAAACTACTTACCATACTTAACTTCACCCATCATATGGCGTTCAGGTTTACACAATTCAAATTGAATTTTTACATTCAAGATGAATTAAGTTGTTTTTAAATTACGCATACATTCGATTAAGCAAAATGGCAAAATGTTGACTGCTTTTGCTTTTACTTTTAATTTAATGCATTGTTAGAATATAGAACGCTGCTTAATGCCAATAAAAATCTAAGCACATAAGTCTGCTATAAAGCGGCAATTTAACAGCACATAATCCCTTGGCTAGCTTGTGCTAATGAAGTGCTTTAATTGTTATACTAATACTTAACTGCGTGTGCGTGTGACCACAACAATTTAACAGTAAATAATCTAATAATATATAAATATTACAAGCACTGCGCAAATTGTTTTGTTGATAGCAATCTCAACTGCAAATGAAAATGTTTGCATTGCTTGTTAACAATTGTGTTATTGCTGCTGCTGACTTTGAAGCTACTTTTATCCTTGTTGTGCTGCTAACAAGGAAACACACGTCATTTGCCATGCACTCGTTTTATAAATTCCTTGGCTTTAATGCGTTTATAGACAAGTTTTAGCTGTGCAACTTTTAGTTGTCTTTGCTTGCTCCATATTACTATGACAGATTGCTGGCTAATGTGGCAATTTGATGCTTTTATGTTCATATACTTGCCATGATTGATGGCTGCCTATAATTTGTGTGTGTGATGTCACTTTATGCAGAGCGAATCTGTGCCAGTTGCCAATAAGTTGCCAGCAAGTTTGCTAAATGATTGATGCACTGGCAAAAACAAAGCTGCAAACAAACTAACTTGTTATGCAAAGCTTACAACGTGCAGCTAACTAACTAACTAACTGGCAACAGCTATTGCAATTGCTACTGCTGCCACAGCTACTGCTGCTAATTGCAGGCAACTGTAACGGAGACGGCGAGTTGCAAACAAGCGCAGCGCGCGTTGTGCAATTTAATTGTTGTAAGGCCCGGGCTAAGCTTGCTCGCTGGCTGCCTGACGCTGTCTGCAGTCTTAAGTTGCAGCCCTGTCGCGTCGCTTTTGGCCGGAAACGCGAGCAGTCGAGTCCACAATAAAAGGCACAGAGTTTTCTCCAGCAGCAGCAACATCCGTTGGCAACATTTTATGGCATATTTAGTTGCACCTGCACCTGGCTGGGCTCATAAAATGCATTGTTTTCTTACGGCCAAGTGGCCGATTTATGCGGCTGGCGTTGCAATTAGCGCGCGCGCCAACACATGAGGCGTATACGCAATAACAGCACAATGCGTTTTGTACTTTATGTGCGGCTTATTAGCTTATTATTATGTGAAATTCTCAACCAAAGGCTAAGGCTAACGCATGTGGCTGCATTAAATTAACGAGTAATTGCACATTAAGCATACGACTTGTACGCCTAGAGCCGCCAGCCCAAAAATCATGCCAAGCGTGTTCAATCAACACCTTTGCCTGGGCTTAACAACGCGCTCACACACACACAATTGCGCAAGTATGCGTGCGTGGATTTGATAAGCAGCACACACACACACACTCGCATAGAGTTAGGAGCGGCGTGGCGCCCCACTCATCGCGCTTTGTTTGCCTGGTTGCCACACTCTCATTTAGCGCCGAGTTTGTTTTGTAATTGCTTTCTATTGTTGAACTGAAAATTGCAAAATGTTTGCACTACTTGCGCCCGCGCCACGTTAAGGAGCCAAGCGCGGCGCCGAGCGGCCCCCTCAGCACTCATTTGACTAACGGTGCACATAATTGGAAGCCCTGGCAACGTTAAACGGCAATTGTTGACAGCCCAACATTGCGCTTGCCACAATCACGACATTATAACGAAATATGTATATACTTACTATACTATATATAGAGAAAAAAGCAGCCAGACTTCGACAGCAAGCAAATATTATGCACAAAAGGTGTTTTATAATTAATTTTCATTCAGCAGCAGACAGACGTTGACATTATTTTTGGTGGGGAATTGGTTAACAAGCTAAAGGAATGAACAACAGACAGACTTTAATCAGCCAAATTGTTTGCTTGTTAGCTCATTGACATTGCTTGAGGCCTGAAGGTTTCACTGGGCGTGGCCGCACCACTTCAATTGCCGGCATGGCGTAAGTCACTGTGCATGGATTAATCCCTTTTTGTGTGGTGAGCTGAACTTTGGCACATTAATTAATTGTTTATTGTGCGGCTCGTTGGCTGCCACTTTAGTCAAGGTGGCCACGAGGTCGTGCTTTATTAACAACAAAATGCGCCGGCTGTTTGCTGTATCGTAGTACGGCATAATGAACTTAATGACCCAGGAAGTCAAGTACTTGGCCAGAGCTTAGTTCATTCATTTATTTCCGTTGGACTTTTGACCTTAAGAGCAGCAAGCTCAAATATTGAACGAATCAAGATTCTAAAAAAAAATTTAATTCATGTTACACGTTACTTATCTACTTAAAGATAAGTATGTTTGGCATATAAGCTATGCAGATTACACTTGACTAACGCTCACACACACACAAAAAAAAAATTGTAACTTTGCCAACAATCGAAATAAATGGCGAGTTCAAAAGGCAGCCGAAAATAGAGAAGTAAACAAAAAGTGTTCGCGTTGATTTTGTGCCTCTGTGTGTGTCTAGAATTTGTGAAAAATTTATATTTTTAGCGAGCAACCACATCAAGCCCCGAGCCACTGAACCACAACTACATATTGAATGCATATAAACAAAAAAAAATACAGCACGCGACAGTAAAACAATACACGCAATGTTTTTAATTTTTTGCTGTTGTTGTCAAGCGATAAATTATGTGTACATAGAATAAAGTCATAAATAATGCAGCAAATCAATTAGAACAACAAATGGTCTGCACAATTCATTGATAGAACTAAAAGTGTAAAATGTAATTACAAAGGCAATAATTTTTTGCAAAACATATTTGCGCATTGACAAAACAAATATAAAAAGTGGATGGCTTCATAAATAATAAAATAAATGCAGCCTAATGCGAATTCCATAAAAAGTGTTCAACTGTTGTTTTTTGTGTGTGCTGCAATTAAAATTAATACATAAATGCTATTTATTTATGCTTGTCTATGTTTGTGCAACTTCGTAATTGCCAGCACGTGCCCCAGCAAATTTCGCTCTGAGGCATATAAAAAACGTCGGCATACTTTGCTTAAATTGCCAAAGTTGGCTGGCAATAAGTTTATAAATTCGCATATAATAATATAAATATTTACGGCGGCTGCAAATGTTGACAGACTGTTTACAGAATATCATAGCATGCGCTTGGTGAAGTTGAAGGGCCGCAGGCAATGAGCTGCGGCTTGCATGAAATGAAACAAGAGTCAAGGATTGATGGGGCGGCAGGAGTTATGAGTTATGTGGCAATTTGCAGCTGCAGACGGGACACTCGAGTGGCTGCCACGTGCCGCAAGCTAATGAACAGCTCGACGCTGTGTGCGTGTCGTTTATTAATTGCAGCTTTACTGGTCAGTTGCACCTTAAATATCACGTATACGCACCGTTTGCTTTAAATAAAGCAGCTGCCTTTTTATGTTGTGCTGCATATAAAGTCGCCAATGTTTGCCAAACACAAGCATTCAAGTCAAGTCAACGACATTGCCCCCATACGACTTGTTAACACATGTTTATCTCTCTCTCTCTCTCTCTTTCTCTTTCTGTATGTGTGTGTGAGCCTGCCTGGCTGGCCATTAAATTTATGAAGGCCTTCAGCGTGTTTTGTGCTGCTATCAATAAAGCAGCCGCACGGCTTCTGCCACAGCCACAGGCATTGCCAGCAGACAGACCAAAAATTGTCTGTCTTGAGGCCTCAAGCTGTCTGTATGCTCAGTCAGAAGTTAATTTGGACAGCAAGCCACAATCAACACTTGGGCCATGCACTGCCAATTCACAGCTGCAATGTGTATATATTTTATTTCCATTAGTTAGCGCACTTGAGTGTAAACCTCAGGACAATTTAATTGGCATTTAAATTTTGTTTGCAAGCTGCAAAATGTTTGCACTGCGCTTAGAATTTCAAATGCTAACCGAGCATATTTTTATTAATTAAGAATTGCTATGAACGAAAACCCGTTTGCAGCAGACTAAACAGCATAAAGTATTTGGGCCTAAAAGCTAAGGACAAAGCAAAAAAGGAATACTAAGGATGCGGCATGAATATAATTGTAAATTGTGTGGCAAGGGCCTAGACACAAAGCAAGGCAAAGCAAATAGTTACAGTTAAATGTAATACAGAGCAGGCCGCTGGGGAATTAAATGAAATTGTTTGGCATTTGGCATAGCGTGAATTTAATAACCATTAGCTGAAAGGTATAACTAACTTAGATAAAGTAGCAGATAATTAAAAAGGCAAAGTGACTACGAATAACCCTTAAGACCTTAAGCCAAGCCTTAAGCTATAGTACAGCAGAATAAACACTTTTAGTCATCAACTTAAATGCTTAACAACGTATTGAAGCAAACTTAAGACTGCAGGCTTATGCAGGCTACCAGCTAAGTAGCCAAACAAATGAAGCTGCTGCATTGTATTAGGGCTGGGATTTAGCTAGAGGCTTAGCGCAAGCGTAGGACATCGGCTTGGTATTAAAAATATGTGGCACATGGGATTCCAATCAGTCTATCAAAGCCAGCCCAAGTGCGCAGCAGACGACGCTCCATAATTTGTGCTGCCAAAAGCAATAGTCCTGCCATTGGCTGCACAGCAGTCGCTTGTCTAATGAGGACACTATCAGTGCTATTTCGTCTTGTCTGTCTGACTGTCTATCATGTGGACCAATGCGTCTCGGTCTGTGCGAGCGCAGCTTTGATTGATTAAGTGCCTGCATTTGACACGCTCCTTGACGCAGCTTCGTATACGGCGCCCCGTTGAGCGTCGTATAAAGTTATAAACAATCTATGCTTGGACTGCCCGCACACACACACACACATTGTAAACATTTGTTTTTATGAGCCAGCAGGCACGTGTCAATGCACAGGCTGTGTGACACTTTTAGCCACATTACATTTATTACTAATACGCCACGTAAACACTTAAAGCCCACCACAACAAAGGCCTACAAAGCAAACAAGCCGCTTCCGTTTGCTGTAGCTCGCGCCATTTGCAACCAACGTCAAAATGTGCCGACACACACACAAGCAAACAAATCAAACAAATACAAACATAAACACAAACACAATGACAATGACAACGACAACGCAGGCCAAAAGTTTTGACACAGCAAGGGCCAGCAGCTATTGTACTTTATTTGTATTATTTAAATACTCTACAAATACGTGTGATATCTAATAAAACGAATACAAAACCATAAACAAATTTTGTGAAATTTAATTAAATATAATAAGTGAGTTAAAGTGTTGAGGCATTTAATACAAATTCAAATATAAAAATGATTTGCATATTATTTATGTTTTGTTATATTTTAAATGCTAGGCATTTAAATTCAAATTTGTCTATATTATTTATGCATTTTATTTTGTAGCTTGCGCTTAGCAGTGTATTTTACAAAATTCGTATATTTTGATTAGTACGTTTTTATTGTTTTTTTAGGCAAAATTTATATGCTTGCAGTTGCGCGCTCACTTTTATTTATTTATGTAAATAGCGCAACGTGACAATGTCAAATGTGCTACCGGAAATGCTGTCTGCCCGCTCTGGCTCACACACACACACATACACAGCCAAACACAGACATATGCATAAAGCCTTTGCTAAGCAGCTAAAGGAGCAGCACACGTAAAAAAAAAGTAATAATAATCCAGCTCATAAACCTGCTGCGCCCGTTATTATGCACTAAAAAAAAAGCAGAACGAGACGACTGTGTGTTTGTTTGTGTGTGTGACTGACAAACAGCAGGTGTTGCTTAAAAGAAAAATATGCGCGCGTGCCAAAAAAAAATACAGAAAAAATATATTCTAGGAAAAAGCACAAACTCGCAGCCAAACGAAAAGACAAAAAGTTTTGCGTTGTGTTTTTTGCTGCTTTTGACATGAAGCCTGCCCGCACTGTCTAAATGAAGTAAGATTTGGTCTGTTAAATGTTGCAGTCAGCTTGGCTGGCTTGTTTGTCTGTCTGTCTGTCTATCTGTCTGGCTGAGAGTGAGGGCAGTGCTGTTGCTCGTAGGCAGTACGTCAAGCCAGGCGCGCTGACATGCTGTTGCCAACGCATTGTAGGCTGCACTTTTCCACACCAAAGCAAATGCAAAGCCCAAAGCGCGGAGTGTGCCAAAAATGAATTTCGCTGGCAAAACAATGCAAGGAAATAAATTTCGATAAAGCCGGCAAATCCGCTCAACGAAATAGCGAAATAGATTCAATTAATTTCGCATTGAAAGTGTGTGTGGAATTGAAATTGGGAACTTGCGCGTTTTACAGTTTGAATTTCACTTATTTCTCGACCATTTGCTGCATGTCTAAGCTGTTGCTGTTGCTGTCAGTTCCTGCGCCTGTCCGGCATAACTGTGTGTTAATTTTACGCCTGTGTGCGGCAAGTGTATATGCCACTTTGTTAGCCTGTCTGTCTGTGTGTGTGTGTGTGTGTGGGTGTGGGTTGGGTAGGCTGTTTAGTGTGTGTGTGTGTTTAGAGCAGCGCACATGTTGAGGTTAAGTTTTTGCAATTTGAATTAAGTGCACGTCGTTTTAGGGGCAGGCATAGCAGCTTACAAAAACCAAACGTTGCAAATTGTATGAGCGTGTGTGTGTGTGTGTGTGTGTGAGTAGGCGGGCGGGCTTGCTGAAAGGAGGGCGTGACGTGCCGTTGAGTGTTAGTTGCTGCCTGTGCTGTGATGTTTTTATTACGACTAATTGCTCATTTGCAGCCCAGTGCCAGCTGACTGCCGTAGTCGTCCAGTCCCTGTTCCAGTCCCTGTGGCCGTGGCCATGCTTCGGCTGCTGTGTTTACATTTTCGGGTGTGTGCTCAGTGTAGCGTTGCAAAGATCAAAGCAATTTAAACTCGGGCATACTCTTGTTCTGCACTAATTATAATTATTGGCGCAGCTCAGAGTTGCAGATTAATTGCTGGAAATTGTAGCAGAGCAATTACACTTCACTTCAGCATCAACAATTCAAACAATTACGAGGAGTAGTTGCTAAAGCTAGTTAAATTTTTATGTGCTGCTGACAATAATAAAGAATTGCAAGTGTATCCCATGCTGATTGCTTTTTGCACTTTATTTTGTCTGGCTTTAATAGCCACAATTTGGCTTTTTAATGCAAACACATTAAACATATTTCTTGCTCGCTGGCTGTGCTAAAATGATTTGCTTAATTTGTTTTTAATCACCGACCCCTGTTTTTACGGCGCTCTCTTTACTTTTATTGTGTGCATTGCTCTGTGCGCTTTTTATGTTTTTTTTTTTTTCCTGGTCATATGAAGAGTCAGCAGCAACAACAAGGACATACAAATTTCGCACACAACGTTTATGTAAAATAGGTGACATTTGTTTTATTGTCATGGGCTGCGGCATCGCCGCTGCTGACTTTTGTTAACCCCACCACCCGCTTGGCTTTTTGGCATACCACTTACTGCTGTTGTTGTTACGCTTGCTGTTGTTGTCGACAGTCACATTTACAACCATGGACCCAAAACATTGCAGGCACGCTTTCATTTTAATTGCACACATGCTTCAGTAAGCGCCGGCAGCAGCAGCAGCGCGCACAAGTTTGCGCGCGTTTTTTACAACTTAACATGGTCGCGTACAAAATACCTTCATCCTTAATGGCAGCGCAACAGCAAGTGCGTGAGGGAGAGAGAGAGAGAAAGCGCTGCAAAAAATGCTGCCTGGCTATTTTGGGCAACAAATTCAGCACTCGCCTGAATTTGCAAGCAGACAACAACTGTTGAATACAAGTACACACACACCCATACATATGCACACACACACACACACATAAAAGCTGCAGGCGCAGAGCATAAAAGTCAGCTACTTAAACGCAATTTAACTTTAATATGAGCAGCCTGGGCAAGTGGCGTGGCGACCACATCAACAAATAAACATCGTCCTGGCGTAAACAGATTTGCCGAGCGAGCTATAACTATAAAAAAGATTTACTAGCTTAAATTTATGGCCTTGGCTCGAATTGGATTAGCTAGCTAACGCAGCAAGAATAACAACAGCAAGCAACAAAAGCAAATAACATTTGCCTTTGCTTTTAGCACATTTTGTTACTGCTGTTGCTGAAGCCTTTCAAACTGTAAATGCTAAGTTGCTAGCAAAAGTCGGTAGCACTTGCTTTAGGCAGCTAATTGAAATGTAAACGCACAAAGCAAACAAAGGACTGATACAGCTTCAGCTGCAGGACAATTGAAACAAGCAATTTAATTACTCAAATGCCAAAACAATTTCAAAGCTAGTAAATGAAAAGAATATTCGTAGATCTGCTGCAGCACTTTAAGTTAAACTCTTTGGATATCATTTCGAGCTGCTGCTGCTGCACTTGATCTCGGCTTACAGTGCCTTGGGGCTGCGTTTTGTGTGTAAATCGTTTTAATTTCTTACACATTTTATATGCAGCTCATTTTACCAGCGAGCTGTGAGCTCTGAGCTGCGAGCTGCAGCTGCGTTGAGAAACAAACGAAAATAAAAACTAAATAAAAAAGCTGCAAAATCAGATAGCAGAGCAACAGCAGCAGCAACAACAACATACCTTGGGGTATGTGGCAGGTGCAGATACAGGGGCCAAAGTGCCACTTGCCACGAGCTGGCGGTGGCGGTGTCCGTGTCAACGTAACTTTTATTTCCCCTGACGAGTGGGCAGGCAACAAAAACAACAACAACAACAACAAAATAGTGGTATGTTGTTGAAGCGCCGCCTGCTGCTATTGTTGTCAACTTTTTTTTATGACAAAAGCGCAACAGACGCGTTGTAGGCGTTAGGGGCGAGCGGGGTTAGCTTAACAGTTAAATGGCGTGGGTTGTTCGCCAACGGAACTGGGCACAACAACAACGACAAAAAAATATTTACTAAAACGGAACTAGCAGCCAATGTAACTCCATATGTGTGTGTGTGTAATGTATTAGGTGAGATATTGCATAGGACCACGTAACCAAATTTATGATGTCGTTATTTACATGGCATAAACTTTTGTTGCTCATGCCGCTGCGCGCTGCTTGCCGCCAGCTGCAAATAGATTTCATGCTTTTGCTTCTTTTTTTCTGCTGCTGCAGTTGCTGCTGCTCCTGCTGCTGCTTTATGCGTTAACACACCTAGAAAGTAGAGTATTTAAGAAAGGTCGCCTCGGATTAACATTTGTGACTGCTTTGAATGATTGCAAGTGAGTCAGCGCTGCAGCAATCAGCAGTTTGTCGTTTAATGTGCAGCTGACAATTGCTGCTTGCTGTGTAACTTAATCAGCTTTCAACTCAATTCCATGCAATTAGTTTGCGTTTATGCTTAGTCATGCTTACTCGCTCTTGTTAGTAAAGCATCGCCGCATCGTTAACATTTATGCTTTGATTTTCAACTTGAATTTCTACTTAGCGCTTTTTATTGCAGTGTATTTTTAAGTCAACATTTGCATGCAAAAAACGAATGTTGCTGCGCGTCCTTTTTTTATAATAAATTCTACGCTATTTTAATTGGATTTTATCTTCCCGCTGCCATTTTTACAACAAACTCGCCGCTTTTAACATTGGCGTTTGCTTTTGTTGTCATTTTCATGCAACGTTGGCTTAAACTGCGAGAAAATTGCCAAATGAAATGCTTGCGAGTAAATAACTGACAGCGTAAAAGCGACCAGTTGCCAATGAGAAAAAAACGCAGTAGCAGTGGCCCCCCACCCCACCCCCCATCAATGCTTTGACATGTTAAGGCTGAGCATGGGGTCGCTTGAATAGCGCTGCCGTTAAACCACAAACACGCACAAAGGGTATGGGTAAATGCCAAAGAGCGTGCCACAAAAAAAAATCATATATATATATATATATAGGACTGCGCATTTTGACTTGAGGCAACAACAACAAGAGAGAAATTCAATTGGCCAAATTAGTGAGGCAACACTTCGGCCAACCAACATATGAAAACTTTGTTTGTCGAAGTGTGACATGACTTTAAGCCCGCCTAGGCTAAACTTTGCATATGACGCGTTCAATAAACAACAATCCATATGTCAAACGACCATCACCTGACCCGAGCTGGTTGAGCTGGCCGGCTGACCGACCAACCGTTTGTCATGTGTTTGGACAAATGTGTTGTCAAAGCGGCGACCACAGCAGTATCAACAACGGTGGCATGTGGCATGCGGCTGCGGCATGCGGCAGGCAAACATACGATGACTGCCTTTGATTTTAATGGCGCCCACATGTGTTGCCAGCAGAAAGCAATTAAGTTATATTAAGCACATCAAGTGCTGGTCAGGGGATGGCATTGACAATGATGACTCTGCTACAAGCAAACGACGAGCGTACAAACGAACGCAAGCGAAAGCGAACGCGCGCGCCCATTATTAAAGCTGCTGTGTGTGGCGCCACAAAGTAGGCAACGCGTAGAATTAAATAACAAATGAGTATTCGATTCGATTCAATTCGATTCGATTGGCGGCGCGCGCGCGCTCGCGCTTCAGACACAAATGAATAAGAAGTCATTTGCCAAGTAAATGTGCCCATGAAAAGTTCATACAGTTCGTTGGCCACTTAAATTTCGGTACCAATTTGTTTGGCTTTTGCTATCAAAACGTTGAGAGACGACAAGACAAATGTTGTGCACTGGGCGTGAGCAGTTTGCCAATGAAATGCTAATGGCCAAGGACACGATAAATGAGCCTTGAACATGCATAAGCAGTCGACCGAACTGTCTACGAGTCGACGTTGCTCTCTCACTGTGAGTGAGTGAGTGAGTGGAGTGGCTAGCTATAAAAAGAGTAGTTGCTACCTGTTTAGGCGCAACGTCATCAGTCACACGCCTGCCAATTGTAGGCCAGCCTATTAAATGCCGTTGATAGCATTTATGGCATGCAGCAATTTGTCACTGTCAATTAACAGGCACTGGAAAAAAAATTGTATTTAAATTGTTGTTAAACATTTTTTGCTTATTGCCTTGACTACTCGAAGTCAACTTGTTTATCAACATTTAATTGAACTATGTGACTGCTTCTAGGTATTGACTGTAATTGTTATGCACGCTGCCATTTCGGCTTAACAACTTTAAAGCGCTGGCTGCGTGGCTTAAGACTTACTGCATTGCGCATACGCCGCGTTTGCATTTCATTAAAACTGATTACAAGCCACACACATCAGAGCACATGAGACTTACACTGAATGAAATTACATAAAATATGTGTATGTATGCGTGCGTGTGTGTGAGTGTGTGCGTGTGCTGAAACGAAAAACAAGCGCGTAAGGAACTGAATAAATCAGTGCCGACACTGCAATCCCAATTCCAAGCCCAATCCCTTGACGAAATTTGTTGTGCTGCTCGACTTGAAGTTGCCCAACTTACGCTCTGACCTATATATGCTATGTGCGGCATACTAGCTACGCGCATAATTTAACATAAGTTATAAAGAAGAAAAAAAATGGTACAACCTGCATGCGTATGGGAAAAACATTTGCGCAACAGTCTGAAGCGTCTCGCTTCATAAATAGACAAATATAAATTTATATGAATTTTCACAGCATGCATAATTAATGGCGCAATTAATTTACTGTATTTTGCTGTTGTTTAAAAAGTGCATAATTTAAAGCATTTCGTTGCTTACAGCATACAAATTACACAGCAGTTACAGCTCCAGCTCCAGCTGTAGTGCTTCAGCAGCTGTAGTTGCTCATGCTCATGATTAAGCTGTTACAACCAAACAAATTTAACCCAAAAGACACTGACGAAGTGCCCATTGGATTAATGCGCGAATGCATTCGCATATATAGCATGAATATATGCTCGGAATAAGTCGTTGAGTTGCTTCAATTCCCCCCAGATTGCAGTTTGGCTGGCATGGCTTAATGCTCGAAATTCTGGCAATTGTGCAAGGAGTCATGAAATATGTAAAGCAACTTTTCATGGCGACTCCCGACTGCCCCTACTTACTGACGGTCCGTCTGTCCCGTTTGTCCGTCTTCAACGATGGCAGCAACTCAGATACTCAGATACATTTCAACGTTCATTCAGTGGCAGTGCATTTGTTTGAAAATTGTCAGCAGATTTCCTTTTACTTGTGCTTTCCGCTTTCCTCTCTCTCTTTCAACTTTTATTTGTTTTTGCTCGCGCATAAGTTATTATTGTCTCTGTATGTCGTTGTTTTTTACTTTAGCGCGGGTAAAAGCTTCAGTTTTGTCGCCTGCAGTTGTTCTTGCTCCCTTTACTGCATTCCACTTGAATGAAATTTCCGGCGACAGCGCTAAACAATCATAATAACAGATACTTTTTTATGCGACACTGTTGCTCTGCTTTGTTGTTGTTAGTTTTTGCTTTTTTGGCTCATTTTTCACTGCGCCACTATCACAAAACAAAAATAAAGCATCTCAACGTCAGTCAGTCAGGCCATCCAACAGACGGACAGCTGTCTGTCAGCTCAGTCAAAGCCATAGCAAAAGCATAAGCTAAAGCTGCTAAACAACAAAATTGGGAGGAGCACTGAATGCAAAAAGGGAAAACGCAAAACGCATCCAATGCGCGCTATTAAAAAGCTAAAAGCCTGCAATTAGCGAAAGGTCACCCAGGGATTTGCTGCTGTGTCCAGTGCGGTGCCAGTTTCAGTTTCAGTTTCAGTTTGTTTAGCACTTTACACAAATCGATAGTCAAACGAGTCTCATTATTTAATAAACAGCTGCGCATTACGTTTTGGCTAAAAAGCTATAATTAATATAAAGTAGTGGTCTATGAATTTGTGATTATTACGAATTACGTGACTCGACGCAATTATTTTAAATAACTGCAAGCTACATAAGCACAGCTTGGCTATAACTCAAATTTCTGCAAACTCCCAACTGCTTCAGCTGTGATAACTTTTTGCTTGGATTTGCTAAGAATGAAAATTGAGTTAGCATCTTGACCTACTCAACGGGCGATTTTGTATGAGATTTGTGTGCCTGATATTAAACAGCGCGTAGTCTGCTTTGTTTGGTATGGCGCTATGTCGCACTTAAGAGAGCGTGTGGCACTTGCTAAGAGCGCACGTGTAACTGAAGAGCGCAAGTGCGTCGGCAAAGCAGTGCAGTCGCTGATAAACGCTGTTTGCTTGCTACTCAACGTCCGATTGAATTTGATTTTGGACAGTGATAGTTCCAAGAAATTTCATCAAAAAAGACAATTGACTTAGCTCGGCACCAGCAGCTTCTATGCCAAATCAATGAAACTTTTTGCAATGTTGTTTACTTGCTGTTGTTGCAATATTTCTACTTTAGTAATAAACATTTCGAATTAAATGCGCTGTCTGCAAAAAGTTCAAGCAACTTATGAGCTGTCGAGAGCAATGCACTTCATGTGCAACTGCGCGTATGCGTAATATTGCCTTAAATGACTTTTTAACGCTTTTTTATTGCAGTGCGGGTGTTTTTTTGTTATGCAATTTATAAAACAATTAAATGCCATTAGAGCTAACTGTGAAAATGTGGCTGCTCAGCACTCTCAAGTTGCTTTTGTGTTGTTGCTGCTGTTGCTGTTTGCTGTTACTGTTGCCGGCGTGTCATTTGCATTTAACGTTGCCACAACAACCGTTACATGAGTTGCGGCATGTGTGTGTGACAAATAATTTTTAAACCATGCCAGGCGCCAAAGCAACCTTACAAAATAATTTACAATTACAATTACGCTTAAAATTACAAAAATTACTTTGCACTTTGTGTGTGTGCTACAATTTGTGGCAACGGCCAGCGTTGCGAGCTAAACTGTGCCACAAATTTTTATTAAAAACTTGCAGCTCATGTCAAGAGGGAACATTTTATTATTGATGCTTTGTTATTGGCCGACTACGCACAGCTTGATGGCTAAAAATCAACCACAATCGAATTAAAAAATTACAAACATTTCAAACGCAGCCTTTCAGGTTTGTTTCACCAACAACAGGGGTAGCTGTAAATAATGCTAACCGCAAACAAAAACCAAGTTTTAGGCTTATATATATATGTTGAAAAGTATTTATAATGCAGACTGCTTGCGGTTGGCTTTACTTTTGTGAAAAAATTAATTAACTAATCTATTAAGCGCTAGGAAATTAAATATAATTAACTTAATTATAATTTAAACATATACGGGAAATGCAGCGAGCTCTGACTTTTATGTGTTGATTTATTTTTACTCTCTAAAATGAAGGAAAAACTAATGTATCTAACATTTTCTTAAGCGCTTGTTCTAATTTAGTTCAGAATAATATAACATTTTTATAAACATAATTTATATAAGATCGTTAAACATGTTTAATTACTTACTTGTTGACAATTATTTATTGACAACTAACAAGACTTAAGACTTGCACTCGCATGAGAAATATTTAATTTAAAATGCAGAATATTTCACATCCAAGTGCAGGTTTTACCTTCGCTTGCAGCACATAAATCATTACCAAGTCGTTTAGTTAAGCAACACAATAACTGTAAGCCGCAAGGAGTTAACGTATTTGCAACTGACTTTCGCATATTGTACAACATTAAGTAAAAGCCAAAGGCACATCCATAAGAATAACAACGAAGGCAGAAGTAAAGCGATAAGAAAGAAAGACAGACAGGAATTTGCGCAATATGCAAATATTGTATATACTATTGAAGGCGCATAAAGCGTAATGCAAATTTAATAAAAAACATAACGAAAGCTGAAATTGTTAGCGGCTAAACAACAAAGGACTTCAACGTTTACACATTTGATTTGCTTGATTAAATTTCCAAATATTTGTTTCACGCAATTAAACGCTGAGCATTCCACAAAAAAAAAACAACAGAAATATATATAAAAATTCTAAAAATAATACGTGCAGAATTTTAAATAGCAAAGGTTAAAATGCAATTGTATTATGCTTGTTTGTGTGAGTGTGTGCTGGGTGTTGGTAAAATTGTTTTTTAAATAGTTTGGGACTCTTTACGCGCGCCTTCAATTCAAAATGAGTTTGATTGGTCAATATTCATAAAATCATGCAAAACTTTTCAACTTTTTTGCGGTTTTAAGCACAACTGCTCAAAAGTTTTTTTTTATTGGTATGAGCGCCTTATTGAATTGAAACCAGCCACACCGCTTCCGCTTCCCCTACCACGAAACATTTAGTTTGCGGCTTTGTTCTGCAAGCAAATGAAAATGAAAATAGTTTTGACCTTGCTCAGCAAAAACTATGGAACATACATAGAAAAGCAAGCGCCTTGCTAGAGCCGCATTCAGGGTCAAGTATTTGTGCAATGCCAAATGTTAAGCAAATGCAGCTATTTTTGCAATGCAAATTAAATACACTAATATGATTTTATTATAAGTCTGACAAGCTTAAATGCTGTTCAAGCAAGCTCAATATTCAAATGAAAATATCAATTTGAATGGTTAGAAAGTAAAACAAAGTCTATCAAACAATCGAATCACATTGCAGGCCGAGCTCTCTCTCTCTCTCTCTCTCTTTCTCTCTCTACAAAGTGCAATTGCATTACGCCAGCGTTGTTGGTCCTTGCTTTAAGCCTTGTTATTGCCTGCGCCTTCTACACAGTTGCAATCACATAAATGGCAGCTGCTTTAGGTTAATCCGCATCGATATATGCGTGGGTTGGCTATGGTAATCACACACACACAGTCTTACTACCTTGTTGCGCTTTAGACTGTGCGCCGTTATTCGCTGCTGGCCGCGACGCCATCTTTGGGTCCTTATGCAAATGGTTGCCGGCTTAGTTATATCGCCAGCTGCTCACATTCGCCATATTGACTTATGCGACACTTTACTTTTACGAGCTTCACCTTTGTGCGCAGCCAAGTTGAATATGCTAATTAAATAATATATATCTTCAGCTTCAAGCTCTAATTTTGATTACATTTGCGTTTGATGAAAATTGAAAGTTTATGTTAAAGCAAAAGTTTATATTGAAAGTACACACACAAACACAAAAGGTAACAAGTTTAAATCAGCAACAATTGTAAGTGCAAATATCGATTGGATACAAACGATAACGCGCCTGTGATAACGCGCAGCTTTCAATGCAATAAATACTACTCAGTCTTTGAAGATTTGTGGAGGATGCTGCTGCTGCTACACTCGACTGCATTGGCATTGCCTTAAAGCAGGCTTATGGCTTGAATGAAGCGATTATCGCATCCTTGTCAATGTTGTTGTTGCCTCAGCAGCGGCAGCAGCAGCAGCAGCAGTCACTGAAGTGTAACAAGGCACGAGCAAACAACAACAATAGCAGCAGCAGCAGCAGCAACAACAATAGTTAAACAAAAACGCTGCTTGAAAGCACAAATGCCGATACGATTCCAGCTCATGTCCCTGCCAGTTGGCTTCTGTATCAAGGTATCAAAGGCAGACCTGCTCACGCTCATAAAGTTTGCGGCGATGTCGCCGTAACGATAAACAGGCTGCCTCAAAAGGATGCGCACAGAAAAACGTTCGCAGCATTGATGAGATTCAGTTCTTTTCTATCTCTTTTGCTTTCGCTAAGTACATATGTCTGTGTGTGTGTGCTGCTAATTCATTTAATAGCTGCACGTAATTAAGCACACGGCAAAATCAAGAGTCGTTGAAGATATAGCTACTGAAATTGATATTAAATGCATATGACCTGCTGGCAAGTTACTAACTCTAATAATAAGCATTAATTTGTTCGCAATTTGTTAACCGAATTCGATGTGATTGCTTTGATTTATGTAATAAGTATTTATAATTTGACGCACATGCGGTTAATAGAAAACAGAAAGTTTCAGTTTTGTTTCTCTCTGGTCATGACAGCCAAATAAAGAAAATATATAATAATATATAATGAGTTTACAAGCGAGAAATTGAACTTCATAGTATAGTTATATAATCTTGTATTTATTTTACTTAGGCATTTGACTATGAAACAGCGTTTACTATGAATAATTGATTCTGTATACATAAAAGAGATTCGTTACTCTTTCGTTTGTGAATAAAATGGGTGTTGTGCTAAAATTTTCTTTAGTTAATTGTTTTAAATATTGGGAACACAATCAAGAGCATAGAATAAATAATAATATTGACTGTCAATTCTATTAGCTTATAATAAATATTAAAAGTGTATATATATATTGCATGTTTGTAAATACATTATGTATTGGCATTTAAGTATTATTTGTATTAGTGTATTAATTTTTCTTTCTATACAAAATGAGATTCGATGCAGCTTCCAATGTAAATAAAAACTTTCTTAAAGTGTTTTACCGTCAGTTAGTTTTGTGCAGTGCTTATAAAAAAAATATGTTAAGAAAACTACGCTTATATATTCCATGGATCTGCACTATTTGGATGCTGGCAGCCTTAACAGCTCAAGAGCTGTATAGAAGTAATATACATATGACTTAACTATTGCAGTAAACCAATTGCTTAAGCAAATTTTATTTAGGGTGCAGTGGAATAGAACCAGACTCCTGGGTTCAAGAGTGTGAAAACTACAGTGCGCCGCCAAGATGGAGTTGAAATGATTTCAACATTTTACTTTCAGTGATGTGCAAATAAAATTGTATAACTTGTATACAAAATTAGAATAGATTTACTTTAATTTCAACTCTACCGCCCAGTGAACACCTGCTGTGCATTAATTGAATGCACAAAAAATAAAGCAAGAATGCTGGCGAAGACAAAAGAAATTACAAAGATAAGCAAAAGTGAACTCAAAGCGCCTTGCTTAACATGCACGTGTGAGCTGGAAAAGTTTTTAACACGTGGTTGTTTATGTTTCTGACAGCGCTGCTTGCATAAATTTAAATTGAAGCTAAGCGAAGACAATGAAGTCACTCAGTGTCTGCTGGGGTCAGTTTTTGGGGAGCTGGGGCTTGAGTCAGCTACACGCTGGTGGTGGCCTTTTATTTATTAATTTCCTGTCTGCATGTGGTGCACCTCAAGCCGGAAAAACAATTTGTTAGCTTGTCAAAGGCAAAGCGAACGCATGTCCAAGTCAATGTACAAGTGCCGCTCAAGTTCCGTTGTACAGCCCTGCCCTGCAGCCCTGCCCCGAAGAGAGTCGCTTCCTGCGCTGGGCAACTCGTTAGCTTGGCTTTAATGTCAATATTACGCAGCGCTCGGGCTTGTTGGCCAAATTTGCATAATGAATATTGCAAATATTGCAAAGCGTTTGCTCTGCGCATTAGCAGCAAATTATATTGATATCAGTGCCGACACCAGGCAATGTTGTCGAAGTGGGCGGGGCGGGGTCGGGCAGCGTGTTGAACAAGTGCATTAAATTAGCATAAAATCAACAAGCCAAACCAATACACTATGTATTATGCTTGGTTGCAAAACAATTTGCACAAAACTGCAAACAAACTACGCTGTGCGTCAAATGCAATTAAATATAATTTAATGCCATAGGCGAAACGGCTCAACGGCATAGCATAGCATAGCATAGTTATATCATAGTTGAGAGCTAACAGAGCTGCAGAGCAATTTGCAGTTTGCTGTCAAGTGGCAATGACTGTGACTCTGTTTCGGCCTAGTAACGAGACACGCTGCAAATTGTGCGGCAATAACAAGAGATATACATGTTAGCCACACATCAGTGGTGAGCTGGATGGGCGACTAAACGACTGGCAGGCAAACATTGCGTATACGCAATTTGATATCAATACAAGCGCTTGACACAGCCCTCAGCTAAATTTCCATTAAAGTCAATTGCTATGCAGGCAGCAAATTGTTTAAGTAGCTTAAGCTTTCTCTTCAGCATCGAGTCGAGCAAAAGGTAAAGTTTCTGGCCAAGTGGACTGCCAAAATTTAGCATGCACTTGCAGCTAAATACATGAGCAGCTATTAGTATGCTGTGGTTAACATATGACGGGCAAATAACGAGCATTAAGTTGCACTGTGCAGCTGATACATGACAACAGAAGACATATGTACACGGTCGCCTAGTCACTCAGTCGCTACATAAATCATGGCCAACACACACATGCAGACACTTAAGTGTTGCAAGGAGCAACTTTCGTGAGAGCAGCACACACGCACACACACGTTGTGGAGGGAAAAATGTAAGAATTTGACAGGCAAGCAAACTGCGTAGTAAACTAGCATATCTACTTCATAGATACATTTACTGCTACAGCAGCTGGCAAAGTTTGCGTTGCCTGCTGACTGACATTTGACTGGACAAATTGTAATTAAAAAACTTTTGCCATGCCACGTCGACGACGACGACGACGACTACGAGTGATTGTTGATAAGATTTCTGGCGTTTTGATTTGTCATTTTGGACACAGGCCACTATGTCTCTCTTATGTTTTGTAAGTATTTGTTGTTTATTTTATTTTCTCTCTTTCTAATATATATATATAGTTTTTTTTGTTGTGTTCTTGGTATTGTCAGCTCCGTAACTTAGAAACAAATCAAAATGAAATTCCAAATCGAAACTAAATGTATATAAAAGATGCTCTGTCTGCTCGTTTCGGGTCTCTCTGTTGCTCCAATTCAACTTCTTCTTCTTCTGCAACTAAATGTAATTTTAAAGATACTTTCGCTTGAGTGGATCGCATTGCTTTTGCGCCCAGATGCAGCTAGCCTGGCCAAAGCTAAACATATACCCAATGTCAGATATGCATATATAAAATCTAGGCTATATATAAACGTCAATTTTCGTTCTTCTTCTTGTTGTTGTTGTTGCTGCTGGTGTAGGTGTTGTTGTTGCTGTTGTGGTTGTAGTTGTTGCTTAGAAGCACTTGCGGTGCACAATGCCGGGACCGGACTCATCGTACTCCTGCTTGGAGATCCACATCTGCTGGAAGGTGGACAGAGAGGCCAGAATGGAGCCACCGATCCATACGGAGTATTTACGCTCGGGTGGTGCAATGATCTTGATCTTAATGGTCGATGGAGCCAGTGCGGTGATTTCCTTCTGCATACGATCAGCAATACCTGCAATTGCAACAATGCGCATTTAGTTTGCAAACAGTAGAAGCAGCTGGTGGTGGGTGGAGTAGAGTGTAACCTACCTGGATACATGGTGGTGCCGCCAGAGAGCACATTGTTGGCATACAGATCCTTGCGGATGTCAACATCGCACTTCATGATGGATTGGTAGACGGTCTCGTGAATGCCGCAAGACTCCATGCCCAGGAACGAGGGCTGGAAGAGAGCCTCGGGTGTGCGGAAGCGCTCGTTGCCAATGGTGATCACCTGACCATCGGGCAACTCGTAGGACTTCTCCAGCGAGGTCGAAGCAGCCGCTGTGGCCATTTCCTGCTCAAAGTCGAGAGCGACATAGCACAGCTTCTCCTTGATATCGCGCACAATCTCACGCTCAGCGGTGGTGGTGAAGGAATAGCCACGCTCGGTGAGAATCTTCATCAGATAGTCGGTCAAGTCGCGACCGGCCAAATCCAGACGCAGAATAGCATGTGGGAGAGCATAGCCCTCATAGATGGGCACTGTGTGGGAGACACCATCGCCGGAGTCGAGCACAATGCCGGTGGTACGACCGGAAGCGTACAGAGAGAGCACAGCCTGGATGGCCACATACATGGCGGGCGAGTTGAAGGTCTCGAACATGATCTGTGTCATCTTCTCGCGGTTAGCCTTGGGGTTGAGGGGCGCTTCGGTGAGCAGCACGGGATGCTCCTCGGGAGCCACACGCAGCTCATTGTAGAAGGTATGATGCCAGACCTTCTCCATGTCATCCCAGTTGGTAATGATGCCGTGCTCAATGGGATATTTCAGCGAGAGAATACCGCGTTTGCTCTGCGCCTCATCGCCCACATAGCAATCCTTCTGACCCATGCCCACCATCACGCCCTGATGGCGAGGACGGCCCACAATCGATGGGAAGACAGCGCGTGGCGCATCATCACCAGCAAAGCCAGCCTTGCACATGCCGGAGCCGTTGTCCACAACCAAAGCTGATGCTTCTTCGTCACACATTTTGAGATTTCAGATAAGGCGAGCGGGCGAGCACTACGAATAAAAAGCACAAACAAAGAAACGATATTTCTTATTTATCCTGGCAACCGACAAACGACAAATTGCTGCTTCACTCACGACGTGTAAATTCAACAGCGACAGCAATCAGAGTGATTCGCTATTTGTCCGCCTTGTGCATTTAAATAAGTTTTGTCCGTCTGTCATGTCAAACAATAGATCTGTTGCAGCCTAGTAACATGTTGATGAATTCTCTACGAACTAATAGACGAGGGGCGGCCCGCTGTGCGGGGCACTCAAATCAAGGGAAAGGCATACGCGACAACACATCATTTATTTTTGCTCTACATGCGAATGGGCTGAACGAAATTTCTAAAGTGCTTGTTAGATAAAAGTGTAAGCAATTTATTAATATTTAAATAATTCGCAAATAAAGTACATTTTATGTTGCATATATGTTAACAAAATGGTAACTAAATTTATTGAATTTTGCACAAATTTAATGAACTTTTAACAGTTTAAAGCTAAAGCTAATAAAGTTGGTTTTAGTTAAAAACAAGTCTACTAAATGCTATATTAATTTATTGTTCTATGATTTTATTGGGAAGTCCTATGAACTGATTACTAACGCTTTTAGTCTTGAGCTTTATTATAGCTTATTATACTAATTCTATTCTATATCAACTGATATTGAGTCTGCAGCACGAAAGTCTATATAAAATCATGTGTTGAATTGAAGAGTATTTGCAATTCCAAGTGACAGCATTCAAATTATGAGCGTATATCATTTGATGTTGACTAAATGATGTGTGCTGCGTTTGCCAAACGATGTGGCGTCGAGCGCAGGACTTGTATAGGCATCTGCGAATGTTGTTGATATATATATTTTTAAGTTTTTATATAAATAAATACACTGAACAATGCAGTGTACTACATATTTGCAGAACAACAGCAGCAAAGTATTTTGTGGCAATGATGTGACAAAATGTTTTGAGTGCTGCTTGACTCGCTCGCTCAGTCCATAGATGGTGCGGCCCAGCCCAACCACAAGCAGCACAGCATACAAAAGCGAAAAGTAAAAATGCAAAAAGACTTAACATTATATAAAATTAAGATTGTGTGTGGATTTCATTGAATTAAAATAAAAATATTATTACATGTGTGCTGCCAACTGCGAGGCAGTTCAGGCAGTGCCCCAACCCAACTCAATTGTCAATTGTGAGGCGCTGGCGCGAGTGCATTTCCCAACAATTTCTCGGTTGTCAGCTGCCAGTGCATAAGGCAGCGCATATCGCTCGATCTTAACGTTGTATTAACTATGAGATTTATGCGTAGGCTGTTCATTATTTCAATTAAGTGCAGCTAAGCGCTAAGCGGTGCATAAAACATTTGATAATGTTATCAAATAAACCGTAAATTACTTAGCGCTTAATATGCATGTGCGTACTTAGACTGCACTCAATAACTAGGCAAAAACTTCTGAAACTACTTCAGCTACAAACTATGCTAAGCTACGTGACTGCAGCTAGTGGCAGGTACTAACGGTACACATATCATTGTTCCTACGTTCGGCCACGCCACGCCACGCCCAAAAAACGAGTTGAAATGTTAGACACAACTATGTGGGTATCTGTTTTCAGTTTGGCCGCTTGGCAAGTTGCAGCAAGCAGCAATTGCCAAAGGGCAAGTTGCATGCAAAATTATTTTAAAAATAACTACACTCACATACATATATGTATTATAAATATATGTAAATGCCTTAAATTCCATTTCAAACTTTTGTTGCCGCCCTCGCTGCGCTGCCACATTAAGTGGCAGCCTGAGAGTCGCGCATTGGCCAGTTGACCCCTAAGCTGCAACTCGAACTTCAAAGTGTTTGGCTAAAAGTGCAGCGTTATGCGTTGACAGCGCCTTAAATGGTGGTGCAGGCCAGCGCCAGTTGGTGGTGGTGGTGGCGATGCTGGTGGCTCCTTGGCACGCAATGCAGCGTGCGGAACTAAAATAAACTTTGCCAAAGTGCCAGGCAGGCACCAGAAATTCTCTCGAGCGAGTGCGAGAGGCGAGAGCGCGAGCAAAGTAAAAACTGAAAAGTGAGCGCTGAAAACTGAAAACTGAAAACTTGCCTCAATGCACATAAAAATTAAAATAGTTGACGACGTTTGCATACCAAGTGGTGTTGGGCGGATCGGGCCATGGGGTGCAGCTTTTGGATCTCGGCAAATTGTTCACGTTTTATGGCTAATTTATGATTTTATTTTGCACCACTTTCGCTTCGCATACAATTTCGTTGGTGTTTTTTTGTAATAGTTTCTGCTGCTTTTAAGGGTTTGTTATATGAGAGAAATTGCAACTTTAAGCAGCGAGCAGCGAGCAGAGCGAGGCTGCTTTAGTGATTTTAATTTAATTTTTGCTGTCAACTGCGTTGTGGCACATCTTCACAGCTTCAGTTACAGCTCCAGCGACGTCAGCATCAGCTGCAGCTGGTGGGTGTGGCTCGTGAACTTTGCCGGGAACTTGGTGCCCAAGACACGCGCTGACAGTTTGCCTGCTGCTGCTGCTACGGCTGCTTTACTCCTTTGCTCTTGGCCAAATGCACGCGCCCACACATTTTATTAATTACACAAGTTGCCCGCGCAAATATTTTCCACTCAAATTAATTTCTCCCATGTGGCCGCGACAAGCAGCTGTTATCAAACCCACCCAACCACCAACACACACTTTAGACACAATGTTAATTATGCTTTCGTTACAATTTAGTGTGGCGTTAACGTTAACATACGCGGTATTTACAAGAGTTTCTAGAGTAACTTAGCAGCTATGAAAACTAATCTGTGGGCAACGTTTCGTGCAGCCAGGAGCGTGAGCCGCCCTCAGCAAAGTCCGCCGCCGCATGATCCTGGCCGTTGAGTATCCATTTGGTGGTCAGCAGACCCTCGACGCCCACCGGGCCGCGCGCATGTATGCGTGCCGTCGAGATGCCCACCTCAGCACCAAGGCCAAAACGAAAGCCGTCCGCAAAACGTGAGCTCGCATTGTGGAACACACAGGCGCTGTCCACGCTGCCAAGGAAATGTTTAGCCGCCGCATCTGCACGAGAAACGTGTAAGCAGAAAATATGAAATGTGAAATGTGGAAATGTGCAATGTGGCGCGGCAAACATGAGTGGTAGCAAACTAGAAAACATGCTCAATGTTGAATAAAATTAATTTCCCAAATGATTTAAATTCGCCCACGCAAGCCTCACGCGTTCAGTTGGTTTTCGGTGCTAAATTGCAAGCAAACTAACCTTGCAGCCAAGCGGAGCTCAGCTCAGCAAAGCCGCAAATGTTGGCGACACACACACACATGCCACAACTTGGTGCAAGTTGTGCAGCAGCTAATGCCATTCGCTGCATACACATTTTTCCTAGCTTGCATTTTATTTTAATTAAATTAACATACAGGTCAGTGGCCAAACAAGAGTTGAAATGCTTCAAATCTTAACTTGTTGTTCGTTAAAAGTTTTAACTTGCAATTTAGCAAGCTTTGCTCGGGTTAAAACTAAAATATATTTGCATCTAATACACAGTTCGGAGCACTCTTTCAACTTTTATGAAGCGGCATTTAGTTAGAACATAAATTAGGCAGGACAACAACAACAACAGCCAAAGCCATTACGAGCGCTTTCAATTGCTGATTACCAAACAAAATTTATAACCCGCACATTCAAGTGTCATTAGCTTTCGTTGACCAACCAACTGACCAGCTCACCAGTCAATGGCAGCGAGCAACAAACATTTTCTGCTTCAATTGCAAGCAATTGAAATTAATTTTCAATTTTCGTACCATTTTCCGTAACAATGACATCCGTGTGGCCGCTGCCGTATGTATGTATGTGATTAATGGCCTCCTCCAAGCTCGGCACAATCTCAATGCAGCACTCCAGTGCACCATACTCGTGCTTCAGGCTCTTCGCCGCGGGCGGCCCGAATGTCAGCTGCTGATTTAGACGTGGGCCCGCATAGATTTTGACGCCCTCACGCTTCAGCATGTTGCAGACATCGTTGAAAATCTCACCGCTCATTAGATCCTCGTGTATGAGCAGCGTTTCCATAGCATTGCAGGCTTCAAAATGCAGAGAGAGAAAAATCAAAAGGTTAATATGATTGAAATTTAATTAAAAAATAAATGTTTATCCAAGTTGGTTTCATTAAAATTAAATTAAAAGCTATATACAAAGTGGACAGCAAATTAAATTCAAATGAGATTTTTAGAAAATTAAATATTCTCCGAACAATAAAATTGTTCTACGTTACTGCTACGATTTTGTACGATTTACATTCATTCAAATTAAATTAAAATGTCATAATTTTGATTCTTGACTTGGACCCTCGTCTTTTCTTGCTGTGCACAAATTAAATTACATTTTGCGCTTGAGTGCAGCATTTTATAATTAAACTGTCTTAAGTTTAGCAGCAACTAATTGCTGAGCTATGTAACGTTTGCTGCACGAAATATGATGCCGCATGTGGCACTTACCAGCTGGATAATCGCATTTGGCATCACGTGCTATGTGCAGCGCCTTCTTCAAGTCGGCATGGCGGTCGATGTAGACATGGCAAACGCCCTCCGCATGCCCCAGCACTGGAATATGCAGCGACTGCTCCTGGATGTTGCGCACCAGCTCCGACGAGCCGCGCGGTATTATCAAGTCAATGTGATTTTCCATGGCCAGCAAATCGCTTATCTCCTCACGCGTGGACACCTGCACAACAAGCAGCGACACATAAGTAAACCTGTGGGTGATTTAAATGCTTTGTGCGCTTACCAAAGATACGGCATGCTCGGCGCCCACACTGCTCAGCGCCTCCTTGACCAGCTCCATGAGCGCCTTGTTGCTGTGCGCCGCCTCCTTGCCGCCCTTCAACAGCAGGCCGTTGGCCGAGGCCATCGCCAGGGCGGCTACTTGTGGCAGCGAGTCTGGGCGAGACTCGAAGATCACCAGCAGCACGCCTATGGGCACCGTTACCTGCTTTAGCTCCAGTCCCTCGGCAAGGCGTGTGCGGCGCAGCACTCGACCCACATTCTGCAATGGAAGTAACAAGTCAGCAGTTAATGCATTACACATACGCCATGTGTGCCATGTTGGCCATAAAAATAACTCAATATTTATGCGACACTGCCCGACACCGCCCAGTTGCCAATTCTAATCCCAGGCGTCCATTCTGTGGCATATTTACATAAATCAAGACGTTCAGCTTGTCGTAATCTTTATTTATTTTTAATGGGCTGCCAATGCGCTCATTTGAGGCTCTCCTCCTGCCCCTGCCCCTTGCGCTCCTGCCCGTTAACGTTATAAAAAGCTGCTGGAAATTGACTGCAGATAACGTGAAGATTGCAAAGCCCGCCCGGTCAGCCTCTGACTAGCTATAGTGTGTATAGCTGCTGCTGCTGCTGCTGTTGTTGCCAGCGCTCCTTGTGGCTCTCTGGCTGACAGCAGCTGGTCTGCTCGTTTGCATAGCAGAGCCAAGACAGGCAGGCAGGCGGTTGGCTCTAACCTCAGTCTGGAGCTTGGCTTGTGCGCTGAGTAAATTTGGTTATATGGTCATTATTATTGACTTTGGCAGAGCAGGGGCGCCAGAAACTTTAAATTATATTTACAAAGCACAATTGGATAAGTCGTGGCCAGTCAGGGCAACTTTATAAGCTGAGCAAAGAGCATTGCATAGTCGCTATTGTTTAGCATCGGCCCCAAAAACGTTGTTAAAATTTCAACTTGCATTTGTAATTGAAATTTTCAGCAGGCTCTACAACTTTTGTGTGTGCTGCAGACATAAACAAGACAAAAAATACTTTAAATTTGTTGCCGTTGCCGTTGATGTTGCTTTTGTTATACTCCAGCTATGCAGCATTTATTGAGTGCGTTATGGGTTTTTATATATATGGCATGTACTTTTTTTTTTTTGTTTGCTCTGAAGCAGCTGCAGATTTTGCGTTTTTATGATTTTTGTGCTGCGCTGTGTGTCACAATTTCGTTTTGTTGCATGACAAAATAAAAAAAAATAAACGAAACTTTGGCTGGCAAGCGGCAAAAAGTTTTGCTTTTCCGCACAATCACATCCAATAAAACGGCTGGCTGCCAAAAGGGGTGGCCAGGACCAAAGGCCCCTCAACGCGCGCTCAATATTCCATCAACAGTTGCCTGCTGTGTGTCTTGGCAGCGACATTAACTCCCACGCACACACACAGATAGAGGAGAGAGAGAAGAGAGAGTGAGAGCAAGAGACAGACATGTTTATGTAGTGAACTGTCTTTTATCTTCCACTTGCTTAGCTGCTGCTGCACTGGTGTCAATTTTTGTTGAAGTGTAAAATTGCTTGGAGATTTCATAATGTTGTTAGCTGCATATGTTGTTGCTGCTGCTGCTGCTGTTGTGCTGCTGTTGTTTTGGCATTGTTGTTGCTCATAAAATGACCACTTTACTGTGCGTGCAAATGCCTCGCTTCAACTAACTCAATTTCAGTTGAGTTGGCTTTTTTAACAGCATTTTTGGACAGCACAAAAATACGAAAGTAAAAAATGCAATTTGTTGCCTTAACTTTTGAGCGCTGTACGGCCAATTAGCTTGTAAATGAAGTTTGAAGTTGCAGCCAAATGCCAAACGCTTACCTTGTGACTATCGTCGGCAATTTGCTTCAAGCCAATTGACAAGTTCTTCAATTTGGCCGAGTTTAGCGACAGGCGCGACAGCAGCGGCTTGGCCAGTCCGCTCTTCTGTGCCTCGGCCAGGTCCTTGGCATTGGCCGCGAGTATAAACTGCTCCTTGCTAATCAGCAGATCGGCCAGATTGTTAACGGCCGTAGCGCGGTCGGCTGCACTCAATGCCTGCATCTGACGACTGCCCGTGCGTGCTGCAAATATAAATGTTGTTTGCAATTAAATCTGCATCTGCCGAAATCAAAAAAAAAACAACACAAGTTTCAACAAGTTGCAGCTGCTAATTAACAAGCACTTGGCCATCAGTGCGCCTCAGCTGTCTCTAATAACAATTAAATTAAACTTGCTAACTAAAATTTGCAGCACAACATGCCACTGTGGCAACATCGCGGACGCGGACGGGGCGCCAACAACTCGCGTTGCCTCGCGGCCATGCCACTTAGCGCTGCCAGAGCCAACTATGTTAGTTGGCGAACCTCAACAGGCAGTGACCTCTTTTCGCTATTCTCCAACTTTGACGCCACCAAGCACCGCCGTGACCCTCACTAAATGGCCACTATGTCAGTGCAGTGTGCGGTCTGCCGTGGGCCCTAACGCTCATTGAATGCCACTTAACATGCAGCTGGGAGCGCAGCCTGAACTGAACTGCACTGGACTGTTTAAGATATGGATGGCCCAGCTGCTTTGGACTTGGAGTGCTGCTCATTAATGCATGCGAAATCTTTGCGTCTCTCACATTTAAAGCTTAATGCTAACGTACATTAATTTATGTGCACGCCTGCTCAGCCCAGCAACTTGGCAACTTGGCTGGCTGTCAGTCCGCATTATTTGCACTTACCATTCTCGGCCATAACCTCGACGGGTATCGAGCTGGCGCTCTCCGTCGACTCGGTGAAGAAGGTACCAACTTTTCTGCCGCCAATAATTGTCTTAATAGCCTTCTCCTGCATGCCATTGCATATAACAACGCTGACGCCACGATCCAGCGCCCAGGTGGCCGCCTTTACCTTCGAGTCCATGCCGCCGGTGCCCACCTGTGTGCAGGAAGAAGTGTGCGAACAGTTGAACAGTTGTTGCATAATAAAATAGTTAGCCAAGGTGTGAAGCATGCAATAAACAATGCGCCTGTAATAAACACCATTAACTTTGCAATACAGCAACAGCAGCAACAACAACAACATACAAACAACAACAGCTGCTGCTCCTGCTGCTGCTGCTGGTGTTGCCCGCAACTATTGTCCTGCCAGCCGTGCCGTAGCCGTAGCATGCCTTGCCTTCCGGCAACTGTCACATTGCTGAGAAATTATTGTGCGCGGTCGAGCAAAAGTTTTGTGCGGTGTCAACAAGATTTGCCTTTTAAATATTTAACGAAATTTGCGCTAATGAAACGGCCAATGTAAGTGAGAAAATAAGCGGAAACAAGTGAGAATGACAAGCAAATGGAAGCAGCGTTACATGATATACACATAATTATGCAAGAATATAAGAGAATTGCTTGTCAACTTGGTCGGCAATTAGATCTACAAGATGTAAGCTCTATAATTTTAAATTCAAATTTATTTTGTTTCAAGCGCAAATGTAGCTCATTTAATGGATCAGCAATAGAAATATGGTTTTCAGTTCAGCTTTAATCTTGCAGCTGTTCTTAAAAATAAATTTTAAGCAATTTAAAGTTTCTGACAGTTTGTATTTAGAATATATGAAGTAGAAGCCTACAAACAAAAGGATTCTTAACTGGCAAATAATTTAAATTTGCTTATCTATTTGTTGACGGATCATTAGCATATGCATATTGCTGAAAAGTTTATTCAATCTACAATCGATTTATCAAAAGTGTATAAATTTGTTAAATGGTTCTGAATCTTTTTGTTTTCCATGCAATTCTTATAAATGTATAAGACTGAGAGTAGTATTTCATTATTTTAGTTTAAATTTCAGCTCACCTTTGACTTTTTGCCAAACTCAATGCTGTTGATATCATCACTTGTATAGGTGTGCATCAGCTTGGCGCCATCCTCCCATGGCGGCTTATTGTAAATACCATCAACGTCGGACATCAGTATCAGCAAGTCAGCCTGCACTTCGGCGGCGAGCATTGCAGACAAACTGTCGTTGTCCTTTATGGGTATGCCCTGTCGTGTAAATACAGCAAATAGTTGAGCTAACTGGGTGCCAATCATTGGTCTGGTTGAGCACATACCTTGCGGGCACCGCCACCGCCGGCGGGCTCGTCGTCACGTATGAACATTGGCGGGGAAACGGCATCGTTTGTATTGATGATGGGCACAATATTGAGGCTAATTAATTCGGAGAGCGTGGAGAACAGATTGTTGCGTGTCTCCTCGTTGTAGAAGTCCGGCTTGGTCACCAGCACCTGCAACAACGCACTCGAATTACTGTGCCCCAATCGGTGGCAAGACGTAACGAACCTGTGCTATCTTGACGCCGTATTGCGCAAACATTGCATCATACAAGGACATGAGACCGGACTGACCCACAGCGGCCGCTGCGCGTGGCTCCAATGTGGCACCATCGAACTAATGAGTAAGCTGAAGCTTAGTTTCGTACTCAACAAATGCAATTGTTACGTGGCAGGGGCATCACCTCTTTGGAGTCCTTGGGATTGAGTGTTTCACGCATAGACAGCGACATCAATAGCTCCTGGGCGAGCTTCTGCTTGCCAAAGGCAACAGCACCGCTGGTCACCATAATCACCTCACGTCCCTCCAAATGACACTCGGCCACCTGCCAAAGCAAACAAAATTGAAATTAAATATATTTGTTGATGGTCTGGCTGGCAACTCACCTGCTCCACTATGGAGGCAAGACGACCCAAGGCAAGGCCATGATTGTCCTCACGCGTGATCACAGCACTGCCCAGTTTGACCACCAAACGACGCGCATACTTCAGCTGACTGCGTTCCGTAAACTGCGGATGGGTGTTGTCCAAACGCTTCTCGGCTGATATAAGCTGCAATAAATTTTATTCAAAAGCAAATATTATAAAGCAAGTGCAATTAGAATGCGCTATCTGTGCTAATCGGAAAACTCATGGCGAGGTCATAAACTACGACAGCATTAAAGTTGAAAACAACAGAGAGCGCATGTATAAATGGCAATCCAATTAATTAGACCGATTGCTCCTAATCTATTTCGCACTGACCCTGTGTAAATCATAATCGGGAACTGCCATATAAGCTGCCCCACTAACAACAACAGCAAGCACAACAACTCATAAATAAGTATTATGTATAGTAATTGGATTTTTTTATTGAAAAACCTCATGCTGCGTATGCGTACTATGTTTGAGTTATGACAGCCAACTAAAGCATATCGCATTTGCATTTTTAATGAGAAATTATGCTTAATTGAATTTAGCACTAAATAAGCTTGCTTGTTTAACATTTGCATGCAATTTAAAATGCTCCTTTTAAAGATAATTAAATTGCAAGCTTTAAAAATCATATACTTGCTTATACAGTTTGCTTGTATCAATCAATCAATGACATCTTTTTTTTCACTGTCGCACACACTTCAGTACATTTTGTTTAGTCAGCAGATTGATTGGCCAAAGTGCCTGTTTTACAACGAAATCAAAGGCAGTCTCGCTGCCAATTATTGCACAATTGAAATGTGAATTAAATTGAAGCGTAAATATTTTTATTTCATCGCAGTTACCTGACAGCGTTACGCTCAAATCAACAGCAACAGCAATAGCAACAGCAACAGCAACAGCAAAGCAAAGCTAACTTGTGAATGACACTCGCCGCCTGTGCATTGTAAACATAACTTGCTTTATTTTGTTATTATTTAACTTCAAAATGATATTTTGTGGCCACGCCACGTCGTGTGTATTGCATACACGAGTATGAGAAAAACAATAAACATACAAGTGCTTGAGTTGTTTTTGTTTTGAGTGTGACATCAATAAACGTTGGACTTTCAAGTGCAGTTTATGGCTCAGTTTGTTTGCTATTCGTTATCAAGTGCTAGCTAGACGGCCGCTCACTGATAAGATTTCGATTGCAGCTACACTTGTCGCTTGTATGGAAGCAGAGCTGCCCAAAAGAAAAATCTAATTATGAAGCAATTAAATTGTTAACTGCCAAAAAGTTGCGCCGTCTGTTATAATTTATGACAGCTGCGTGGGCCGGTGTCATAAATTGAGCAATAAAATTTCAAGCAGCCACAGCACAGCTGAGAAGTGCGTAGGGCGACAGGCGACAACAAATTTCTCATTATAGACAGTGGGGGAGTCAAGTGTAAAAAATTCATTGGAACAGCGTGGGTGAATCTGATGCTCATTTTCTACGCTTGTTATTTGTCGTGTTTAATGTTTGTTTGCCTGCACTCCACTGTGCCGCTTGCCATGTGCACAAGTTGCCCCCGAGCTGAGCATGCCAACACGTGTCGGGCTAAGGCGCTGGGTGGGTGTGGGGGGAGGGCCAACGAAGTGGCGACCCTGACCTAGGCAAATCGTTTAGAGTGTCAAAGGCAGCTTTGGACCTCCACTGACGTACTTTGGACTTTGGACATATGCAAATGCAGCTGTCGACCCTTGCCTGGAGCGTAAGGCATGGATGGCATGGCATGGCATGTGGCATGGGGTCCGGCTCCAACTCTCTGGCTGCATGCATATTTAAAATGGTTTTAAGTTTATTGTCAAATGCGAGCGGACACTCGCACTCGCACCTCACACTCGGCGCTTTAAGTGCTGCAAGTAACGTGTGCCAGGTTTTGAAATACAATATTTACACTTTACAATTTATTTGAACACGTATACGCCGCATTGGACCGCCAGCTGTCAAGCTGTGACAAGGCCCACGCTCCCTACTTTTCGTTCTCGCTCTCGTTGTCGTTGTCGTTGTCATTCTTGTACTGACATTTTATCAGCCTGTCGTGCGTATTTGTTTTGCTTCGCATTTTATTTTTTATCACACTTGCCCACACTGTTGCAAGCTGCCAATTTGCATGTTTTGCCATGTCCTTTACACACACACACAAACATACACACAGACTGTAAATCATTTACAGGCAGCGAGCGCTCTAAAAACAAAAGCAAATAATACATAAATCGATTTTCAGCTGTCCCTTCAATTAGTCTAACCCAAGCCGTTTTACACGCAGCACTTTAGTGCTGCGAATCCTTTTTGTGTCACTCCAAGCTGTTGCTGCCTGCCCCTTCGATTAGTCATAAAAAACGAAAACTCTTTACTTTGTTGTGCTTGCCATTTGGTTATTTGGTTCTTTGGCTTTTATGGCTTACAGTTTATGTTTTCGATTGAGTGCTGATTAAATTTTAGTGCCAAGAAAACGACGACGAGGCTGTCCAATCTGCTCTACGAGTATGCGGTATACCCCAATCAGCGCCAGCCGCTTGCATAATGCATGGAAATTGCCAAATGACGCACTCTGTATGGTCAATCAAGACTGCCTGTCAGCACGAGCTCTTGTCAGTAATTTTCCTGGCATTAAAACGCTAAAACTCTTATCAGCACTCACACGTTCGGCTGTTAGGTAGGGGCGATGAGCTCCATTTATATAAAAGCAAAATGCTATTTCAGCAAGTGAACGACCTGCGTTGGCCTAGTTTTTAAATATTTTTAATAGTTCCGCAAATAAAAATCGAATCTATGGCTCTAAATCAAGCCGAAATCAAATATTTGTATTGACCCCAACATAGGCACCCATTTCAGTAGGATTGATCCCATAAAATACATTGCCATGGGTTAGTAAATCGTAGAGCTACAGCTACACTTTAAATTGATTTAGATTACACAGTTTGCTTAGCTCAAGACTCACTGGCTGTCGTGGACCTGACGCACTGGCTGCTCGCCAAGCATTGCAGGAGAAATTATTCCGCAGAGCTTTGAAGCTGTTGCGCAGCATGAGGCTCATCTTTGGAGCGTATTGAACAAAAAATATATATAGAATAAATGATCCTGGCGAGGATCGCGAACACACGCGTATATCACAGGCGACGAGCGACGGCAACTGCTGCGTTAAAGCCAACACGTTCAACTGAAATGAAATCAAACCGAACGGAGCTGTATGGGAACCCAGACCTAAGCACGAGCGATGGAAGTGATGAGGGACGACCCTAAGCCTGCTGATAATGCAGCGCAAACATGTGTAATTGTAAATGCTTATTATGCGATTGCGATTAAGTTTGATGGAGCGAGGTGCAGAGGCGCAGCTATCTTGCTCTACTGACTGTAATCGCTTGTTGTGATTCAATTAGAAATGTTATCAATCCATACACACATACACGCACATACAGACGCAACAAGTAGCCGAGTTTTCGATTACTTTGAACATTGATGTTCGGTCTGGCTTATCATGTGGGGCATGCGACACTTATCTGTCCAAAGCAGTGCTTGACGCGCTTGACGCTTGCAGCCTGGTTGCAACGAAATTGTAATCAAATTTAAAAGTTCATTGAGCTGTGTGGCAACAAAATTACATGCACTGAAATTATATTAAACATAATAGAGTTGCAAAGTCTGTTTAATCAGCGGCAAGTTTTAATTAGTTTGCATATAATGTTCTATGACAAGCAGTCAACCATTTAGCACTTCATTTAAATTACATGTATTTAATTAAACAGTAGTAAATTAAAAATCAAAAATCAAACGCAAATAAGTACGCGTATATAAATGCAGTCAACTGGAAAATGACAAAAAAAAAGAATGCTGTAAAGTTGGGCACAGGCTGCATTTTGATATACTTTTAATAAAGTTAATCTGGCTGAAATTTAACGCAGCAAATCATTTTAATTTTCAAATTGATTACTGAATCTAATCCTATTGATGACATAGCTCAACAACTTTACAATACCCTCTGCCATTTCTGTGCACAAATTATGATTGCACAATATAAATTACAACATGACATGTAAATAATACGTTTTGAACTTTAAGGCTTGCGCGCTTGGCATGCACAAAAAATTAATTAACTGACAAAAAATGTGAGACTTGTTTATACAAAAGGGTTTGCAGCACATGGCGTATAATCAACGCACATTGTGTGCAAATATCCTGCAGCTTTTATTTAATTATTTTCACAAACAGGCAAACAGCAACAACAACAACAGCAGCAGCAGCAATGGCAACCACATTAACAGGCAGTGTACAGAAAGGGACAATAGCCATAGCCTTGTTGTTAGGCCACTGAACAGCAAAATATTTTCATAATTAAATGACATTAAAGTTGTGCAGTTGCTGTAGAGTTGTTGTTGGCACCCGTTGTGTGCTCGATTGCAATTGTAGCTGCATATAGGAAAGCCATAAAATAAATGCAATACAATTGCTAAAAGCAAAAACAAAGAAACTAAAGGCAACGTTGGCGCCTTTGGGCGACATAGCCTGGGGTCAGATAAGTGCAAAATTATGTAGCACCCAACTGCAATTGTTCACAACAGGAGCAGCAACTACAACAACAACAACAACAATTGCTGCTGCTGCAGTGCAAAGTTTTTAAATCGAATTTTGTATTTTATGCGACGGCAGCGTTTCCGTGGCATTTTGCTTTATGCCTGTGCCCTAGGCTACAAACGCTTTTTCATAAACCTGCCTATATATGAATTTATTTGCCTGTGGTTATTGGTTACTGGTCGAACGGTAGCCAATATTACGCATACGCAGCAGTGCACAAAGCAGCAATAAGTAGTGTCAAGTTTTTTGGGGCTTTCTACTTAGGCATTCAGCATGCTGCACAATGGCAACTGGCAAGAACACATAATTGAAACTGGCTATAAATTTAACAATACAAACTAGAGAGGGATAGAGAGATAAAGCGAGATAGATATATGGACAAAGGAAAAAACGCACTGAAGTTTGAAATTGTTTGCATTTTGTATAGTTGAATTGTTGTTGCTGCTGCTGTTGCTCTTACTGTTATTCTGGATATGCATGAATAAATTGTTGAACTTTTGCTTTGTGCACAGACAGGGCCTAATTGATTGGGAAAACTAAAGAAGCTGATCCAATATGCATACGAAAATAAATGTATATTTTACATATGCATTTTTTTATAACTCTATAAAAAGTAGTACAGCAATCAAGATGGCATTGCCTTAAAACTATTGAGCACAAGCAATTTAACTTGCCCAGCTCTCTCTCTATCTCGCTCTATTTAATTATAGTTTTTTTTAACTGCTTGTCGTGCTGTTTAATGTATGCGCATTGTTTAAGCAGAACGGCGGTAAAATTCACTTACAAAACACTTATGCCAACACCTTGGCCGCACACCCAGCGAGCCACGCCCACATACACAGGCATTAGATGCAGAGACAGAGAGAGAGACTGCAAAAAGTTGTGCATTGCAGCAGAAACTTCATCAAATCCAAGCTAATCACACTTTGATTTGCATTCTGTAACCAAAGGAGCGAACTTTCTTGCTCGCTGCATTCACAAAATGCGCACCCAAGGAGCACTTAACTCTAAGCAGCGCCGCGACATTGATGAATGACAGTGCCGCCACCCCCTCGGCAGTGTCTTGCCCACCCTGCAGCTTGTAATTATGTTAATGAGCCGCAAGACGTTGCAAGTGGATGTGAGCTTCGCTGCCTTCGCCAGCGTCTTCGCCTTGACTACCAGCCACTTCAGTTAAATGCAATTAATTATATTTTTTTGCCGCTGAGCTTTTAGGGTTACAATAGCGCTGGCACAAGTATATATATATATATGTATAGTATAAGTAGATAGCAAGGTATGCAGCATAAAGATTCAGTTCGTCTTAAAACTCGGTGTGCTCGTAGCCGCCATTGTCGTAGATTTCCATAGTATTTGCTCTGAAACTAACTTTCTTGGCATTGACTGGCAGCAGCGGCGGGCGCAGTCCCGGCTTGGGCGTGGGCGTGCCGCCAGGCATAGCAGCAGCATTCTCCTTGGCCACAGAGCGTCGCTGCTGCAGCAGCTTAACAGACTTGCGACTCAGCGGCAGATTCCTCACATTCAAATCAGCCTCGCCAAAGAAGCGACGCTCAAAGTTGCGCACCAGATCGCTGTAGTCGCTGTGCTCAGCATTGCGAGATTCGTGCAGACGACAAATGGTTTGCCTGCGTACCATGCTCTCGCGATGGTTGTCCTCTTGGCCCACGGACAGCTCATCGTAATGATTTGAGTCCAGCTCATCCTCGTCGAATAAACGCCGCGGACGCTGCAGCCGCCGCGCTATATTGACGGCATTGCCGCTGAGCTCCAGCGCTGCATCCTCATCGCTCAGCTGGCTGTTGGAGCGAAACCAATTCAGCTGCACTGTGGCCAGCAGCTGCGACATGGTGCCAAAGCGATGAAAGAACATGGCTATGAACTGTATGACGAGTATAACACCAAAGAAGACAACAAAGCAAAGGCCAATGGGATCCAGTTCCTTGTACTGGCGATAGATGTCCACCTGCAGATTGTCGCGATCAAAGGTTATAAAGTCAGTGGGGTCTATGGGCCACTTTAGATGCAGATAATCCTTCTTCAGCTGCAGCAGAAACACAATCAGCACAAAAATGGCGTTGACCATGACAAAGGCAAAGGCAATCATGTTGCGCAGCTCCTTGAGATCATCGTCCATGGACTGCTTCTGCTCCTTGCTAAGCTCCAAGGGCTTTAAATACTGCTTGATCAGATCTTTCCAGAAACGCTGCTCCACCAGCGAAACTTCACCCAGCTCCGAGTCAATCAGCAGCGGATCGTTCAGCCAGCCAGGCAAATGCGGCTCCACGGATTCGCCATCGTCATCTCGCAGCACAGGCCCCTCCCGCGTGCCCCAGCTGACATCGTTCATATTGAAAACCGAATAGATCATCAGCAGCATGTACATGGAGGGTATGGTGATGTAGTAGATGATGCCGCAGAGCAGCGCCAGAAACTCCTGCGGATGCATCAGACCTGCGAATGCAAATAGAATAGAAAATCGATAAGCATTGCTAAGGTGACTTACCTGCCAAAGTAATTTGTACTGCCACCAGCAGAAAGAACATTGAAGCTGGCGCCAGCGGTCCGTCCTCAATCATCTGCACCACAATGCCAATGAGCACCGCCATCATGACCAGACAATAGATAGCGCTTATCACAAATGCAATCAGCAGCTGAAACTTTTGCTTTAGATAAACGCAGCTGAGTATGAAGCATAAAATGGGAAAGAAGTTCCAGAGAAATGCCGTCCATATGTCGATGCTGAAGACGGCCACCAAAGCGCCCACCATCATCAGAAATATGGTGCCAGGACCCAGCACAGTGCCCAACATGAGCATGCCCTGGTACATAATGTACAGCGTGGAAATGGAATTGTTCTTCTTCACCACAGTGTCTGCATCGGCGAGTATGGTCATAGATGTTGGCCATGGTCGAGGGCACCCAGCGCCTGCGCTGATTGTAGAACTCATTGAAGTACTCCGGCGAGTGTGTGTAGGCGTCGGAGGCGGCGCAGTACTCCACACGCGAGCCCTGCTTCAGCAGCAGCGTGCAGAGCCAGCGATCCTCGCCCTGATCGTACTGCACCATCTTCATGGCCTCGCTGGTCACCAGCGTGTAGCGCTTCATGACGCTGTTCTCCATCAAAGCGCTGGCGCGAAACAAACTAAAGCAGCCCGGACTGCAGAGCACGCAGCCAATCACATGCTCCGTGGCCTTCTGCAGCCAATGGCCAATGGCGTACTCGAACTTTTGATACCAGACCATGGGACCACGACCCACAGGATGTATGCGTCCGCAGGCAGCGCCCAGCTCATCGATGGCCTTCATGCGATCTATGAGCAGCTGCACTGCATGCGGCTGAAAGTCAATGTCGCCGTCCAGCGCCAGCAGAAACGTATTCTCCGCTATGACGGCCTTGCGACGCGCCGACAGCTGCTCCGTTTCCATGATGCGAAAGCCCAGCAGGTAGTACATGTACATGACCTGGGACCAGCGCTTCTTGTGGCGTATCTTGTCCTTGTTCTTCAGATGCGCCACCATCTTGGTGCGACCTGGCAGTGTCCAGACCAGGCGACCCCCATAGGGCGTTTCTATCTTAAGCGGCGGCTTGATTTTGATATTAACGCCATAAATCTCAAAGACGGCCTTGTCAATGGTGCGCGTTAGCGTCTTCACGTACTCGTTGAGCGGCGGATTGCGTTTGTTCTGGCAGTGGCGTGGGTCCAGCACGAAGGCGTCATCAAAGAATATGTTGGCTGCAATGGGAGAGCAAGAGAGTTGTCAAATTTATGCTGCACATAGAAATGAATGAAAGCCAAAGGATGACTTGGCTGCTGGCCATCTTGGCAATGACTGCAGCTGTCGCATACTTTTCAGCAGCACTGTATTTGGCTTGCATAAATTTCTAATTCGACAGCAGCTCTAGCGCCAAATCGGAATCGCACTGCAAGCCAAGCTTATGCAAAAAAAGGAGCTAAAGGAAAATTGAAAATATATTTTGTTTGCATTTCTGTTGTTGGCTGAGTGGTTGGCTGCTTGGTTAGTTGGTTGGCGGTGCTGCACTTGACATATTTACATACTTTCCAATTCATAGTATTCATCATCCGCTTTGCCGCCATTGAGATGCGTTTTGGCCAGGCGGCGAGCGCATTGATCCTCATCCAAGCGTACAATTGATTTTAGAAATTCCATCATCTCGTCCTCGGTCTCATGCCACATTGTTGCGCAAACAATCAATTGCGGTATTTTATCCGTCTCCTGTATATCACGACTGGCATTGGCATTGATGTCAGCTGCCAAGGCCACAGCCGGATCTCTGGCTGCCGTCAAGTCGCTCTGCGCAATGATGAGAGTTATAAATTTAAATTTTATATACACCACACACACACATTTTGTGTGTGCCGCAAATTATTTAGTATATGCACTCGTATGTAGATGAATAACTGTCGTGGGCATATTTATTATTTGAAAAATCAACATGCGAACCCACGCTTTAATTTATTTAGGAATCTGCGTTGGCTGGAAATGTTGATAATGTTGCTTGTCTATTTTAATATTCAGATAAAGCACTTTTAATTAATTTTTCACAACTACGCACACTAAAAACTGTTAACCCACACACATACGGACACACACAGATACATACGCATGAGCATTAAGTGAACTTTCGCAGTTTCCCCGTCATTTAACTTAATTACATTGCCTGACATTTGAAGCGAAACGCGCGACACACTCAAAAGCGTCCTCTGGCAACAAACACACACACAACACAAACACAGACACACACACTCACACACATTCATGCACATGTTGGCTGACTAGAAGTTTGTGCGCTCATGATTGATGTTAACGCCTGATTACAATAATTCATTAACATGAACTTGCAGTCACAGAATTTGATTTGCTCTGGCGTAATTAGGCGTTGACGTTGGCAACATCTTGTGCCCCCCACCCTCTCACCTTAATGGCCAAATACTCATCGCTCCAGTCGAGAATGCGTCGATTCATCATCGTGCACTGATCCACCAGCAGGCCGCTGTACCAGGGGCACACAAATAGCTTCTCGGTGGGCGCATTCTTATCGTTGTGTGGATGCCAGATGTGCCAGCTCGTCCAGAGCTGTGCCAGCCACCAGAGTGGCCATAACCACAGCGCATACTGCAAGCTCAATGCGCCCAGCTGAGCCACACTCTCGCCCAGTGGCTGCAGCGTCAGATAATCCGGCAGCAGGCTATGCAACGCACATATATCCTGAGCACGTAGTTGGGACAGCAGCGTGGCTGCCACCACGGTCACGGGCGTGGCCAGGCTGAGTGGCAGCGCAAAGCTAAAGTGTTGTATTTTTATTTTGCACGCAAACTTGCCGAAAATATGACACAAGTAGGCGGCGCTCACCTGCACCAGCAGCGCATAGACCACGGCCCAGGCATTGGACTGCAGCGGATACTGCGACACAAATGTCGTCGGCTTGATAAATGAGCTGCCGTTGCTGGGCAACGGCCGCGTATCCCGCAAGCCATCCGTATACTGCAAAAGAGAGTCAAGTAAGCACGCGAAATTCAAAGCTAATGAGCTGTACAGAGCACGCACCGTCAGGGTTATGGTATGCGGCTGCCAAGCTTCAAAGAATAGCGTAAAGTATTCCTTGAAATTTTCGCCGTGCAGCAGAAAGCCCAGCAGACCAAATACGGCCATCTTCAGTGGCGCCACATACAGATACGTGTGATAGCGCGAGCGTGTGCAGCGTATGGTGCGTATGATGTATGCTGGGGGTAAGAAGAAGCATTGGTGTCATTATATGTCTAGATTGGATTCATATACAGGCAGTTCATAGTTGGCTCTTAATATATTGATTGCAATTTAAGCAAAATATTAATGTTAAATTATTAGATGATACGCTTATTTGACCAGATCCAACCAACCTCTCTGCCTACCTCACCAATAATAATAAAAAGTTGCTAATTAAATTCCTAGATAACAAAATATATATTAAGTAGCATATAAGTCAACTGTCGAGTTACTGGTACTCCCCTCCTTTAGTTGTTATATTATTTTGTATATTAATTAAGCTAGTAAATAAATACATTTTTATAAATAGTTCCTGCTTATTTTAATTTTAATAAAAGATTTTTGCTATCTACATATTGCCTTTATACAGATTACAGTTACCAGCACACTCTGCTCACAACTTTCATTTTCATTTGCTACTGACTTAGTTTCTATTAAAGCAAGTTACGCTCACCAATTGACGCTAGTGTGTTGGCATAGTTCTCCCACCAGCGAAACGAGACTAGGAGCAAAGGCAGCGCCAGTAGCTGTAGTTCCAGCTGCGAGGACATAGCTGGCCAGACGAGAAAGACGCTGCCCTGCGCCACCACAGCCAAAATGGAAGCAACATTCACAAGAGTATCCGCCGATTTCCACTGGAAGCGTGTGCCCGTCAATATATCTGCAAGTATTGGAGAGCAATCAATTTAATTGCTGTCTGATAAGAGACTATAGAGATGATAACTCACTGAGCAGCGCCGGCACAAAGCAGACACAGCAGCCAAGCATCGCACCACGCGTCACATCCAATTGGGGCAGGACGGTAAAGGTGAGCAGCGCCAGGCCAACAACATGCAGCAGTTCAAAGAGTGTGACCTGATTACCGGACATGCAACAGTAAGCTTATCAATCTTGTTGCCACACATACACTATACGTACCAATGCCACTTCCAGTCCACTGGGTCGCTGTTCGCGCTTGAAGAGCGTAATGCGCAGCGCGCGCAAAAAGGTGAAAAGTTCTGGGGCGGCAAAGGCAAAGATCAGAGCCCATACCCAGGCAATTTGCTCCAGCTTGCTGCGCGTCGCCGTCACCTGGCCGTCAACTAAAACTGTAGAGAGCTTATAGCTTATCAGTCATGTTGACATTTTTTGCATTTACGTTGAACTTGACTTACGATACTTGCTGCACACTCGCACCTTCACCTCGCCATTGGTGTTGCCCGCCATGTAGAGATAAACCAGCTTGGCAGTGACGCTGCAGGCCAATATCACCGCAAAGACTAAGAGATAAGTGAAGAGCTTTAAAAGCTTGAGAACGAACTGCAACTTTTTCCAGTGGGCATCGGAGCCGCTGGTGCGCTTCGCTGGCGGATCCTGAAAAGAATCCCACAAGGGCGGCTTATCGCGCGCCTTGCTAAGGCCACGCGAATAGTGTTATTAATAATACTTGCTGTTATGCGCTCTTGAAAAAAACTAACCGACTGCGCATATAGTAATAGTCACTTTCATAGTCCGCGCTCATGTCTGTCCACAACTCTAGACAATATCTAACTGATTGCCAGCACTCTCGGCAATTATTATTGGCGGCCCTTAGTTAAAGAGATGACGAATCGATCGATATCATCAAAATGCGTAAGTAGACAGCGTGTGTCAACAAGACGCTCTCGATAAGATCCGCAATGCACAAGAGACAGTTGGTCTCTTTGCCAACACATAAAATATAAATTATTTAGTGCTGCACCATTAAAGTTATCGTATTTGCACTAATTTTGGGCGTGTTGCTGCAGTTATCAGCCAACGTCATCTAATTGCAAGGCTCTGTTAACATAACCAGCTTTATTGTAAATTTACAGTCATTGTCAGCTGATAAGTTACACGCTTGTCAGCTTCAATAGAAAATAGCAAACAGTAGGTAGTATCGAAAGCCTTTGAAATGTTCATTCAATTGTCCCAATGCAATGCCGCAAGTTGGAGTAGCACTTGATTCCATGTGAATAAACAATTGATATAGCACACAAGCGATTTGCTTTTACATTCGTAGCTATTAATAAATATTGCTGCGACACAAGCGGCAGCAACCTTTGACATCTAAGTACCGTTCAAAGCAGACATAACATGCGCTGTTTAATATTTTAAAGCGTTTTATTTTTACCAAATAAAATTTTGTCGATTTTTAGAATTTCCTTCACAGCCACCCAATCTCCACCCACACTTCCTGCAACTTGTGGCACACATTCACGCATTATAAAAACATTGCATACTTTGTAGGTAAATTTAAGTCGCAAATGGCGTGAGTCTTGACTAAATCGCTGTTGCATGAGTAAAAAATACTGCAGTCTGCTTTCGAGCTGCAAAATAAAATTACAGCTAAATAAAATTACAACTAAAATATTTAAATATTTAAAAAATTCGAAAATTATTTAAAAAATCTGTGATTTCAAATAAAAATTAACTATAATTTTAGTGCTATTGTGCCGACTTCTGCATGAATTCTGGTATCCCAGAATTTTAGAAATAGTAAGATATATATTCTTTCTGTGGTTATCCTCACATTAAATGCAATTCTGCTTAAATCATATGCGCTTATGTGTACTCTTGACCTTATCTTTCTAATTAAAGTCAGACAAGGCAATTGCTGCTTATCTCTCTTTATATATATTACAGCTTGTATTATTTACAGTTGCCTAACAATCTTATTAGCCATAGCTAAATTGTGATCATAGTACACACTGTGGGAAAGTTTATATATACATTGCCATACGTTGCCTAAATTGCAATCTCTGACCTATGGATATTTATTTTAAAATATTTTGTGTGTCCCAGCTTTGGTTTATTCTCTCCAAGCAATGTAGGTAAGCAATGAAAGTTCTTTAAGCGTTTAAAAATATTCTTATTATACAAATAGTTCCTGACAGTTTCAGTTTAGCTAATACTTTAAATAACAGTTTAAAAATATAAAATCAACAAGAAATGCTTAAAATCTTTGGCCAATTGGCATTTCAAATCCCTGCACTGTCTTCTCATAATTCCGCTTTTGATATCACCAAGATTTGTTAGTAGCCTCGTTCTCAGCACCGCCCGTGCGTCTACGGCGCGCAGCATCCAGATCACGCGCATCCTCCATTGTTGTGGGCAGCACTTTGTCAGCAGTTTCGGGAAATGCCAGCGTCAATAGGCCGCTGACCAAGGCGAACGTGGCAAACAATATAGACGGCGCATGCTGATAGTAGCCGGTCTGAAAATAAAGCGAGTTAGTTGCCGCATATGCTTGTGAGCCATGGGAACACTTACAAGCAATGTGGTTTGGGGTGCCAGCATGGAGCCAATGCGTCCCACCATGGAGCAGAGCGAGAGCAAGCTGTTGCGCACGTTTGTGGGAAAGATCTCAGAGGTGAAGAAGTACAAGATCTGAAAGCTGCAGGTGATGGCCATTTTGCCAATCAGAAAGAGTGTCAAGGCGCTGGCATAATTAGCTGTAATGAATACGGTAAATAAACTTTAATTGAGTTGACTCTAGCAAAATTATTCGATTGAGCTTACCCGTGCCAACAGCTGCCGAGGCGCCCATGCAAATGGCGCACAACAAGAGAGACATGCAAAGCGAATACCTGCGGCCAATGCGATCCATAATGATGAGCGGCAACAGCAGGCCCGGAATCTGCACAAAGCCATTCAGCATGAAGTTATTGTACTTGTTGCCGCCGAGATTCACCGAATTGAGACTCAGACCCAAGGCAATCAGCGTGTGTGTGAACCAACAAAAGCAGCAATTGGCAATGCGCCAGACAAAGAAGCGCGCAGTCTTCATAATTGGATACTGACTCTCATTGGTCTGCTGCAGCTTCTCGCGATTACTAGCCAGCAGCTCATCCAGCTGCTGCTCGGGCAGGTCGCGCTTATTAATATGCGCTGCGCGCCTCAGCACAGCCGCCGCCCGCTGCTCCTTGCCCTGACTGAGCAGCCAGCGCACGCTCTCGGGCAATATCCAGAGAAACAGTATTTGCAGTATCGCTGGTGCATACAGAATGCGCAAGAGCCAGCGCCAATTTTGCACTTGCGATGCCAATATGCCCAAAAAGGCTTCACCCAGAGCATAGAATATCGTAATGATGGTGGCAGCTGCCACGCGACGCTTGGGGCCAACCAGCTCAATGGCCAGCAAAAATGCAGTGGGGAACAAAGTGCTGCCCACAGCCATGTCCAGAAACTCAAAGCAGAGGAACATAACGTAGTTGCTCGACACAGAGCGCAGGAGTCCCATCAAAGCGCTCAAGGCACCAGCAACCGCCAGCATAGTGCGACGGCCATAACTGCAAATTAGAAAGTGTGCTTAGCATAGCAAAGGATTTCAGATTGCCAATCTGGGTTAGCTTACCGATCCGCAAAGAAGCCACCTAGCGGTATGCCCACGAATTGGCCCACATTATTGATTGTGCCCACTCATAAGGCAGCATCCATTCGTCCTCGCAAAAGATGCCAAACTGTAATAGAATCAATTTCAAAACAAACATTTAATTTCTATTTCATTCAAAGTCTCTCGAATTACGCGACGTAGTACGTACGGCTTTGTTATCAGCTTGAGATTTGTTCAAAATATTTACTAATTCAAGTCGATAGCCCTTTTAATCGCTTACCTCAGTTGATATGGTTTCTTCTTTATCTCGAAACTTGAAATCAGTGCCGCAGCTTTCTGTCGTATCATTAGAAAAGTACTCCGGTTCACACACTTCACTGGAGAAGTCCATGACTTCGACTTCTGTTAAATTGCCGTATACGTAACGTTTGCACGAGGCCCAGCCGGTCTTGTTGTAGGGCACTGTAAAATTCAGCCAGGGCGCCTCATACAAACTGCTGGGACTATCGCACTGCGTTATATTGCATCTGCAAAAAAGTTGCAAACTTGACATTGGCTTTGGCTGACATTGGCAGCAAAACTCACCTGTGCACCACTGGGCTGGCGGTGAAGACATATGAGATCGAAAAGAAGGCATTAAACACCATCGGCACACAGAGCAGCACATAGTTAATTATCTGAAAGCGTCCAAATTGTCCAATTCTCACAAGTATGGCATCCAACGAATTATCTTCGCTCTCATCCGCCGGCCCCGCAGCCGTCTCGCCCGCTGCCTTACGCTCCGACTCGGTGTCCGCAGCATGGCCATTGCCATTGCACGCTGCTGGATTTTCGTTGGCAGCAGCAGCAGCGGCAGCGCCATTGGAACTACGATTTTTGACTAACATTTGTACAATTATTTGTGAACTGGTTTCAGTTACAGTCCGAGTTATTTATTGTTGTCTGCCTTGTGATTATCCACGTGTTAAAATGCACTTTTTATTTGTAGCGTCAAATGCGCGCGATTTATAAATATTCTCGTGGTTCGTTGTGGGCTTTTTATAGCCCTCCTCCCTCCCTTGGTACGCGTATAGCACCAAAGCGTATTTTCGATTTCGTTGTGGCGCTCTTCACTCGAGCGTCTAGCTGGGAGCAACGCTGCTCACTGACTACGACTCTTGCTTTGTGTGACCAGCAAATCAACTGGTTGGATGTTGATATTGATTATACTCTACGCTTAAATGGGGCATATGCACTCTAGCTGCCAAGCAGTTGTACATAAATTTAGAGAGTATTTAAGTTTTGTCTGTGCTGTGCTTGTCTCGTTTCTCTTTTTTGGCTCGCTTACTGACGCACTGATTACGACACTTGTCGGCATGCGATCCGCTGCTCTCTTGCTCACGCGCTCTCTATGCGTTTGTTCTCTTTATCGAGTTTAGACTAACGCTCTTTGGCGCTTATCATAAGTTTGCTTTGCTTATAATTCAGTTTGTTTGTTGTTCGCATTTAGTCTCTTAATGTCTTTAACGCTAGTTTATTGATTGATAACAAATAAATGGCATATTGATTGCTTTTTATCATCGAGCACGGGCTCATAAGCAGCTGTTGCCCTTTGTTTGATTTGTCAATGGGTCAATGTGTTCTTGCTTGTGAATAAATAGATAAGGTTAAGTAATTGGAATGGTAAGTTTTATATTTATTTGGGAATTTCTCTTCTTATAATGCGCGTCTATCTGACGTTTGACAAATATCTACGTATATATTTCAAATCAGCCAATATACACTTGTGCATGTGATAAAAATAGCAAACAAATATATAAATCACTGATTATACTTAATTTTTTTAATAGTAGTCCCTCTGCAGATATATGACAGATATTATCTTTCAACACTATATAATCTGATATGTCATTACAACGCAGATTAATCAAACTGTCCAATGACTTTGAAGAATTTATACAAGATCAATAAACTTTTATTAGAAAAGACAATCAGTTTGTTAGCCCAAAGCTAAATTGAAACTTTCAATAAATGTTTATGCTTTTCAGTCGCTGGTTAGACACTTTTGGTTTGCTCTGTTGGCTTCTGCGTGGGTTTATCCATGGCCTTGGCTTCCTCCAAAGTGGTGGGCAGCACACAGTTTGCCGTATCAGGCAAAAACACGGGCAAAACGGCGCATATTAGGCCAATTACGGCCAAAAGCAAATGCGGTGCGTATTTGTAGTAATGCAGCTGCAAGTAAATTGGTCCGTTAGCCAAGTTAGTATTAGTTTATAGTTGGGCTTAGTTACCAGTAGAGTTATATATTGCGCTGAGGTGCTGCCAATGCGTGCTATCATTCCCAAAAAGGCCAGCATCCTATGCCTGCAGTTGGTGGGGAATATTTCTGTGGTGAAGAAGTAAATGATTGAGCCGCTGCTTATGGCAAACAAACTGGCCACCAGATAGAGACAGCGGCTTAATATGAAATGATCTGCAAGTAAGCATAGAAAAGTATTAATAAGCAAGGCAGGCGCAGTCCACTCACTCCAGTCCACAGCCACAAAGATTAACAGCAGCAAGGAGCTCAAGCTGAAGCTTAGGCAGACACCCCAGCGTCGTCCAATGCGATGCATTATGAGTGGAGCCAACAGTTCGGCTGGCAATTGCATAAAGCCCAGAAAAATAAAATTATAGAACTTGTTGCCCTGCAATTCCATAGAGTTCAATATTAAGCTAATGTTAATAAACTGAGATCCCATAAACAACAACGAACAGATAAGAATGCGCAGTCTCAAGGCTCCAAACACCTGTCGCATGCTGTAGTGACCACCACAAGCTGAAGACTCTGCAAGCATCTTACGATTAGCACGCAACAGTTCGGAGAGCTGCGCTTCTGTAACTTCGCGGCGGTTCACTCTGGCAGCTCTTCGCAGTATTTCCAACACTTCAAGTTCCTTAGAGCGACTGAGCAGCCAGCGCACGCTCTCCGGTATGTAGCATATAAGCAATAGATGCAGTAGCGCTGGCGTGTAAACAGCACGCAGCAGGTCACGCCAGTCCAGCAAATATTTGGCCAAGTAGCCCAGCGTAGCTTTGCCCAGGCCTATGTTCATGTTGACAATGGTGGACACCAGCAGGCGATGCTTAGGTCCCACCAGCTCAATAGCCAGCAGAAATGCGCAGGAGTATATGGGAGCGCTGATAACCATGGTCAAAAACTGCAGGCTGATGAAACTATAGAAGCCGATGGCATGGGAGACTGCCAGACCGGCGAAGGCGCTGAAAACGCCAGCGACAACCAGCGTGGTCTTGCGTCCATAGCTGCAACATTCGAGTAAAATTTAATATGAGCAGCTATAAAGCTGAGCTGCTTGCCTTACCGATCTGACATGTAGCCACCTATGGGCACACCCACCAACGATCCCAGATTGGATGCAGTGCGAGCAAACGAAAGCAAACTCTCATCCTGGCAATGCAAATTAAACTGAAATTAAAACGAACAAGAAGCATAATTTAATAATCAATCGTATTCCATATCCATGGCATAGATACTTACCTCAGTGGCAATGGTGTTTTCTTTATCCACAAACTTGTATCCTGCCTCGCAGGGCACTATGTGGCTGCTATTGAACTGCTCCTCATCGCAGTTAAATTCATTGCCAGGCACGGCCGCATACTGCTCACAGCTGGACCAAGTTCCAGAGGACTCTGGCGTGGTAAAGTTAAGCCAAGGCTCTATAAAGCTGCTATTCGCAGTATCACATTGAGGTATATCGCACCTGCAAGTATTTGCATTAGAAACCAATTGGCACTTGATGAATAACTCACCTGTGATGCACATTACCGGAAGTAAAAACATATGAGAAGCTTGTGGAGCTTATGAAGAAGATGGGCAGACAGAGCATCACATAGTTAATAATTTGATATCTACCGAATTGACCTATCTGTATGATCAGCGCGTTAAGCTGATTATCTGCAGTGTTGTCCTTTTGCTCAACAGCGACTGCCGGGCACTCCTCCATGCTTAAGTCCGTTCAGCTGAGCGAATTGTTTAAAAGTAATCTAGTTTCCATTTTACACACAACCATTTACATTTTAAGGCATGTTTTTGTGCATTTTTTTGTTGATTTAATTATGTCTGGAGTACGCCCCACACGCCCACTTACTAGAGTTTAAAATTTGTTTGCAATTAGTTGAATTTATTGTTAAAACTTGATGCAAGAATTTAATAAAAATATCACTTGATGTTGGAGTGTATGTATGTGTGTGTGTGTTGAGATAGTCAGAGAGAGAGGAGTTTAAGCTAATTATAATAAAATATAACTTAGTGATAACATAAAGCATTACGACAGACTCTTAACTGGTTTAATATGGCTTGCTACTAGCGAATACTGCATTGCATATTATAAGGTACAACCCATAAATGTTCGACAGTGATTATTAACATAAATCATTTAGCTAGCACGACTATAATTATAATTAATACCGACCGATACAGTAGTGTTGCGCTTGTTGCTCAAACAAAAACAATATAAATAATGCCTAGTCGCATTCTTAGTTGAGTTATTACAAAGTGCTATATATAAACTTGATATATGTGTATGTATATACGTGTAACTCTACATGTCTAGTTAATATCAATCTTATCCATTTGCAAAGTGATAACGTTTTTGTTTTTTAAATTCAATTCTGTACCCACACAGCTCAGAGATTATACATAGGATTGCTGGTGGCATCAAACAGCTGCGTGCCCGTCGACTCGATCATAGAGCGCAGCGCAATGCTGCGCTGCTTGGCCACCGCCTTACGTAGAGTTAGCTCGAACACATTATCCTCGTCGATGTTGTCCATGGGCAAGTGTGCGCGTCCACCCGCCGGCTGCTCTGGCGTCTTGAACACCAGCTGCTCATGCTCATACAGCACGCAGGTGTCGGCAAATTCCTTGGCAAAGTATTGCGCTGTGTTGCGGTTCTGTATAACTTCGCTGGGAAAGCATTGCAGCAGCTCCTCGAAGCTCAGCTCAGCCACAAGATTGTTTAAGATTTCTATAAAATAAAAGCATTAATATAATACAAATTTAAATATTTGAAGAGTGCTCTTACCTGCCACATGTGCTTTCCAATCTTTCAACGTTTCCTGTTTACTCAGTATCTTGCGCAGCAAGGACTCCCAATGCTTTGGTGTAAAGCCACAGGACTGCAATGAAAATACAAAAGTTTTATTTATAAGCAAATAAACTGTTTATATCAAGGCTTACCTTGCCATATTGCCACAAGTAGGCCGGACAGAAGCTCAGCATATAGTTGATGGCCAAATTCTTGGGCAATATTATAACCAAGAAGCTATCAATGCCCATCAGCTGCGGCGCCTTCTGTATAAAGGCCAAGAACTCTGAGATAATCTCGCGATCAATTTTGCTGGCGGCCAAGAGACTTTGAATTTTGAGTGTCAGCGTTAGCAGCTCATTGTGCCAAGCGGTAAAGCGCACTTCAAACTCGCCCTCGTCCTTCTTGGGATAGCTGAAGTCGCCACGCTCGAAGGGCGGCAAGCGATTTAGGTACTGCGGCCGCTCCAACAGGCAGGGTATGGGTCTGATGTAAGCCTTGATGTGCCGCTCAAACTCCTCGCCCTCGGCTAGCTTGTAGTCGGGTATGTAGGGCACAAAGATGAGCTTGTTGTTGAGCGCGTCGCTGACGCTGCGCACACTCGGCTTGGCGCAGTAATTGGGCGCCATGCCCACCATGTAGGCAATGCATTCCATGCGTAGATTAAGAAAATCCTCACGACTACTTTGCTGCTCCACATCCGCTGGCTGCAGATCTGTAATGAGATCACTCAGACCTTTCAGCCTGCCCATATACATGCGAAAGAGTATCTTGAGACCCTTAAGATTTGTGGCCGCCTGATCATCGTCTGGCTGCAGCTGCGACAGCGATGCATTCGAGCTGCGTTTCTGATAGGGCGAGCCCTGCTGATCCTGCAGCTGATCGTATACAATGCGCTGCTGGCGCCCGCTTATTGATGAGCGCTCATCTGGCGCAGAGCTGGCGCAAGAGCTCGACAAGGACTGCACATCCGCCTCGCTGTGTATCGACGGCGCACGCGAGCTGCTGCACTCCTCATCGTAGTCATCATCCAGCTGCGGCGGCGTCTGCGAACGCACCTCAGCCGCCTGCTGCGACGAGCTCACATCATAGAGATCATAGTAATAGACTTGTAGTATATTGATGAACACCTTCTGCGAGGACTGATAGCCCTTCTGGCCAATGTGCGAGGCAATGTAGTTGAGGAACAGCTGCAGCACCACATCCAACGTTAGGCTGTGCTCCATGCAGAGCGCATGTATGAAGGCATCGCTAATGGCTTCAATGAGAGCCGCCTGCTCTGTGGCTAGCAGAATCGTTTCGCAGAAATCCGAAAAGGATACAATAGCATTGGGCGTGGGTGTTGACGCTTTGTTCTTGCCTTTGGCCTGACGCTGACGCTTGCGTGCTGGAAACTGTGACTGCGAATGATCCGCTGCCTGCTGCTGGCGACGTTGATAGAGCACTGTGCTGTCATCGAAGAGCACGTTCTTGTGCTTGATGAGCGCTGTGGCCAAAGCACGGCGTGAGCACTTCGCTATGGTCTCCTGGGCCAGCAGATAGTTGGACATGCGACAGGCGGTAACAGCGAGCAGCAGCTGCTCATCGGGCGTCAGCGTTTCCAAGTACTTCAAATAATTGATAAGCTCAATGCCCATGGCATCCGCTACAACGGGCGAGCTGAGCATAATCTGTGGTATATCCGCCGGCGCATGCTTGATGAACATGTTGAGAAATTCCTGCGACAGCGGCACTTGCTTATAGCCAGGCGGCAACACGCGCGGGGGCGTAAAATAAGGCGCCACCAGCTGATGCAGAAACGAGGACTTTAAGCGATCTGTGCCCAGGCTGAGCAGAAAGAGCTTTACAGTATAGATGAGTCCCACCAGCTGTGTGGTGTCCGCCGCTTGATCGCCGCACATAAACTGCGCTATGTAGTTGTTATAAATCTCCACAAGCTGCAGCTGGCACATCTTGTAGAAGCCCGTGGCCTGCAGATAAACCTCCTGCTTGCTGGAGCTGCAAGCAAAGCGTTTGCTTAGTTCAAATTTAGAAGCTGCTAATGCTACTTACCGTATGGAGAAATCCGCCAGCTTGCGGCAATTCAATGTGAACATCTGACGCAGCTGCTGCTCACGCTCTGCGCTTAGACGTTCGCCCTGCAGCGTGAGACTCAAGCGCAGCATGACATGCGCCTCCTCCATGAGATCGTAAAAGTTGCAGCTGCTAGCGCTGCGATAGGACTCCTGCTATGCCCTCGAGATCCTCAACAATGTGCTCCACATGTGGCACCTCCAAGCTATACAGCGTCCATTCGTTCAACACTGAAGCAGGTGCGGAGTTGCTGCTGCTTCTAAGCAGACTATGCTTGGCCTTCGCTTCCGCTATCAGCCGCGCGGCTATGTTGCGCTTCACTGTCACCACAGCCACCTCGCCAGTGCTGCGACGCTTGTGCTGCTCCAGCGCTGCATTGGTAATGAGCACCAGCTGCTCGCGATTGACGCAGACAAACTGCACATGCATAAAGGCGGCCAGACCTATGACAGCAATGGCAGCGCTAACATCTGGCGAAGATTCCTCGGGGAACAGACCACCTATGCTGGGATACTCGAAGCGATTGTGAAACAGCTTGTGTCCAATGCGTGAGGTATGCGTCTCCACAGACTCCGAGGTGACTGCATACACCACATAGTCATTGAGATGCACTTGCAGCACGGGCGCCGTAAAGCTGTAAGTGGCCACTGGCTTCTCGTTCTCGCTGTACCATTTGCCCTGGGCGCAGAACTGATAGAGATAACCATCGACGCTGCTGGCCACGAGCAGCGCATGTCCCACGCAGCGCTGATGTTGCGCGGACTTTAGAGTGCGACGATTTGCATGCTTGAAGGTGGTCACAGCACTGGGCACCTGCTGATTACCCATGTCGTACTCATCCTCCTCGTCCAGCTGCTCGCCGCAGCGCTGATAAATCGCCTTAAGATCCATGCAGCGCAATATGTCCAGCACGCGCGACTGCGGCTCCGAGCTCTTCATGCAAATCTGCAGCAGCTTGCGCACATCGTACTGCACAGAGGCATCCTCTAGAGAATTGCTGCCGCCCGCAGCCATGCCACGCACATTCATAGCCTTGGCTTCGTTGATCAGTTTGATTTTGATATCCGCAGCACGCTGTGGTGCTATAGTAATCTCCAGAGAGTTGTCCTCGCCGCCGCCGATGCCGCAGCGACTGCCTCCGTGTTCACATTGATCCCACTGAGAGCGCAGCTCAGGCTCAAATTCACGTCCATTGGCGCTGTTGACCAGTCGCGCCACATTAAAGTCCAAGGGCGTGCGTCCGGCTAGACCAGCACCATTGGCCAGTGCTGGCTTGTTGACGCCGCTGCTGGAGGACTGCAGCGAGTCGCTTTCGCAGCTCTGACTGTGCGTGCTGCTAACAGGCGCCGCGCTGCCCTTGCTGCCCAGGCTAAGCGACTCCGACAAGGGCTCATCGACTACGTAGTCATTGTCCAGGCAGCTGATATCCTGCGCTGCTGCGCCCGTAGCTGCAGCCTTTGTTGGCCAGCGCATCCACCACCTTGAACGCAACGCAATAACGATGACTGAGGCAGGCAATGACATTCTCCGCCAGACACAGACGCAATGGCACAAAGTTCAGCTGCACAAAGAACTTGAAGGGCAGAAAATCGATGAAGGAGGAAACGCGGCTGCGTATTCTCGTGCACGCAGAGCGTATACTCATAGAGATAGATGCGATCGCGACTGCTCACTATAATGTTGCCCGAGGTCTGACAGCATTGCACCAGCTCGGGCGGACTACGCAGCGGCAGCTCAATGACATCGATACCTCGGCCAGCGGTGTCTTTGGTGTGGTCATGGAGGCAATGCGTATGGTAATAGGCAGCTCGTTGAGCTTGGCGTCTGCGAACTTCCAAAAGTTGGCATAGATGCGCACAAACATTTTGGTGTCATCCTCGGAGCAGACTGTGTTGCTGTTGCTGCTGGAGGTGCAACTAATGCTGGTGCTATTCGAATGCACTGGACTGCCAGCTTGCTCCTTCTCCAAAGTAAGCAAGTACTTGCCTATTCAAAAAATAAAGCATAAGCAAATGTTGCAAGACTGCTGATTGAGCTACTCACCCGCCTCGCAGTAAATTAGCTGCACCACTTCACCCACGGTGGCTAGCGTGTATCGATTGGGCAGACGCTCATCGTTCGCCGGCGTGGGCGATGCAGTATCGCCGGCTGACTGTTCCTCATGCACTGTTGCATATTCCTGCTGCTGCTGCTGCTCCAAAAGCTCCTCCTTGGGCTTGCCTGCTATGTCATAGATCTCTATGAACTGCTCCGCGCTGCTGATGGCAATGCGATTGTTGCCAATCAGCGTGGCCGCCAGTATGTCTCCATTGAGCGCATAAGTCTGCTGCTTGGCAAAGTTATACGCCTGCAGTATCTTCACCATGCCGACGACAACTGCTGCAAGCAAAAAGCACACAAAATATTACTCAAGTAATCAGACAAAGCGCGATACAACGCCCCGAATGACTTCATCGAGCGGCGTTCGGCAACGACTGACTCGCAGATAGCTAACTCGAGTGGGTTGCTGCTGCCGCTGCCGTTCTCAGCTCGGTCAAGTGGTTGCTGTTGCTGCTGCTGCTGCTGTATAGAGCAGCAGCCAAGTGCCATTAACATAATTGTGTTCTGGGGGCGGTCTTTAGCGTAATTCTAGAAGCACTAACTGTGGGTTAGACGGCTTGAATTACGCACTATTTAATTAAGTCGAATTTTTAATAATAATATCTCTGGCATTCAAATGCGGGCAAACAATGAAAAAAGCAATCAATCTTTATGAATTTATTAAATGAAATCATCAAGCAGGCATTTGTTACGTTAAGCACTAAAATATTTACTCGAGTGTCTACTGTATACTATGTAATTAGTTATGTGTTTACAATCAACTAAACACAAGTCGAAAAGTGATTTTTTATGAACCTGACTTTATAAATTACTACAGGTCAGTGCTGCACCTGTCACTTCCGTAAAATTAGGTCACAGCACTACTTATAGTCCAACCACCTCTAACCCCAACCCCCTGGCCAGCAATCACACCCACCCACACTATTAACTGTCACAGCATTTAGGCATGCAATAAATATAACTGCCACTTGACGCACATGGAGCTGGGGCCTAGGGCAGCTTGCCTACGTGTGTTTGCCTAATTAGGATTAAGCCATAGCGAAAGGATGGCAAGCATAAATAAAAAAAAACTCGCGGCATGTGACGCACCCAACGCCGGCGCTATAAAAGGGGCAACGCAAAAAGAATACAAAAACCGGAAATAGAAATATTTTGCTATTTCTGAGCGGTCAATAATGGCGTTGATAATAATAAATGGGAATGCGTGCATTAACCCAGATCTGATTGGAATAAGAATGAAAGTATGTGTATGCGTAAGTGCGTGTGTATGCATATATATATGTATATTTGTCTGACTGTGTGCGCTGCATTTGGAGTATAAAAATCAATAAAGTTGCGGTTTGCCAAGAGTTTATATAATATGCCGCAACTAAGGCCATAACAACGTATTAAGTTACACAACAAAACTTGCAATATGCAGTTCTTAACCTTCACTGCTTTAGTTTAACATAAACTTACTTAATTTATTAACAGCTAATTAAATTTTCATTCATAATCCTGCATACATACAAAAATCACAGAGAAGTTAGCGTCGTGGGTGTTGTATTCTTATTCTTATTTGTACGTTTATTTCATATACAATGCACATTTTTTTTTTACATTTTTTAGACCCGCACAGATATTAAAAAAAAAATAAATAAAACTATTTGCACTCTCACTGCATAAATTAATTAGACAAACAAATTCGCCTGTTTACATTTTTCAATGGCAATGACAAAGTATTGCCAACTAACTTGAAAAATACGCGTTGCCAACTGGCATCAGCTGTTCAGTTGCAGTATTTTATTTTTGGTATTTTCAGTGTACAAAAGCGAAGTTATCCGCGCAGTAAACAATTAATAAGCGCCAAATGAAATAAAGATAAACAATTCAACAAGATGAGCAGCTCGACGCGTGCCTTTGTGGGCATGCAAAATAAATATGATCGCGTTATATTGCTGGTGGATATGGATTGTTTCTTTTGCCAAGTCGAGGAGAAAATGCAGCCGGAGTAATTATGTGAATAAATAAGCGTGCTATGTTTTACTATATTTCACCACTTGCAGATACCAGGGAAAGCCGCTGGCGGTGGTGCAGTATAATCCTTGGCGTGGTGGCGGCATTATAGCTGTCAACTATGCAGCGCGTGCCAAGGGCGTCACTAGACACATGCGAGGTGATGAGGCCAAGGAGCTGTGTCACGATATAATCCTGTGCAAGGTGCCCAACATAAGGGAGAAAGCAGATACCAGCAAATATCGTGATGCAGGCAAGGAAGTGGCAAATGTGCTGCAGCGTTTCACACAGAAACTGGAGAGAGCTTCGGTTGATGAGGCATACCTGGACGTTACCGAGACGGTTAACAAGCGCATGGAGCAGCTGCAAACAGGCGAATATACACTAAAGCCCCAGGAGCTGGTGAATACTTTTTCAGTTGGCTATGAGTGCATTGGAGAATACGTAAACAAGATCACCAATCGTTTTGCCAATCCCTACGTGGATGATGCGCGCTTCATGCTGTCTTATGATCACAATGACTTGCCTGCCGTGCGTCAAAGCGACTTACGGCTGCTGATTGGCGCCAGCATAGCGGGCGAGGTGCGTGCAGCTGTCAAAGCGGAGACGGGCTATGAATGCTCAGCGGGCATTGCGCACAACAAGATACTCGCTAAGCTGGCAGCTGGCATGAACAAGCCCAACAAGCAGACAATATTACCGCTGGCGGAGATACCAGGACTATTCGATACGCTGCCAGTAGGCAAGATCAAGGGCTTGGGTGGCAAGTTTGGTGAGACGGTGTGCGAAACGCTGGGCGTTAAGTTCCTGGGCCAGGTGCTCAAGTTTAGCGAAGCAGAGCTGCAACGCAAGCTAGACGACAAGAGCGGGTGAGTAGAGATAACAAATTAATGATCATTTAATAAACAAAATACTTGCAGCAATTGGTTGCATCTTATTGCTCGCGGCATTGATCTGGAGGCGGTGACGCCCCGCTTCTACAGCAAAAGCATAGGCTGCTGCAAGAAATTTCCTGGACGCAACAACATAACAGGCTTGAAAACTCTGGAGCATTGGCTGAGTGAACTATCCAGTGAGATCAACGATCGCCTGGAAAAGGACTTTATGGAAAACAATCGCAAAGCAAAGCAAATGGTGGTGCAATACGTGCAGGAAATTGACGGCGAGGAAGTTTCCAGTTCACGCTCCGCTCCAATTACTCAATGCGATCAAGAGACACTAGCGAAGCAAGCCTTGGAGCTAATCAAAACTAATACTAAGACATTCTTGCGCGCAGGCGGCGATTCTGCATTGAACAATGCCATTCGCTTTCTGGGCCTTAGCGTGGGCAAATTTGAAACGGCGTCCAATGCGCAAAACAGTCTTCAAGCTATGTTCGCCAATCAAGCAGCTAAGAAGCGGCGCATCAGCGCAGAGGAGGATCATGTAGAAAAGCCAGCAGTTGTGGAGCCGAAGGCAAAGCCCAGCGAGGCAGCTAAAATGAAAAGTTTCTTTGCCAACTATTTGCAAGCAGGCAAAGCAGAAGCAAAAGCTGTGGAAGCTGAAAAGGAGTTGCCGCCAAAGCCAGCGCCAAGTGAAGCAGAAGCAACGGTGCCTGCAGCTAAGAAAAGCGTCTTTGAAACGTACAAGCGCAAACTAATAGAAGCAACTGTGGCAGAGGAAAACGGCGAAATACCGACTTCAACGCCACCTGAGCTTAAGGAAAGTTTCTTTGCTAATTACTTGAAGCTACAAAAGGCGAAGGATCAAACAAGCGAAGAAGCTGCTGCAAATGAAGACTCTGCAGATATGAACGATTTGGTTGCTGAGCTGGATGAGATTGAAGCAAGTAGCGCCAAAGTAGAAGAAAATACTGAAATATTAGACATGCAGCCCTCCACATCGAAGCGCAAATTGGAGCAAGAGAGTCCCAGCCAAGATTACACTAAGAGCTATGCTGAGTATGCTCAGCCTGTGCTGAGCACAGATCTTATTACCATGGTCAAGTGTGAGGAGTGCGGCGCACAAATTCCCGATGATCTCAAGGCATTGCAGACTCATCGTGATCATCACTTTGCCCAGCAGCTGAGCCATCAAATACGCAACGAACGCCGCGAGGAAATGCAGCGCAAACGCCTGAACGCTTCAACCACAAGTACTAGTTCACCTCCGTCCAAGCTCACTGCAACTAAAAAGTCTAAAAAGACAGCTAGCACCACCAGCGTAGCCAAGACGAAACCTGGGAATAGCATTACAAAATTTTTGGCGGCCAAACCATCATCAGAGCCTCCAGCCAGCACGAGCAGTAATCCCATGGAGCACTGCGCTGAGTGTAAAAAATATATAAAAAGCGTAGACATGCCGGAGCACTTGGACTATCACATGGCTAAGAAATTACAGCGTGAGCTCAACCAGCTTCAAGTGCGCACCATTAACTTGCCTTCCAAGAAGGTTTCACCCACTGCTGCCAAGAAGCAGCTCAACTCCACTTTGAACAGCACGACGGGCAGTAAATCCATAACGCAGTTCTTTACTCAAACCAATTGACCAATTTACAGTATAAATCCGAATTGAATGTTGAGCTTTAAGTTGACCAGTGCCATTTGCTATAAGATATAAAAGTATTAGATTACACGTTTTTTTTTCAAAATATATATCAGAATTGAATGTTACCCTTTAAGTTGACCAATGTTTTTTCCTATAAGATGAAAGTATTATATTTACACGCTATTTTTTCAATTGTTAACTCTGAATCTGAATTAATAAACAGAAGATGTTTTCAATGCTTTAAAGTTTAAACCTATATTTGTACATAATATGTATACTGTATAGATAATATCTATTATTAGATATCTATATATAATGCATAGACAGAGTATGTCTTTTAAACTTTGTATTGTCTTGGCTGGCTTGCTTATGATTATGCTTAGAGCTAAGAAGCTGCGATAGTAGTCGGTACATTTAGGTCCTGCGCCTTGGAGGGTTTCTTCTTAATGCCTATGGCGTCTGCTTCCTCCAGCGTGGTGGGCAATGTGGTGTTTGTGGTCTCGGGGAAGAAGAGCGATAGGCAACCACTCAATATGGCAGCGCTGGCAAAGAGTATGGCGGGTGCATTGGTATAATACTTGGCCTAAAATTAAAAAGCAAACTTGAAGCTAGGATTTAATTATGTGTCTATGGTTGGACCTACCAGCAGTGGCGTCTGTGGTGCCAGCATGGATCCGAATCTGCCCATCATAGAGCAAAAGCTGAGCAAACTGTTGCGCAGATTTGTGGGAAAGATTTCGGAGGCAAAGAAGTAGAGCACCTGGAAGCTGGCTGTAATGGTAAGTTTGCCCACCAGGAACAGTATGAGCTGCAGCAGCTGATGGTTGGCGGCAAAGATGGTGCCAATGCAGCAGAGAGCGCTGAGCAACATTAGTGAGAACAGCGAGTAGCGTCTGCCAATGCGATCCATTATGAGCAGCGGCAAGAAGAAGCCGGGAATCTCGACGAGCGCTATGTAGGCAAAATTATTGTACTTGTCGCCATCGAGCAGCACCACATTCAGGCTGAGACCGTAGTAGACGAGCACATGCACGATCCAGCAGAGCGAGCAGTTGGCAATGCGCCACTTAAAGTTGCTGAAGGCTAAACGTATAGGGAACTTGCTCTCCGTCGACTGCTGCAGCTTGTCCCGATTGGCAATGACCAGCTTGTCCAGCGCACTCTCCGACAACTTGCGCTTGTTCACCTTGGCAGCTCGCCGCAGAATTGCCTTGGCGCGCTCCTCCTTGCCCATGCTGAGCAACCAGCGCACGCTCTCGGGTAAGATCCAAAAGTAGGTGAGCAGTATCAAGGATGGTATATAGGTAATGCGCAGCAGTATGCGCCAGTCCGGGAAGTACTTGGCAAACATGGCCAGCGCAACTTCACCGACGGCATAGAAGATGGTAATGACGCTGCAGGCGACAACACGCCGCCTAGGTCCCACCAATTCAATGCCAATAACAAAGCATGTGGAGTACAAAGTGCTGCTGGTCATGTTGTCCAGGAACTCAAAGATTAGGAACCACACATAGCTCGGTGAGTAGGAGCGCACAATGCCCAGCACTGCGCCCAAAATGCCGCCCAAGGCAATGGAAAAGCTGCGTCCATAACTGTCAAAGGCATAGAGGTCATCAATTGCTAAGTGCTATGGAAATTTTTATAACTCACCGGTCTGCTAAGAAACCACCTAGCGGTATGCCAAAGAATTGTCCAAGATTATTAATGGTGCCCACAAGTGATAATTTCCATTCATCATCGCAGTAAATGCCAAACTAAAATAAGTTCTCAAGTTGGTGAGATCAGGCAATAACAATGCGTTTCCTAATAGAAAAGTTTCCATAATAATTTCTCAAGTACCACAATGGCTTCATTCGTATCGTCATTATTCACTTAAATCAGTCACTTGTCTGTCTATTTATGCGATTTGTTCTAATTTACAATATACAAAGCACAGTGCGCAGCTTATCTAAAGTTGAGCGCCCAATTACCTTTACCCCTGAAAGCTTCTCAAGCAGACACGGACTAGACAGGTCTGGGCATTATCTTTTGTGTACAGATATGTTGAAGTAAACAATATTTACTTACTACCGTTTTATCACATGCGATTTCTTTATATTATTTATAATTAAATTAATGACTTGTTATCTCAGGTTATAGCACTTTATTGAAGTCAGTTAGGCACTGAACAAAATTATGTCATGGAAATTAAGTTTTATTGATACAGTTGCTGTCGAATAAAAAATTTATTCAAATTGTTCTGTGGGAATTTCTGTTCTAAATTTTATAACCTGCATGTGAATTGCTTATCCAATGGGGGAATTACAAATAAAAAGTTATATTACTAATCTGTGCATGTCTAGAGATTTATTTTAATTACTTTTGTATTAAACGTTTGTTAATTATGTTGTTATTTATAGGAAGCGTAATGTAGCTTTGAAGAATTGCCATGCAAAAAATAATGCCCAACAATATAATATATGCTTGCATTTCGAGTTATGAAATCGAGTATAACCAGTTATCTAAGCAAATATTTGTTTTTGTTTATTATTTTACGTGTCAAACTTTAAAAGCTTAACATTTAACGAGCAAACGCCTAAATTGCTCATTCATAAACTTTTTGCTGTTTTAGCTTTAACTTGAATTTAATTAGCGCACACTAGAACAGTTAGTTATAGATAATTTCTTTTCAAACTACTTTCAAGTAGTATATATAGTATATACGGTATATAGTATAGAGTCAAGCTCAGCTGATTATGAGTTGAATCAACTTTCAACAAGCAGTTAATAAGCCCTTGAAATTTTACAGCTGTCTTTACATTCTTATCACGTTTACTACAAAAGTTTCGGGCCCCGTTTTGTTATTAAAACTCAACTATTTATTGACACGCTTATTAAATGAGTTAATCGGCATTGATATGATTTCTTTTTAAGCCCCCACTGGACTGGTGACAGTGGTGTATTAGAAATCGGAAGACTAATTATCAAAGTCCAAGTCTTGTCAGAGTCTGGGATGTTTATTGAACTGATAAGATGCGGAGCCCCCAACGTCTGTGCGCTGACGTGGTTTAAACGCCAGACACACTTTGATACTCACGTCATTGGAAATGGTAACCTCTTCGTCGCGGAATATGAAACTGTCGTGGGGGCAGCTCTCAATGGACGTTTGGTCATAGTTCTCAGCTAGGCAAATGTTGAGCGAATGATTCCAGTTGGTCAGCTTGTCGTTGCCATAGCGTGTGCACTTGTCCAGATCGTTGCCCCGCTTGGGTATGCTAAACTGTGTCCACGGCTCCTCATACCGACTGTCCGGCCTATCACATTCTGTAATGTTACATCTGTTGGTAGTTGGAGAAGTTCTTTGGTGACCAGAAGCGGACTAACCCTTAACTAAACTTCACCTGTGCACCACTGTGCCGGCCGTAAAGACGTAAGTTACGGAGAACATGGCGTGAAACATCATGGGCAGGCAGATGAGCATGAAGATCATTAACTGAAAGCGCCCAAATTGGCCAATGTGCTTCAGTATGGCATCCAGCGTATGATCCTGCGGATCTTCAGCGAGTTTGCCCGTGGTTGGCTCCATTGCAATTGCGGTGCCGCCACCGCCACCACTGGGTGGTGTCACATCCATGGCTGTCATTTGTTTATCGTTCCCTTTGCGCACTTAACGCAAAATTCTACACATTTACTCGCGGTTTATTTATACGCGCGCCTTTCTTTATTGCTTCTTTTGCCAAGTTTATTTACGCCACCGACCAATTTGAACGTTGTGCACGCCACGACAACTAGACACAGACTGAAATGAAAGCGTCGCGATCAACATCAGCGCGCCGCTGTCCCGACTCCCTCACTAACTCACACACACACTCGCATCCCAACGCCCACTTGTCGCTCTCACTAATTGGGTGCGAACGCCGTCCTTACAAAATAGCGCCCCTCTCACTCTCTCCGCTCTCCGCTCAGCCAGTGATAAGCTCTATGCGATTTAGTTAAACTGTAAACTCTATCGGTGCGATCGCTAATCGAAGCACTTAAATATTTGTGATACAGTCTCTTTGGCAAAAGTCATTGTTTGATTGTTGTTAGTTTAGCGAAAAATTCAATTGCCCTTAGTACAGTGGACACACTTGATAAACGCTGCTTTATCAATTTTATATAATTTATATATGCAAATGTAAAAAGTTGCCATAAATCAAATTATTGCCTGCTAAGAGTTTCCATAATTTACTTTATTTTTATCCCATTTTATTTGTTTTTCCAAATATAAAAGCAGTTGGCTGCCTGCCAAGCAACAATGTAAACAAATAAAATTCTATGCGACTGTATATATTATGATCTTGAACTATTCCCACAACGTGTAAGCGAGAACTAATTGCCTTTCCTAGCGGATAAACGTGAACTAATTGCCAAAGCGGGAGTAAAATTATTATTATTACCACATCAGCTAAATCCGCAACCGGTTGCGGCTTAATTATCCAACGCTTTCAACTGCGAAACGAAAACAACATAAATATGATTTGTTTGTTCAGCCATTGCCAATTGTTTTAATTTTAGCCTTGGCTCACACATTGTACTTTTTCAGTTAACTTTAGTACTTTGGCTTAAGCTCGCACGTGCTAAGATGCCTATTTTGGTTTAATCGTAATCGTAGACAACCCATTCAGCTTATCAGTCGAACTATTTAGCTACTCGTCTAACAATTTGCTATCAATTTTGTTGATCTCACTCATCACTTATCGTTTTTAGTTACTCTTTAATCTATTTACGTTTTGTTTATGAATGAGGCAACAAGTTGTGCATTTTTTATTTATGTTTGACGTTGACAATATTTCGTTTCGTTTATCACATTTTATGAATGGTTAATGAGACGCAGACAAGCAGGAGAGAGTGAAAGAAAGAAACAAACGAAAACTTTAGACTGCACAGTGGACGCTCGCAAAATAGAACCAAATGCAATAAGCAAATCAAATCAATAGATGAGCAGTAAAATCCACAGTCTAAGTGTTAAAACCTCATTTTTAATTAGATCTATATTTTATATTAAGTTTGTCTTAGTCAATTTTTCGTTGTCAATATATTCGCAAAAAAGAAGCGCCGATATTAGCGAAACCAAGGCAATATTTCAATCTGACTCATTTTGAAATGCTTTACTTTGATGTCTCTAAAAATTGGTTTTGATTTTGCCGAAAAATGATTTATGATTTTAATTTTAAGCACTCTCGCCTACATATAATATTAAATGTTTATTTTAGCGCTTTTAGCACTAACCATAGCAATACTTACCTATATATTATATATTATATACTATTTGTCCATACTGTCACCGCAATAAAAAACAAATACTTGTAGTTTTTTTTTGTTTGAATATATCTAAACACATACCTTTATTTAATGAATTCAAAAATTGCGTTAAATTCTGTTTGTTTTTCTATATCATTTTCCTTTCCCCCGTTTTGTGGTACATTTTTAAATTACTTCACACCCAAATACATATACATAGAAAGTATCCTCTAATATTTCAGTGTTGTTATAATTCTGTGTATTTCAATTGTTTTTTTTTTTTGTGTTTTTTGTTGTTTTGTAATTTTTTTTTACATTTTTTTTTGGTTTAAGTTTACTCTTGTTGGTATTTGAAGTAAAAAGTTGACTCAAAATACATTTAGTTCGAGAACGCAACACATTTATCTATGTTATGTACTTTTTGGTTTTTCGGTTTTAAAAGTTTCACTTGAATTTTTGGGTAAATATGCAGTATTTGCGTGATTTGCTTGATATAATGATAATGATGGTCATGATATTGGTAATGATAATGATAATAATGATATGATGGTATGCTGAGTAACTGTCTTGAATTAAATATGTTGTTGGTAAGTAAAGTGTGTGTGATTAAATTTCAACAAAAATAATATATGACTGTATAAGTTGTATATATGTGTAGTATATATTTGTATATAAGTATGTATGTATCTGAGTTATGCACTGCTAATTAGTATAATGATCAATTTGGTTTAAATAATTAACTTAATAGCATGCTCAATAATGTTTCATGTACTTTAAATCTATAAATTCAATTATAATGCACTTAACTTTGTGTGTGTGTGTGTGTCCTCATCTAAAACTCTTGTTTAACATATTTAAGATGCCCGTTCATGCTCAAATTATCATACTGATGTATGTGTGTGAGAGTGTGTGTGTGTTATGTATGTGTGTTGGTTTTGGTTATGCACACACATACGCATATATGTCCATATATAGTATATATATGTAAATATTTTTAAATATAATTTGTTTTGTTTTGGTTTTTTTTTATAGAATTGTAAATATATTGTAAATAATGTTTTGCATTTTTTGTGTTTTTCTTCTTTATTTTTTTGTTGTTTTTGTTTGTTTATCAACTTGTTGTTGTACATTTCGCCATTATGCTTGCATTGATGAATTAATACCGCTCTTTACCGTTGCTTATTGTATTTAGTTTAAACATTGTTGTGATTATGTAAGTGTTTTGGTATGTATGTGTTTAACATATACTATAAGTAAGTATTTATTTATGCATATTGTGTGGAGTCTGCTCCGCTCTAGAACGCTTGACATTAAACAAAACTGATTGCAGTTAGTTTATTGTGCTTTTAATTAACACATTGGATGCGCGCGAGAGAGAGTGAGACATGCTAATTGAGATTGTGAGAAATCAATTAAATAATTCACATGCTCAGATCTGCTGCTATAGCTATGCCCAGCGTACCTAGAGCAGCAACCCAATGGAGTCCTTTTGTTGGCCAAGCATGTTGCTTTGGTAGCTATGCATACTAACTATATTTTATTTGTTTTGTTGTATAAGTAGAGTCGTAATACACATGTAGAATAAGTTATTGTTGTACACAGATAAACAAATTATGCATTTTCATTTTTCTTTTGGTTTCAATATTTCGACGTTCATCTAAAAGTTCCTTAGTGTTGCTTCAGTGCTGCTTGACTTGTTGTTAACAAAATCTGCTATAGTTTACGCCAACTCTCTTGCTTCTGCTGTGTGTGTCTGTGTGTGTGTGAGTGAGTATATATATTTTTATGTTTGTACGCATAATGCTTGAGCCAACTATAAATGGTTTTGACTATAGCTAACCAATTGTCACTAAGAATTCTCTGGCTATACACATCAAAAAAATCTAAGCAGTGCTGTGTGCTATTTTGAATTCACTATCTTAAACGTTTCAATGCTTGCTTTTGTTTTTTGAATATGTATGTATTTACCAAAAATTGGTGGTTTTGAAACCAACAGTTGTTCTTTCTTCACTTGTTTCTGTGTGTTTTGTCTGTGTGTGTTGGTGAATTCCAAAACACTGAGAAGGAAAAAACCTACCAATAAACCAATAAATTTGCACTACAAATTGGCACTATAACTCTTAATACGCTTCTCACTTAAGTATATATTTTTCCAAAAAGATTTGTTTTTTTTTGTTTTAGGCATTTTCCAACACTGGTTGTTACGCTTTACATTTAATAGTTGTGTTTAGTTGCACATTCTTCTTGTGTTGTTGTTATTATTATGACATTGTTCATTTTTGTTTTCATATTAGTTATTGAAGCTCTAGTTTTATGATTGCCTTGCAGTTTTTTCTACAACTTGTAAATATTTTCAGTTAGTTTCTGTCATTTCTTCAAATACTTTATATTATTATGTTAAGCAATTTATTATTATATACGACTGTTATTTATAATATCTTGTAGCTTGCAAATTCAACTATAAAGGGGAATTCATTTAGAAAGAAAATCCAGTGCTCATATACACACACATCTCAAAATCGTTCCCAAGTTCTCAAGATTAGCCCACAAATTGCCTAGCGATTGTCTAACTTTTCTCTCTAATATCATCATGCTGTTCATCAAGGTCAACCCATAAATAGACATAGCCTCTGAAATGCAATATAAAAATGTCTTAAAAGTTAAACAATCAAAATTGATATTCACCCTGTAGATTTTTTGGCACGCAAAACTTTGTAACTAAATAAACTACAGCCATTTGAATTGATATTATTGCAAACTGAAGCCTCTCTCAGTAAATTGTGTGGTAAGTAGTGTGCACACTTTGCTTTATTCATAAATATTAATGTTTGTTATGTTTAAATAAGCTCAATTTAAATAGCTGTCAATGTTTGTTTTTTTGTGTTGGCATTCAAATGAGTTTACATAAGTTTAGCGCTTGTTTTGGTTTTGAAATTCGTATAATTCCTATGTGTTGTTCCCCCAAAAAAGAAGCAAAAATTTACATTTTTTCTCTTGTTGTTGTTGTTGTTGTTTTGGTTGTTGTTGCTTTAGCTTTAGCTAGCTTGAAACAAAATACACTGTATGTTTGCAGCTTATACATTTGGCCAGTTTGTTGGTTTGGATTATATTTTATACATTCATTTTGTTTTAGTTTATTTGTTTATTTCTTTGGCACAATTATGCAATACTTGTTTGTTATTTTATGATGCATTTAGGCGTTGTTAATATGCATTTGTATTTGTTTATAATAATTTAATCTTATATTTTAAATATAAGTTGATCCCAATTGTTCAGTTTTATCAATTTTACTCTGCGTTTCTCATTCTTTTCAATTACACGTGAAAATAAGTTGAAGTTGTATGCACTATGTATATAGTAGTATACTCGTATAGTAGATAAACAGATTTTTGGGGCGCAGGACTTAAGAACTATTCCAAGCGGATTTTGTTTTGTTTTGTTCATTGAATAATGCAATTGCCTTCTAAGGCTGATTAATTGTTGTTGCTTTTTGCTTTACACATATACAAAAACACACATATATCGTATAGTACATTTAGAATCGGATAACTTGATTGAAGACATAGAGAGTGTTTTGTTTTTGTGTTATCTAAGTTATGCTATGCGCCAATTTCTTCAAGCCAATTACCAATTTTAGCCCCAGCCTGCAAACAATCTCAACTGATATTGTCCTGTCTAATGAACATATTTTAGAGAGTGAGAGTGCTTGCTATGTTATGTTTGTTTGTTTGTTTCTTTGTATGTGTGTATGTAGTTAAACCTTTGCTCTATATAAGTTAGTGGTTATAGTATGCTTGTGTTTATTATTAAATGTCTGAGAAACCTTAGCTGTTTCATATGTATACTATTTACTTTGGCAAACTGTAGTAGCATGCCTACTATTTTCCATATTTCAATTGCTTTGATGAATTGGAATACACGTAGTTCAATTTTACGTTTGGCTTTCTTTTAATCTATTCGCCAATACGCCTATAATGCAGCAACGAAATGTGTAAATGTAATTTTTGCAGGATTATTCTTAAACTGACTGCGCTGGAATAGTATTTGCTCAATCCTTGCTTCCAGAACTCAGAACTTAGCTTCTAAATATTATTTATTCACTTTCGCTAGAAGCTTTGCATTCACAGCTACTTGGCATTAGCATCTTGCCAATCCTATGCACAATGTTTATGAGAGTTGGTATTGATTTAAATGTGTTGCTTAACAATTTCTAACATCAATATTCAGTTAATAAATTTGTATATGTTTTGCTTGTTTTTGTTTATGTTTTCTTGTTTAGATCAATCCAAATGCATTACCAAATTTTCATGTCATTGCTCTAAATAAAAATTCTTTTCTTTGATAGATCTTCAGTTGTTACTCTTTGGATATTAAATAAGAATATCTAAAATACCTTAAAAGTTAGATTTTTGTTTCTTCTTGATTTTAACTTTGCATTTCTTTTATGTATATGTATATAAATATGTATTTTGTTTTGCTTTTATCATTTCCTACATTTGCATTTTAACAATCAGATTATTTTGTTTCTGAATCCTTTCATTATTTCCTTTGTCACGCCTTTGTTATGTCAAGTGCCTTAAATGCTTCTGCTTTACTTACTGTAGTGTAGAGAATTTCATAATAATTTTTGTTATTTTTGTAATTTTCGTTTACGTTTGTATTGTAAAATTGTGAGCAAATACATTCAAGTGATTTGTAATTACACTGAGAGAAACATTTATGTAATCGTGTGTATACTATGTGTGTATTTTAATAATGTACTTGTATTTCTTTCTTTTCTGACTAATTGCTGATAATATACGGATAATGCATCGGATTTCGGTGTTCAACTACTATTTGCAGCTAGTCTCTTTGTTTTAATAAATCATTAAATTTCTTTATTACATATATATATATATTCAACATATGCAATTACTAGTATAACGGGCAACTCTACACAGTGGTTCTTGATGTTGTGGTTGTGTTCAATTGGTTGTTAGAAACTCGAATAGCTTTGAGCAATTATCTTGGATATATGCATATGCATATCTGCCTCTAAAAGGGATAAGTTTCATGTTGAAGTTACTTGTGCTTGACGAGCACTGAAGCTGGGAAATTCATTGAGGAAATTCATTGTTGAGCGAAAGTCGCTGGAAAGGTAGAAATAGTATAACTCACATACATATTTATCATTGGTTTTTGTTTGCGTTAAGTAGTTTGAGAGTTATGGGCAGAGAAGAACATTTGCTTGGATTTGTTTTTGGTTTTTAAGGCACCATTTAAATTGCTTTTCTTACACGTATTTTTCCATTGCAAATTTACAAGTTTTATCAACAAAAATTGATTTAATAATTTACATACACATATTACACACGTATATAATAGTAAAAATTCATTTGAAATTGTTACTTTGAGCTAAGTAAATTTTTATACACGTACATACAATTAGTTTATCCCTTTCTTGGTTTGTTTGTTTTCAATTTACATTTAAGCCGCTGTTAACCCGCCAACGTACATTCTTTCATTCTTTAAATATTTATGTATTCGTAAATGTATGTTGTTTACTCTTTAAATTATATAACTTGGGCAAAAATTCACTAAATATTTCAAATACAATTAAATACAAGTGTACAATAATTTATTTAATATATATATATATATATATATATATATATATATATGTTGTATATTTTTATATTTAGTTATACATATACATATATACGCATTTAGTTGTCATTAAATTGTTATTACTCAACTTGTTGCTGGTTTCAAAAAATGATTGCTTTTAATTGCCGTTTATATCAGCGAAATATTTGTCACTAAAATCACGAAATATGTTTCGCTTGATACATTTTTTCTTACTTGATCCTCAACTTTAAATTTTTTAAATACTTTAGCGTATTTGTTTTTTGTTTTTTTGGTATATTTAAATGTATATTGAGTGTGTGTGTTTCACTTAGCTAACAGTTATGCAATATTATGTTTATTAATTTTAATTGTTTTTGTTTGTTTATGCTATTAACAATTTCCTGTAATCAAGTTTTGCTTCATAAGTGTATTGAAAATGTGTATCCATTGTTTAAACTCATAGTTTTAACTAAGCAATCTGAATTATTTAAGCCACTTTGCAAAACAACATTTGCTTCCATTCAATTCCACTTGCCCGAAAAATTTCTTGTCTCTCGGTGAAAATAAGAAATATAGAATATTGCATGTATAAATATTTTGTTGTATGTGTTGTTTTTTGTATTCTCTGGGGATATGTTTGACATTATATGTGTGTGTGTGTAATTGTATGTTTTATATTTGTTACTGCTTGATTATATAATTACATATATTGTGGATATGTTCATTTGGTAATTTGTGTACTTAATTGTCTAATCAAAAATTTGACACATTTTGCTGCCTGTGAAGATAAACGCCACACAACATTTGCAACAAATAAATTGCAATTGCAATTGCCTTAACTCAACTGCTACTGATTTCTTTAACAGACACATATACATATATGGTACTAAATTTATTGTTTGTTTGTGTGTGTGTGTGTGTGTGTCAGTGTTTGTGTTTTTTGTAAGCCACATTGCACTTTTATTCAAGCTTTCCAGCCTAAAACTTTATGTAAATGAAAATTAATTTAATAATTTTTCTTCTTGATGTAATTTTAACATTGAAAATCAGTTTATTTTTAATGTTTTGTTCTTTTGTTTGCATATAAATGTTAACAGCTAATGAATTATAAATAAAACTTTAATTTAGTCATAATTGCAATTATAATTAAATAAAAATATTTATTCGAATTTTGTTTTCCACGCATTTCAAAGTCTTTTCAATCGCCGCAAAAATTTGCTTAAGCATTATTATTGTAATTTGTTTTGTTTTTTTTTATATTTATGTCGCTTAATATAACATTTTCTCTAAAAATCATAAGTATAAGAAATTGCTGAAATTTGGCTTCAAGTGTTAGTCGTCGTTACAATCAATTATCAAATGAGAGTTAAATTTATTACTTAAATTTTGTAAAGTCCATAATTATAACATATGTTTGTTTGTTTGTTTTGTTTTGTTTTGTAGCTTTATCAATAAACAGAATCAATTTTGTCCCTCAGTCTAAACATATTCAAAAATCACAAATACAATTTCGATAACAATTACAATAATAATTAAAAAAAAAGATTACAAATTATTATATCAATAATATATATGTATGTATATATATTTATATAACGCCAATTTCGTATTTATATGCTCGAAACACATAAATACAAACAACAAAAGCAAACAAACATAAAAACTATTATATTGTCATCTAACAAAGAGAAAATCGCTTAATTATTGTTATTTGTTTTAGTTTCCCTCTCTGCTTTGCTTGCTGCTTAAAGTGGCTGCGAATATGCTTTGTTTTATGTATTTTATGAATATTATTTCAATGTGCTTAAATTTGTAACTTTTGTTGCATGTGTTGTTAGTTATATTTGTTTTTCATTCTTCTTCGATTTGCGAATGCACAATGAGTTGGCTTAAGATTTAACTGTATTTAGAAATAAACTTTTCATTATTTTGCTGAATATTTTATGTTGTTTTTTTTGTTGTTTTGTTTTCTGCATTGTTGCATTTGTCTTCATTTTGACTAAACTTACAATTAATTGCTGTTCTGTTCTTACTTGTGGGGCGCGTCATGAGCTTTAAAGCCAGACGCACCCTGTGATAAACGGTTTAACATAAATTGTTATTTTTTATTGTTTGCTTCATTTTGAAAACTTAATAAAAAATATATATATTATATATGTATGTATATATCATAATTAATAAGAATCAATGAATAAATATAACGCGTATGTATGCTTATATATATCTGCATGTCTGTGTCTGTGTTGTTGTTGGTTTGTTTGTGTGTGTGTGTGTGTCTGATTGTATATATATGACCGTCTATAATCTTTGCGTTCTCCCTATTCAGACGAAACTTGTTGCTGTTGCTCTTCTTCTTGCAGCAACATTGTTGTCCTTTGCCTTTGTATCTGCAGTTAGTTGGTTTCAGCTGCAGTTCCTCGGTGTGTTGTTGTTGTTGTTAAAATTGTTGTGGTTGTTGCTTTTGTTGTTGTTGCACTTAGTGTATGGGAGTTTTAACAATGGCGCTGGGCGTAATATAATGATAACCAGGTATGGGCAGTCCAGCGGTCTCCATTGATATTCTGTAAAGCGAAAAGATATAAGCAAATATAAGTTGACTTGGCATGGAGAACAAGAGTTTGAAAATTATTTTATTGTGTACTTAGGAATCGGTTAGTTCAGTTCAGCGGTCTCGGCTTCTCTTTAAAGTTCAATACATAGACACTTTGAATTTTTCACAATATTTCTTCATTTTATTACAAACTCATCGGATTCATATAATGTTTTGCTTTCTATATATCATGGCATATATGTAAATGTCGCTAATAACTGTGGCTACAGATGAAGCTATTCATTAAGTGTATTTAGATTTGTTTCAGTGTGTGTGTGTCTCTATTTAGTTAAGCTATGCAATTTAGTTGTTACATTTCATTACAAGGATTCTTTCATTTTTTGCAAAACTACTTTGACGCTTTACTATAACGTATATAGTCGAAGAGTATATGTATGTATAGTGTATATAATATGTTTGTTTTTTTTGTATAATATTTATTGAGTGTGTGATAAAATCGTAAGCCCGCTTAACTTAGAACAACTTGTATGCAGTATAAGTGTTAGCTAAGTAAATTATACAAAAATTGCTTAATTAAAGTACATAGTGTGTGTGTGTGTGTGTATATAATGTAGAGAAATTTGAATTTCCAAATACTTTTTTATTTCAACAATTATCAAATTCATTTCATTTTAATCGTTACCAATTCAAAAATCGTTTGGCTTTATTTGCTTTGTTTGCATCACAAAACAACTCAAATAATAATAATAATAATAACAAATTTACAATTGTTTAATAAATACAGTAATAATTTAGAAAAATCTATAAATGAATGTTTACAATTTGTATGATTTATAAACAATTGAAGACTTTAAGTCCTAATACATAATAACTTTCATTTCATGTTTTAACATATTTCATTTGCTGGCTATGCTTTTGTTATCAGCTCTTGTTGTTGCCTTCAATTGGCTGCTTTTGTTCACTATTTAAGCATCTGGTAATATATTTTTCATTCTACTATAAGCTTTTTGTACGCTCAATTGCGTAGATTGCGTCAATTAGAGCGAATTGGTCCATAAAAGTCGTTGCGCCAAAATCTTTCGGCAGACAACGCATTGGAATTTTGTTGAAACTTCTTAAAGAAGTTTGTATAATTTACATACTCGACATACAAATGGTGAATGGATTAGGTAATGGTAAATGGTAAATGGAAATGGATTTGGGGGATAACTTTTTGGGCTTAATGGCTAAGTTTATAAATTACAATAGTGCTTACAATCTAAAGTTATAATCGTAATATGTAAATGGTAATTGGTAATTGGAGTTGGGTTCTAATAAGGGCAAATGATATAATCTATGTTACAATGAGTGACTGTTTAAGAATGCGCTAAAAATTTGGCAATTTCTATATTATATATATATGATGCATATATGTATATAAAGAGGGGGAGGGGGAGGGGGGAGTACATGTTCTAACAACAACTACTATATTCAGCTCCCGGGGTCCTTATGCTCGAAATTCACTTGGTCAAAGTTTTGTAGTGTAAAATACTAGGCGCACTTAGGCCGTTTAGTATTCTGATTTCATATATATATATTCGATCGATAAATCCAATACGCTTAGCTTAGCTGCCCTTTAGAACTGGCAGTCCAGACAAATAACTCGCTGCTTCACTCATTCGCCTCAACAACTATCAACTAATACTCGATATACTGTTGCATAGTTTTGTATAAAATTGTCTTCACTTTTCCAAATACTTGTACAATATTCAATTCAAATTCAAAAACAAACTACGCAGAGCTGCGCATTCTTAAAGAATTCCACAAACTCTGCAGCTGCCGCAACGCTAATAACTAAAATAGAGAGAGAGATAGAGAGAGAGAGGGCGTATACTACTAACTAGACTAAAATCAAATGATGATCGACGTGTTTTGGTTGCCGCCTGGGCCCCTACCCCTAGTAGGGATTAAACTTGTTGCGCGCCTTCTCAGGCTCGCCGCCAGTCTCGGTCTGGTGCTGCCTGAAGCGCGAGGTCGCAAAGTGACCCTTGGCACGATTGACTCCTGTGGTCTGCACGGGCGGACCGCCGCCGCCGGCAGCGCTGCTGCCATTGCTGCCCAACGTGGTCAGGCTGAGCAGATCCAAGGCGCTGAGGATTGGAGAGCGCGGTAAGAGCTCCGGGCTTGGTCAGCAGTTGCAGCGCCGAGGCGAGTGGACTGCCACTCAAAGCTGCTGCTGCTGTTGCATTGTTGTTGTTGCTGCTGCTGTTGTTGTTGTTGTTGTTGTTGCTGCTGCTCTGACTGCCATTGCTGACGGTTGTGTAGCTGGCGCTGCTGCTATTGCTGCTGGCCGAGCTATTGCTGCTGTTGTTGTTGCTGCTGCTGCTGCTGCTGTTGAGTGCAGCAGTCAAGCAGCTGCTGCCATTGACGACGCTGCTGGCTGCTGCCGCTGCTGCTGCTGCGGCTGCTGTTGCCACACTAGTTGCTGTGGTGGCAGCAGTGCCAGCAGTTGCTGCAATTGCAGCTCCGTTGCCGTTTTGCGCTGCTTGATCCTGTAGATTTGCCTTCTGCAGCTCAACGCTGTGGATGAGGTACACATAGAGATAGATAGACAGAGAGAGAGAAAGAAAGAGAAAGGAACATATGGGATATTGTTGCTGGATAAATTCAAAACTTTCTTTTTGGTTTTGTGATTTTGTGGAATTGAGTTGGTAATTAAATTTTGGTTTTTTACATATTTCTTTTTTTTTTTTTTTTGTTGCTTTTGTGTTTTTGTTATGCAAAAAGGTTAAGGAGGTTTTTGTGTGGAGGAACGGTTCGGAGTAAACGGATATATAGCAAAGCTCCTGAGAGAACTTGTGAATGCTATAGTTGGGCTTTTATTTTGGTGGGAGCGGCGTTCAAATTTATATATTTGGATGGTAGGAATAGAAACTTGTTGTTGGACTTGACCGAAAAAAGTTTTGTTTTTGTTTTAGAGTAATTTTGGGAAGTGAGAACTTTTTTATGTGGCGTGGGAATATTTTGGTTAAGTTGAGTTTAGTTTTTTATTTATATAAAAATTTTGTTGTATTTGTTGCTTTGGGTTTGGGGAGGAGAGGAGAGAGCATGATATTTGGATGGTTGAGAACTGTAGATTTGTAATTTTTTGTTTTTAGTGTATGTACCAATTTAATCAGTTCCAGTTGCATTAGCATTAAGTGCGAGAGTGCGACGCGTGACGTTGGTTTAGTTGGTGCTGTCCATAAATAGCGTCTGCTCCTGCTCCTCCTCTTCTTCCAATATGCCTGCCGAGCTGAGCTGAGCTGAGTCTTTTGCTTTATACAGTTTGCTTAGCTTTAAACTAAATGCTAGAGAGGTATTTTTTTTTTTTATATATTTACATAAGCAATTGCATTGCATTGAGTGTCAGAAACCAAAAATAGAAGGTGGTACAATCAAATTGGTTTAGTACTTATTAAAGTGCTGAGGTATTTGTGTCTATGGTGAGTTACACTTCAGTACAATTTGAAAGTTGAGTGCTAACGACTTAAATGCTATATACGTATTATCGATTATTCGATTTGTTTATCGAGAGCTTAGAGTTAGAGTTTGCTGTTTGAACGCCTGCCACAGACTAAAAATTGAACTGAGAGAGACCGATACGACCGACCGACCGGACCGACCGACCGACGACCTCCTTAGACCTTTGTTTCGTCAATTTGCAAATCAATTCGACAAAATGATTATATAGTTTTAATATGTTAATAGACATACACACGTGATAGTACAAATTGCATATATATATCAATAAAAAAAAGAGAGATTTGAGCTCACCTCATATTGATTAAGTATTGGGCCAATGCCACCGAGTCCGGATTACCGCTAATGGTGATGGTGCGATCAGTGTTGCCGCCCTCGCGCTCCTCGCAGTTGGAGATGCGTATCATGGCGCCGGAGATCTGACGTATTTCAGCGATTTTGGTGCCGCCCTTGCCAATGATGCAGCCAATCAAATCATTCGACACGGTCATCTCATGCTGCTGCTGCTGGGCACGATTCGCATTGGCTGTGCGCAGTTGCGAGCCAGCCAAGGCAGCCAGAGCTGCAAGCAACAAGCACAAGTTAAGTTAACACTCAGGTGTGCATCAGCTGCTGATGGGACGACTTACCTGTGTGATTGATACCGCCGGGATTGGCTGGCGTCATGCCGGCCAGGCCCAAGGCAGCCAAGCTGGCCAATGGATTCTTTGCAACCTGTGCGAAGAGGCAAGCGTACATTAACAATTTGCACATACTGTACTACAGCTGCTAGTGTCTCATATAAATAGGCACACATTAGTGGAGTCTTATATGTTGGTATTTAGGATTAACACTAAAAGTTATATAGATTCTTATTGGAACATTTGGGTAATCACAACACAACGCGCGTACAGCTTTCAATAAAAAAAAAACAGTAATAAACTCGAAAGTTAACAAAATTAACAAAGCACAACAAACATAAGGGGAAAGCATTAAATCAAAATAACAGAAAACAAAATGCATAAGCAGAAGACAATTATTCACATGTGTGTGTGTGTTAATTAATTATTATGATGTAGTGGCTACGATTTCAATGAATTAATTTACAAGTTGCAAGCGCCCCCACTTAAAGTAAATACTCAGGCTAGTTAGTTGGAATAGTTAATTGCAATTGATTTTTGCCTGCTGCGCCTAACTGCATGCTATAGTTTTTTTTATTTATATAAGCCCAGCATCGATTGTATGGAAACATGTGGAATTGTATTGAAATATGGCACCAAGCTATGCATATTAATTCCCACACACACACGCATACAGTCACAACTCATTTTCAGGTCAAAAAGGTAGATTTTTAGTTTGATTTTTGAAGCACCTTTATGCATATGCAATCGAATGTTGAGCACCCGCCCCCCAATGCCACCCACAGTTATATATAGCTGTAAATTTGTTGCAAACACTTTATAAATTAATCAAATGAAATGCACGCACACATGTTAACAATGAAATATATAGCAGTATATATGGTAGCATGAAAAATCTGTTACAAATAAATAAAATAAAGCGTAGAAATGCGTGCGTGTGTGTGTGTGTTTAATTCAAATATATATCAAATGCATATAAACAAATAAAATAAAGAATATATCGCATGCGCTTTGCTTTCGTCGCTATATACAAAATTTACTTATGCATCACTTTGTTTTGCAAATGGAAATGAATTTGCAACTCAATAACAACTGTGCAGAGTTTGGAATGGAATCTGGGGTGGGGGTGGGTGTTGTGTGCGGGTACGAACTCGCTTTGGAAAGTCACGTTTGACATTATTAAATAAACATATCTTGACTAGCAGCAGTTCACAAAATATGCTGCAACTTGGCGCATAAAAAAATTGCATTTGTTGCAGGGCAAATATGTCGGGGTCGATGTTTGTGGCCCTCGAGCTCGAGCTGACGGATTTTTTGTCGAGGGTGTTGCCGCGGCGCGAGGCAGCCAAATAAAAAAATAAGAAAATAAATAAAAGCATCAACAACTTTGTGGCACAGCTGTTGTTTGGGGAGCTGCAGCTCGCAAGAGATAGAGAGAGAGGAGAGTGGAGAGTTGGAGTGGGGCAAGGACCAGAGCACGTTAATGTTATTGAAATGTGGTCAGGTGACAAAGTTGCAACGTAGGGATCGTAAAAGAAATGCCAAAGGTAGTAAAGGTAACAAACACACACACATACGAACGTACTACAAATATAGTTGGGTGGGGGGTAACACAACAAACAAAACACCAATGCACAATTACAAACTAGCTAGTGGGGCAGAGGGGTGGCGCAGGCGGAGGCTTCAAGTTCATACAGGCGGGTGTTACAGCTACAGTTACTACTACAACTACTGAATACAACTACGGGGTGCGCAAATGGGTGTTACATAGAAACCAGAGAGAGAGCAGAGAGAGAGAGAGAGGAGGCGCGGGGCGGACGAGAGGAGCGGGTTACAGCCAACACATGCCACACAAAAGAAACAAATGCTGTCTCGGCACTCGAGCTCGTCGTCTTTGTTGGATTTGGTAGCTTTTGTTGTTTGCTGTTCTTATTGTTGTTGTTGTCGTTGTTGTTCAGTTTTCAGTTTTGCGAATCAATCAAAACTCACATCAGGCAATTGCTGTAGGTGATGGTGGTGAGCTGGCAGCGCTCCTGTTAAATGCGCTCCCTTTAACAAAGGATCCGTTAGGCCAGAAATACCAGCATGCAGACCACCGGTAGCCAAAGTCAGCGGAAACATTGGACAGGTCTAGTTTGAATTCGATTACAACCAAATTTATATTTTTTGTGTTGTATAGTTGATGTGAATTTTCATTTTCATTTCGGCACAGTAGTGTGAGTGAGAGAAAGTAGAAGAACAAAAATGAGATATACGCAAACATAAATTCGTCGACGAAAAAGCTTATCAAATATTTAATATGTCGCTATTATAATTAAGTTGGACATTCGAGGCAAAAGCTTTAAGTTCAAGTGTGTGCAGAGTATTTTTGGTGTAAACTAATGCGAATCAAATGAGTTGAGTTGGGAACGGAGCGGAGCGGAGCGTCGGATTGGGAGCAAATGATAACAAAGAGCGACCAGGAGAAGACGCCAAGGACAGTACCCAGCTTCAGCGGAAGGATCTAATTGATAGGATTTCGCTACACACCTCAATATTGCTACAAAACCCAACACCAAGGACATACATAAGTGCGTTTAAGTGAGAGGAGACAGAGAGAGAGTGAGAGAGCGAATTGTTTTGTTGCGCGCTAAAATTTGTTTGTTATTTTGTGCGCATTAATTGAATTTGATGAGATAATAAAGTTTCTGTTTTGTTTTATTTTGTTGTCTTTGGCTTAGTTTACAAACTTTTTTTGCTGCTGTTTTTGTTGTTTTTTGGGCAGTGGGCGCTTTAAAGGGTCTAAAAGTTTCAATTTACTGTTTGCAGCAAACAAATTGAATTTTGGCCTGTGAGAGTTATAAACAATATATGTATGTATGCTAATTTATTTTTAGAACGTAGCAACGGAGTTGACAGAGAGTTGAGAGAGAGAGAGAGAGAGAGAGATTGATTGAGTGTTTGTGAGGGCTCGGGCAGGACGATATTTGAATAGTATGTTGCTGTTGTTGTTGTTGTTGCTGTTGCAGTTGTTGGCTAATTGCTTTGTTGTAAATTTAATTGTTGTTGCTGTTGCTGCTGCTGCTGTTGTTGTTGATTTATGGCAAATGTTTGGGTAATTTACGAGTACAACTAACTCAGCTAAAGTTGCTGGCTGATGAATTTGAAATTTGTTTTTGGTTTATCCGGTATAAAATATAACTGTATAAATTCAATGTTTTTACTACATAAAATTAAGAGAATGAAGTATAGAGAGACTATATACCAATAACGCAGGATTGATAGAAACAAATTGTGGTTTGATTTATTTGTTGGTATATAAAAGAGTGTTGCACTATTAGTTTTGGTTTCGTACTCAAAAGGTAGCTGTGTTGTTGTTGTTGTAGTTGTAGTTGATTGATTGTTCTTGAGGTATTTTAATTAATTTTGGATTTTATATAGTTAATATATAGAGGCTATAGTGTGGAACATACTTCTCCGCACGCTGCACGCGAGCCCTCGATTCGTATTCGTTTCGTTTAGAGAGACAGAGAGAAGAATTACACACACATACAAACACACAGCTGTATGCATCTGTGTGTGTGTGTGTGTGAGAGTAGTGAAGCCCCCAGCACAAACTCACGCGTTCAAACTGAGGCGGAGAGCAGCCGCCGCCCACTGCAAAATTTTATATTGTGAGCGACCGCTCCCGCTTTTGAAAATTTACAGACACCGATACTTGAAGCTCAATACACAAGCGCGCTCAACCTGAGAGAAGAGAGTGCAAAAGAAACTAAAAAAAAAAGTATACAAAAAAAAAAGATGTAAAAATTTATTGTAAACATATTATTAAAATATTTGTTTTCAGTCTAGTTTTAGTTGCTGCTGTAAAAATGAGTTTAACATTAGTTCTTTTTGAGTTTTTCGGGTGGGGGCCACCTGGACGGAGGGGGAGAGCGTTTGAAAATGAAGATATGTCTGGGTACAAAACGTTACGAGAGAATTTCAGATAATCAGAGATATACGTAAATGAGCAAACGACGTGGGTAGAGAGAGAGGGGGTGGGAACGCTGATCGACTCTGGAACAATTCAAAACTGGTTCACAATGCGTTTCGGAACTAGACAGCTGCCAGGTTGGTTCAAAAAGGGGTGTGGACAAAATCAGAGACAGAAATAGAGAGAGATAGAAAGTAGTGATGCAAATTAAAAGTAGGTTTATTTTGCTAAACGAGCAATTAGAGTGGTTAACTAACATGTGGTTTTTTTTTTTAACTTAAAGTATTCACATTTAAAGGCTTATAGGTCGATAGAGAAAGAGAGAGAAAGATGAAGACATGACAACTCAATGGGTTAGCTATTGTAAACTTAAATTATAAAAGGCACAAAATCATATTATGATATATAATATATATGTATATAGACAATAAACATAATATAGCGTTTGGCAAACACAAAATGAAGTCAAATGAAAGGTTTTTGCTTTTTAATGGAGTTAAGAGTCGATAGATAGATAGATAGATAGAGAGTGAAAACTTTCGGCAGTGTAGCTGGCTATAGAATGCGGCGTTATATGAGCTTAATTATTAACATTAACGTACGTCTAACTTAGACTTAAACTAGAGCAGCTAGTTAATGCACTAAGCGTACCTCTTGTGTGGGCACTGCATAGTTGCCTTGAATGGTGAACGCTTGTCCGTTGGCCAAGATAACGGGCCCGGTTACCTGCGGCTTTGGTCGATACGGTATGGTTGCCCCACGTGGCGGAGACTGCAAGCAAAGTTAGAGTTCCATATAGAGAGTTCAAACTCTTGAAGCTGCGCTGCTTACCTCCAACATGACAAGACATATCTGATAGATGCATTGAGTGATTTGCTCGGCGCTGCCACTCAAAGTGACCGCACGCTCCGTTGAGTTTGGCAACATTTCACTGGCCACCTGTATGGAGCAGCCCGTGGTCTGGCGTATCTCCTTGATCTTCGAGCCACTCTTGCCTAGACCGACAGCATGTTCATTTTTTTATTTTTGTGTACGCACCAATTAACGATCCACATTGACTGGCGGGCACAATCAATCGTATGGGAATTTGAGTTTTACCAACTTTGCCAACATCATTGAACTGCGAGCACCACTGAAACGGGGTTTCAAGTTAGTAATGTGAAGTGACAGAGAACAAAGCAGCAACTACACATAGATTATGTAATTACACACACGTGTGCATGTGTCTGTGTCTATGTGTGTGTGTGTGTGTTGAATTTAGCGCACACATACCTCTTCGAATTTCTTTGTAATTAGCGTAAATGCCGAGAAGATTGAGCTTGTTGAGCCAGACACCGTCACAATGCGTTCCGGGCACGAGCCATCCGAAATGTTAATTTTGGCACCAGACTGTAACACAAAAGCAAAATGTATCAGAAATAAATTCAGTTCAGGGAAAATACGCGATATAGAAATTACCTCTTCACGAAATCTGTTGACAATTTCACCCTTTTTACCAATAATACTACCAACTTCCTGCAAAATAGAAATAGAAAGATTTGCATTAGTAACAGTTTTTTAATTACTTTGAGTTGCTTTCAGCTTTTGACCACACAGAGAACAACAAAAGGCACTTTGTGGTCAATGCTTATGGCTTAGTTTGTATTCAATGCATAGCTAGTGTGTTGCTTATTCAACTTAACTATGTCAGTCTTAATTAAAATCAACGTATTTTGCTTTTAAAGCGCATTTCTTTTTATTTCGTTTGCCTCGCCGCTGCGCAAATTCAATTAAATATTAAGTGATATCGTATATAGCCACATATATGTAACTACTTTTGCATATTTAAGTGCCATACAGCATTTCATGCTCAAACCTCAACCCACTACCTCTCCCACCGACCCCTTGACGTCAGCGACGACAACAAGCCGCACTCTTTTCACAGCTCAAAATGGGGCTGGGGCTGGGGCTGGGGCGTAATGAAATTTGCGGGCAATGCGTTTTACGCGTTTTAATTGATTGTAAATATGTGCATAGAGCTACAGTCACCGCTGTATGTATGCGCACAGCTGCCAGTCTGGGCACAAACTACAAACAGTTTTGCTAACATGTTAAAAAACCAGTGGACAAATTAAGTTGGGCGCAACCAACTTTTAATATACACTTTGACTTATCAGCAAAAGTGAATTAAAAGCTATGCTTAGCAATTTTGATTCTATTCAGATTTTTAAAGAATTTTTTAACTGCCTTATATCGTTTTTTTTCGATTTTTGCGGGAGGGGGGAGGAAATAAAAATAAACAAAAAAAAAAGCGTAGTGTCTGGGGATATAAGCACCTACATACCAAATTTTGTTGCTCTAGCTCTTATAGTTGCTTAGAAACACGCAAACATTCAGACAGACATGTCTATATCGACTCATTTGTCTTGCTGATCAAGGATATACATATAAAGTCCGGTCTGCCACGCCTCCGTCTCCCTGTTACATACATTTGCACAACTTCATAATACCCCTTTTCCATTTTTTACAAAAATGGCGCTGAGTGTATAATAAAAAATTAAATGTTTAAATCATATTAATTAGACTGAGAGCGAGTGAGAGCTGCAATTTGAGCTTAATTTAATGTTTTTGTTTTTATTTTATGCATGCGTCAGTTGCTTATTATTTTGTAATTATCAAAAACTGAATTAGCTAATAAATTGACACTTGCAATTTATGTACAACGCATAAATTATTTGAAATATATTTTGTGCAGCTTTAAATGCAATACATTTGCCTAGTAGCGACAAATCTTTTATAACCTTCGCAAAGTGCACTTTTCACAGTTTCTAGCCAATCCATTGTCACACACACACACACACATACAAAGTGCTGTATTGTGCTCTGGGCACTTTGCCACAAAATATTTTGTGAGCGCATGATAAACGACTTCTCATACCCAAATGTAAATGCACATAGATATATTTTAGATATATATTTTATTATGTGTGTGTTATGCTACAGTTTAACATTTTGTTGTTCAATCTGCTTTATTATTTATGCAGCCAAAATGACCAAAATATTTATTAGACACAAATGTCAGACGGAATTGCCATAATTATTGGCACAATTATGGCGGCGTTTGTGAATTGCGTTCGCCTGTCTGCGCACTCAAGACAAATTTTGATGGCTCTTGTCTATAATTTATGGGAGAGGTCGCTCGCTCGCTCGCTCGCTCGTACGCTTGGGCGGCCTAGACCGGTGCCTATTAAGGCTTATGGCCAGGCCATCAGCGATGCTTGAACGCACACCCATCATCATTAATAACGTGCCCCAAAGGCTGTCATAGCCAAGCGGCAAGCAGCGTCGGCCCAGCTCTACGCTAAATACTTTGCCGCCTTACCACATTCGCTTTGTGGCTTAGAAGCTTACGCAATTTGCATAAATCTGTGCAGCTCGTTCCTAAGCCAAAGCCAAAATATATGCGAGTGAGAGAGAGTTGATGCCAGAAAACCGAACTCTACTATTTTGGCTGCCATTTTTGCACTTTCAGTTGATTGCATTTTACTGCTACTTGCCACTTGGCTTGGCGCTCTGGCCAGCAATTAAATGCTAAATTTTTGCTCTAACAACAACTTGCAGGATAACCAACGAGGCAAAGCAAACGACAACGATTTGTATGCAAAAATTCACTTTTGCGGTGTTGCATGTAAAATTTTTGGCATTTCTTGTTTTGCTCTGGCCTGCAAATTATGCATGCAAAAAGCAACAACAACAACAACAAAAGTATTGGACATGACCAACACAATTTTCATAGAGAGACAGGACAGCGAGCCTGACTCTGTTGTGCGGTTTGACAGCTAAAAGCAAATTTTATTTTATACAAAACTTCTAAAATGCAAAAACTTTTCGGTTTGCCAATCGATGTGCAGCAGTTGCAAAATTTTAGTTTAAGTGCATGCAATTGATAGTTTAAAAAATGTATAAAAATATAAAATAACTTAAAGTTGTATTTGGATATCTTATAATTCACTTCCAACTGCTAACAGCTTGTTTAAGCAGCAATTATGTTAATTTACAGCTGCTATGTTAATTAACATAAGCCCAGCTCACTGTCATCCACTGTTAAATCGATACTGCGCTTTAGCCTTTAGGCTTGGATCAAAACGAACGCTTTAGCTGCATTTGCATAAATATTCATTGAAACGAGAATTTCAATTTCATTTTCATTTTGCTGCAGGGCTGAACTTTTTGCATTACAAACTTTGTCAATGCAATTTCTTATGAATTGTTACTCAAATGTAACTAATTAAAAAATGCAGCAGCGTACTTATGACCACGCCCCACGGCGTGTCGTCCTATTGTTGCTATTTATACACACACACACACACACATATATATATAGAAATCAAATTAAAATTGCTGCACAGCAAGTGGACAAATTAAAGTTGGGCGCAACCAACTTTTATATACACTTTGACTAGAACATTGCAGCAAACACAGCCATGCACTCACACACACATACACACAAAGCAGCTAATGCGTCACAACTCGTTTTCGCTGTAGCGTCAGCAAGCGCATCCTTCTGTCCATTTTTTACAAAAATGTCAAAGTGTATAAAAAGTGCGCCTGGGTTCTTTGCAGCTCAGAATTTCAAATTATTTAATTGTACAGTTTGCACTTTTCTGTTTTCATTACGACAGCAGCAACTACAAAATGCAGGGCGACAAATGCGCAGCATGATTTATTAAAAGCGTATAAGGGCGGGGGGTGGGGCAGACCAACGCATTGCACACATATGTGCAACAGCAGCAGCACCAGCAGCAGCAGCTGTGGCAGCAACAAGCGGCACACACATACTTGTCACATTGCATTTTCCAACAACAAAAAGTTTCTTATTTGTAAAAAGTTTTTCTTGAGCTGCTGTCGGCTTCCATAAATGGTTCTCACGGTTTGGCAATTGTTGCAGCAGCAGCAGCAGCAGCAGCAGCAGCAGCAGCAACAACAGCAACATCAACAACTTTTTACGTTATTTATTTATTTATTTCTCTCTGCTATATTCGCATTAACACCAAAAATTGTAAAGTTTCCACCAACGCAGAGACTTGCACACTCAGCATGACTAGATTAAATATATTTTATTTTAAATTTTAAGTTTATGCTGTCTGCACTAAGCTTCTCTGCGTCTCTCTCTCCCACTCTCTGACACTTTTTTTGGCTTGTCTGCTGCTTCTTCTAGCTGCTGCTCTACTAACATCAAAAGCTGTTTGGTGCGCACAGCTTTGTTGCTTTTATGGCAGCACAATTAGCACAGTCCATTCTTCAGAGCTACTAATGCCGCTTGGTCTACTCAGACTCGCAGCTTTTCTTACTGACCGCACAGACAGACCGACAGACAGAGAGACAGACAGACTCACTTGCTTTACGAGCTCGCCAGCGCGTTTAATGTTAAGCTAACAAATGGGCTATCAAAATGTTTGGAAGCGCAGCTCAGCTCAGTTTTCTAAGCTTGTTGTTAATTGTGGGCAAGGTAAGCGCAGATTGTTGACGCTCTCATTAAGATTGAGTTAGCTCATTAGCAACTATTTGTATTGCCATTTGGCATATCGAAAAAATAGAATTAAGAATTATTATTAAAGTTTATTTAGACAAAAGTTTGCATTCGTAATTATAAAGCTTTCACTTCAGACTTGACTCGCTTTTCATTTTATTTGTATAAATACTTTAAATGCTGTTCAAAGTTTTAATTAAAAAAACTGCAAGCGCTGTGTGGTTGAATGACAATCAAAAGTGCAGTGAAAACATAAAAATTCGCAGAGCTTCAAGCTGCACAATGATTTTAAAAAAATAAATATTTTTCTCATTTTTGCTGCGTTGTTTTTTTTTTTTGTTGGTTTGGCTCATGTCAAGGGCATAAGCTGCAGTCATTTTGCGTCTTTAATTAACGTTGGCTTATTATTGGCATATATTTCATATATTATTAACTTTTCGCTATTGTTGTTGTTGTTGTTGTTGTTGAGCTGCAATTGTTTGCTGTTGTGTGTGAAAGTCACAGACAGTTGCTGAATGCTACGAAACGGAGTTGAGCGCAAAATCGTGACGCAGCTAATTAATTTATGACAAAAACAAAAAAGAAAACTCAGCCAAGCGACGCTGTAAAACAAATTAACAACAACACTAAGAAAATTATACAATGTGGTTGTTGTTATTGTTGTTGTTGTTGTTATTGTGGCTTGCTACTTGGCAGTGGGCCGCAAATTGCATAGAGACAAAAAAAAAAACCCAAAAAGTGGGTTGCACTCTCGCCCCAGAATACTCGAGTGCAATTGTCAGACATTAACGTATTTCTGTTCGTATGTGTTTCTGTGTGTGTGTGTGTGCTTGGTTGTTATTTTTGAATCATGCATTTTTAATTAGTGAAATTTGCACAGAGCCTGGGAAAACGGCACCTCAACGAGAAAATATCTGCGCAATATTTGAAGACAGACATTTGTCTAATTATAATTAACGTATAAATTTGTGCGTTGCGCGCATTTAGGGCAACAAATATGCTTGAATTTTTATTATATTTGAAGCATTTTTAAGACGTATTGTGTCACCCTAACAACAACTGTTATATTATCTAATGCAGTTGCTACGCTCGCGCTCAATTAAACAAGTCAACACGGATGTTATTTGTGCAAACGCTGAACGACGCTCATGTCAATTGAATAAAAAACAAAATTTATGCAAACAACACACACACACACACACATGTGTGTGTTTTTTTTCGCTACTTGATTTGCATATCGCTAAAAATGTATTTACATATTTTATGCAAACGTGCGCATGTGTGTGTGTGTGTGTGTGTTTACATATTCGTCAACTTGGTCAGAGCGCTGCCATAAATCACGCTAATCTATAACTATCGATCAAAAGACCAACAGCTATAGCTAAAGGCAGCCGCACAGTTGTTGGCGCTGTTCAAAGTGTCTTGAGAATTTATGGCCCGTATCCTTAGCAAAACAAAGTGCATGTGTCTGTGTGTGTGTGGATGTGTGTGTGTGTGTGTGTGTGTTGCAACTAAAAGCTGAAAATATAAATGAAAATGAAAATCAAATAAATAAATTGCACAACACACATGCAATTCGACAATTTTGTAAATATTTTAACCAAAGTTTTCACTCGCGCGCAAGTTTCGCTTAGCTCGTTGTGTGTTGTTGTACTGTCTGTCTGTCTCGATTTTGTCTGTCTGCTGCGTTGCTATTTCTGTTATAAATTGTCTGCACACACCACACACACACACACAGAAATTTCTTGTGGCTTTATTTGTAATTTTGCCAATTTTCAACTACACATCATGTAATGTGCCCAACTCGTTCGTTGGTGTTACACCTGTCGCTGCCTTTCAGCATTAAATATAAATATTTATACATACACTAAATCAAAAGCTGCATAATTGTTGAGCCGCTTTGGCGTAATGTGAGCGGAGCTAAATGACAGCTTTGGCTAAAAAGCTTTTGACAGCTCAGCTGGACAACTTAACTGAAACTGGAAGTGCAGCCAAAGCGGCTAAAAGCAGCAAGCGGATTTGCGTAGTCATTTTATATTTATTCTACAAATATATAGTAAAGCAATTGACTTAATGCCTATTGAGTAGACAAGCTTAGCGCGCAGCTTATAAAATATGCGATTTAATATTTTATATTTGTGGTTATTGCTGCATTTAGTATGCAGTACGCTATTGTTTAAATAATTATAATTGCGCGCTTTGCAGCTGTTTGTTAATTATGTATAAACAAATGTGTGCGTTTTTGTTAATTTTGTAGCTGTTTAAATGCTTGGCTGCTCTTTTATTATTTGCATTCTATGCTGCGCTGCTTCATTTGTTTTATTATAAGCACTTGCGTATATATAAAATATACATTTAATAATTTATTGATGCGCGCTCGCATTTTATTACTCATATTTGTGAGCTTGTAATGCTTATTTAATAGCCGCGCTGCTTACTTTGCATTTTATGGCATTTAATTTTTTATGTTGCACACACACACAAATAATAAATAAAGAGATGCGAATTTAAGCGGCAGCGTTTTTTATATTAAAAACTCATGCTGAAATAAATAAGCCTGTTAAGCAGTTTATCGTTTATCGATTACAACTATATATATATTTGTTCGACTTACCTTTCCTTGCATAATCAGCCTTATTGTGAGTGTCACCGATGGATCCTCGAGTTTGATGGGCGCACCGCTCGCACTGCTGCTTGTGTTATTGTCCTCCATTGTAAATTTGCCTTTTTGTTATAGATATATAGATATATGTGTGTGTATGTATATGTGTGTGCTTTGTCTTTTATCGGCTGATCTTTATTTCTTTGTTGTTCGACCGTCTTTGGCGGTCCTTGTTGTTTTTTATTACTTGCTGCTTGTCTTTAAATTGTAAATATATTTGCTATATATATTTAATATGCTCATATATATACATATATATCTATTAGATTTTGGCTAATTAATATTTATGCTGCTTAGTTGCTGCGCAAAATTAAATTGGTGGTGTCTTTTACTAGTCGTACTACGTTTTGTTGGCTTAAGCTCGCTGCGTTCGGTTCTCTTCCTTTTGTTGTGTGTTTAATATTTTATTTGGTATTCGAAAACAAATGCAACAAATAATCACTGCATATATTATATGGTATATATATATATAGATATATAGTTGTATTAGTTGTAATCTTGAGCAAAAATACTGTTGCTTAGCTGTCGCATTTAAATCTGCAAGAGAAAGAAAGAAAATACAATTAAGTAAATTTGTTTTAAATTCTTTTGTACACAAATAAATCATGAAATTAGCTTATTTATTTTGTAAATGCCCGCAATGCATTTAATCAAATTGCTCTACAGTTCAACTCGCGACAAGTCAATTCTCGAGGCCTCTTTGCAGCCGCTTCCGGCATTTTGTTGTGCGACACGAGTAAGCGCAACAGAGCGAAGAGAGGAAAGAGAGAGAGAGAGAACGTACAACATTTTCATTTGTATTTTTATATGAATTTTAATGCGTTGTTTGTGATTCTCTTTTAAACTCGCGCCAAAATTTTTACATGCAACCACCCCACAACACACACACATACAGCAAATATCGATGGCTGCCCCTTGTCGCCGCTAAGTCATTTCTTACGCCTGAAATCACTTCATGTGCAATTTAGTACAGATATACAGCATACAACGTTATTTCTGTACAGAATTTGTTATTTCTGTTTCTTTTTTTGTGTAATTCGCTTACTTTTTGCAGCGCAAATTCCCAACATAACTGTATACTATATGTATATGTGCTACACATGATTCTCGGCCAGAGCCAGAGCCAGCAGCAGAGCAGAGCAGTGAGCAACTAAAGTAGAAACTGAAAAACATTTCCCAGGGGCAGCGAAGAAGGCTCCAAAATATTTGCGCAGACCAACGCGATGTTTGCCAACTCACATGTAGTTGCTGCTCCTCCTGCTGCTGCTGCTGCTCTTGCTTATGAAATTATGCGCACTAATTCCCCATGTAACATACAGCGGAGCCTGCCTAGATAGCCTGACTCTGACTCTGGCTCTGGCTCGGTGTCTGAGAAACTTATGCGGGTTAGCAAAGCAAGAAAATATAGCAATATATGTATTTTAAAATACACTTTGACATATCTTTGTAGAAAATGGGCTAAACATATATGTTGTGCAAATAGTATGTAACAGGGAGCAGGAGCGTGAGCCCACAAAGTTTTGATCAGGCAAGACAACGGATCCGATATAGACCATGTCGTATGTATCGAGTTGCGTTGTTTCTCAGCAATCTGTAAGTGCTCACGAGCAACCAAATTTGGTGCATGTCGAGCTCCTATAGCCCACCTAATCTTTTATTTTCTTTTTTTTTATTTCCCCCCCCCTCCCTCACGTAAATCGAAAAAACATATAAGGCAGTAGAAAAATCTTAAAAATCTGAAATAAATCACCAAAATTGCCTAGTCTGCTTTCGAACCTGTGTGTTTGCTGCGACGTCCTAGGTTCAAAGTGTCTCTAAAAAGTTGGTGGCGCCCAACTTTATTTGTCCCCCTTGTTTTACTATAGTACAAGTGCGCATAATTTGTTCTTCCGCGTAGCACTTTTACCTTTTGACATGCGCCTGCACTACTCTTGTGTGTGTGGTGTGTTGTGTTCTTGCCACCGAGCAGCAAGCACGCATGCATATTTTGAACGTTGTCGTGGACGTTGCTGTGGCGAAATATGCAAATCTTTAGTGCCGTCCAGGTGTGACATTTGAAAGTGCCACAGTTTGTGGCACTCAAAGCCGTAAATTAGTTTCCAACACTCAGCACATTAGAGAGCCAAAGCGCTGCTTGCTGCCCTCGCATAACAATACAGTTTACTTAGTTTTGTATATCGAATGTTTTTCATTAAATTTTACATTTATAAAACCAAAGACAAAAACTTGAGAGCTTTCAACTTTATATATATCATATATGGTATGTGCTTTGCTAAACTTTGCATCAACTTTTGCTGTTAGCTAAACTAATATTACGCATACGTATATTTTGATTGTCTCCAAGTTTGTGGGGGGTAACTTACAACAAACTGACGTGTGCCTGCCTGTTCCTTGCCCCATCATAACTTGCCTCAAGTTGTGTAGCACAATGCAGCAGCGCCACTGACTTGAAATTAGCTTTTGGTCAGCAGCTTTACCTGTGCGTGCATGCATAATTTATGGCCCACAAACGCATAAAACATTCAGCTGGGCGTGTGTCAAAGTTGAGACTGAAACTTATTTGCTAAAATGACAGCTAAAGTTTTGCGTTTAAGTTTTAGGACAATCAAGTCACACACACAAATTTAAGTAGAAATATGAGAGATGAGAAAATTGCACTCACACAGGTTCACAATTTGGCATAAAAAAAAAAAAGAGTCCACCAGCATCTAGCTGAGCAGCACTTTTAATATCATGACTGTGCTCAGCTTGGATTTGTTGCGGGCTGCCTGCTGCGCCACAGACAGAGACACAGACCAAGATGCTGGTTGGCTGTCTGTCTGTCTGGCTGGCAGTCGATTCAGTCAAGCGGGAGGGCAATGAAATAATAAGTTCCGTTACATGCATTGTAAATTCCTAACATTGCATGCCGCAAAGAGCTGAGGACGTTGTCTGGCTTGTAGCAGCGTCTGCTGGCGCAGCTTCAATTCCAATTCCAACTCATTATCAATCATACGCACTGTGTGTGCGAAGTTCGCTATACAGCTTTTTAATGAGTTTTGCGCACAACTTTAAAAGGCAAACGCATAACTAGTTTTCTTTTAATTAACTTGCATATAAAGCAATGCCAATGTGTCTGCCTTGGCAACCGGTTTGCTTTCTAATTTCTTTAGCTTTCTTCTGCCATGCAACGCAATTGTGTCTGATTGTTTGTGTGTGTGTGTGCCATTTAATATTTCAGCCGCAAGACAATTGGCTTCCAATCATCACGATTATTCCACTTTACCTGCTGCTGCGCTGCTTCTGCTTATTGAGTTGGCTTCTGCTTATTGAGTTGGCAAATACAAACAGCAAATTCTCTCGGCTCTGTGGAAATTTATGAGATTTCTCAACCACATGCGTATGCAGCTGCCTAAAACTCTTTGCAAACAACAAGCGTTTGCCATAAAGTGAAACATAATCTTGATTTTAATAAGAAATTCATGCTCATATCCAATTATTTGCATAGCCAGCAATTTAATTGAGGCATTATGCGCGCTAACAACATTGCAATATAATTTTTAATATAATCTGCAAAGGCAGCCAGCCAGCGAGCAACAGAACTGTTGCCTATTGCCAGGCGCTTAGCATGCCCCGCACAGTTGTTGCCAATGTTGCACCTTTTGTTCCCAGCCCCAACACAATTGAATTTCTTAGCTTCAAATTCACAAAAGCGACGCAATAAATGCTAAATGCTGTACGTGACATACACATGGGGGTCATATGGGTCTCTCCCTCTCCATTCCATTCCATACTTATATGGGATGGCATAATGTTGCCGCTTGGCTGAAGCAGCTGAAGCCGTCGACATCTTTTGCCTTAAAATTGCTGTCATGCTTTGAAAGACTTTTGTTGTGACGACGGCGTTGACTTTATACGTCAATTTTCATCTCGTACTCATAGACGTGTGGAGTTTTCCACGTTTATGGCAGGCTAAAGAGAAAAGCGGCGCGGGGGCAGTGTGGGGGACAGGAAAAAACAAACATCAAGTGCAGAGAGACTGGCAGCTGCAAAACCGTTTGCCTGCCTGCTTTCACTCCCAGCCAGCCTAAAATGCCATTTTCTAGTCAGCAACACTCTCATGTCAACTTGTCGTCGTCGCCGTCGTCGCCACTGCCAACAACCGCCAGCGCCACCGCCACCGCCAGAGCACTAAAGTTTAACTCAAACTGAATGCTGACTGGGGGCTGCCGCCTTCCCAGCATTATTATGAACGCTACCAAAATTTTGTGTTGTTGTTTGCAATTTTATTATTTACTTTTTTTTTTTTTGGCTCTTTAGCAATTTTGCCCCACTGCTCGAGTTACGCGCGAGGTGGTGCGAGTAGAAATCCAATCAGCTCGAGTTTAACTTACTTTTCATAACATTTGTGCGCCAAGTGCTCATTAACACATTTTAATTAGCTGTGCGTTCGCACAATGAGACGAGCTTCAACTTTGTTGGAATTTTAATAATTACATAGCATATAAATGAAATAAATTGCAAGTGCTATAAGACTGCAATATGTTTATAAATATTAAATTTTCTATTTAATTCGTTAGGCTGTGTCGCGTTACTTAATAACTGAACGAACAGACAGCTGTAAGCTCCAGTTACTCGATGAAAATTAATTTTTTAAATTAATTATGCACAAGTTGCCACGCACACACACACACACACACACAATGAGTGTGTGTCATGCCCAACAGCAGCAGCAGTCAACACCTGCTTCATATATTTGCAGCTGGACTATAGAATTTTGCCTCGAGGGGGCGGTCAAAGCGAAAACTCATTAAATTGCATAATTATAAGAACACACACACACACACAGGCACACACACACGCACAGGCAGTAGCAACAACGTTGTGTATACATAATAATATTAATATTAATAACATAAAATACTTGACTGTAGAGCCCAAAACGCTGCAGTAGGTAAAATTGTGCAACTGATGAATGTCCCTGGGCCGCACTTAATAACATTTGCTTGCGAAAGATTTTATAGCTGCGATGGGGGCTGGGGCTGGGGCTGGGGCACATAATTTGATTTATGGTCACCACACTGAGTTTTAGCCGCAAGCCAATGATTTTTCTTTAAAAGGTTTCGCCAGAATGTCACTCAGTTGTGTTGCCATGAAGTGTACTTTTGGCCAAAAGGCTTTTGTCGTCTCCAAACTCAAAAAGGTTCATTGTTGGAAACGTTGATTGTTGAATTTTTGAGTAGCACATGTGGCGTTAAATGTTTTAAATTCCCACAACACAGCCAAGCACTACATACTATATATATAAATTCATATATAGTAGAGCTCGAAACGACGTAACGCAAATGTTGCAGAAATATTTAATTACACACACACACACACACACAATGATAGGCGTGCGCATATGCCGAGCAAACATTTAATGATCGAGGTCCGCATAGGCCTGAAACAATGGGGCACAAAATTATAGTCTACTTATGTGGGCAGCCTAACAAGCGGAAGGCGTAAGCGCTGGCCTACACAACTTCTTGGTACCACAACCACATACACTGAGAGCAGCACACACACACACACCACCGTAGCTGGCAGAGTGCCATATGTCAATTTTGTGTCAAATAAATGAAACGCATTAACTGACATGTCACTCATGGCAAATGGCCACTAATCAGACAAACGAGCAGAGCACATTGAGTCAAGCGTCAGCAGCAGCATACGATTATACTAGGAAATATTTGTAGGTAGACTATGGCCAAATACCGCAATCGATACACACACACAGTACGCTGCTGCGCCGTCAGTCAATTCATTTAGGCAGCAACTAAACTATAACAATAGCAACTAAAGCCACACACACACACACACACAGGCATAGAGAGCGAAGTGAGTGGGAGACAAATTGCAGAAAATCCCTTAATATGATGACCTATTAAAATTATGCTAGCGTAACAGCCAAATGAGTGGCGGGATTGTTGTGTGCGACTGGCGGCTGTGGGCGTGGCAGTGACAACTCTGCGATATATAATAAGTATATATATTATTTCTCAACAAAATTGCCTATTACTGCCATAAAAAAAAAGAAGAAAATTGCTGGAGCATGCACGTAAAATAGATTGAAAGTAACTTTTGCGTTAGACGCTGGGGCGTGGTCAATGCCAAAAATAGTTCACTAGCAGATGATGATAAGGCAATTATTGTTACTGTGTGTGTGTGTGTATTAAGTTTAAGCAATATGAAATATTGCAACGCTTTTATCTTTTATGTGTTTGTATCTTTGCTTGTCAGTTACTTTTTATGCTGACACTAAGCAACAAAGACAAAGAGAGAGAGAACAAACATGAAGTATGTGTCAAAAATAAGGCGACTGTGGCTAAATGCAAAACTGCACACAATAAAGCTGAAGGATTAAGCAGGACTACAATACAGTAGGTGAGTAAACAACACACACACACATATATGCAATAAAATATGTTACACACATACAAACAAAAGCTACAGCTGACAGCTAAAAAAAAGTGACAAAATGTTGAGCACAGGTTTCATTTTTTTTTCATTTCTCATTTCTTTTGTTTATCATTGCAGCTGCTGATGATGATGTGGACATATTGCATATGTGTTAGTGCCTGCTGGCAAAATATTTTGTTGCTGTATGTGTGACATTTAATTAGAAAATCCACAAAGCGAAAACTTCTAACTAAAAACAAAATTCATGCAATGCAAAGTAAATGGACAGACAAGTGACATGTTATGTAAAATACACACACACACACACACACATATATAAAACAAATGTCTGTCACACTTGTGTTTGATTTATTTAACTTATGCAATCATTTAACTTATGCCATAGATCAAGTTAAGGCTTCTAAGCTACAAGGGAATTTATTATTAATCCCTGCATTTCCATAGGCTTCCAACCCAAAAATACAAATTATTCGACTAAGCCAAAATTAATTGAAATTTAATTGAAAATGCGAGCAAACATCAACAGCTGCTGCGCTCAACTCTCAACTCTCGTCTCTGTATCGTCTGTCTCGACTGTCTGTCCTATAATGCGGTCAATCACTTGGATATCGCCCTGGCTGAGCCATAATTATTGCAACTGCTGTACAGTCGTTGTTGTCGTTGTCGTCGTTGTCGTCATTGCCGCCTGTCGCTTTAAGTATCTGTTGGCTGCATTTTCTTTAGCAACAAATTTTCGTGCCATGTACCTACACTAATTACAAATTGCGCAACCCCCCACCCAGCCCCCCTCTCTGCAGCTCTTGCTTGCGTTGCTGCTCTTTGTCTTTGGTTGCTGTTAGTGCTTGGCAGCGTAGCAAATTCTCGCGTCTCATAAATTAAGTAGGCCCCCATGACGCGTCCAGAAGTGAGCTCCCCCCCCACACCTCAAGCTGAACTGCGGGCAAGTCACGCCCGCGTTTGTCGCTCTCTTGCTACACTGCATCTTTATACACCGACGTCAGCGGCGCGTTGCAAACTGCAACGAAACATTACAAATGTTGCCTTAAGACGTCGTCGTCGTCGTCGTCGTCATCGTTGTCTGCTTGCTAAAGAAATCTTATTAAAAGCTACATACTGAGTGAAAATATTGTTTGCACCGTTGCAATCGCATAAATTACGGCCAGCAGGCAGCAGCCCTTGCCCCACCCCACCCACACCACCCACACCTTTTGGCTTAGCGGGGCATTCGCCTTTGTGAGCAGCCAAAGATGAAGAAGCCCATGGCATGAAATGCGATTTGTTGTTCTTAAGCTGTCACACTTGGCTCTAAACTTAAGTTGAATGACTTGCAAATAGTAACAGCAATTAGAGCTTAGATTAATTAACAAATTAATACGAATTTATGCAGAGACACTCAAATCTCTCTCTCTCTCTCTCTCTATGCAATGCAATTAATTAAGCTGCAGCATGAAGCATCCTTTGAGTGGCAATTCGCAGCTAGTCCTGCAGCTGTCATAAGCCCCAAATCAGAACTGAAACTACCTGTGGGAGTTGCAACTAGAAACGGGCGCGCGCACTTCATGCCACATGCATGTGAAGCGTGTAGCGCTGTGTGGCAGCATCGACCGATTTTCGGTCAAAATAGCAAAAACGGGTGAACGACGTGGGATGTGGGCGTGGCAGCAACTGAGCTTTCGGCATATTAGTTTACATGGTAACTGCGAAACGAACTGTGTGCAGCATGTGGGCGGCTCGTTATGTCGTTCATACAGTTTTGCATGCACTGAGCGCTGAGCTCAATACTCAGCACTGAGTGGGGCTGCGGCTTTTATGCCTACAGTTGGCAAACTAGGCTTCGCTCGCTTTTTAAAAGCATTTAAAAATTCATTTAGGTTGGCTTCCCCGCTAAAATAAGCGCCCACGGGCTGCATCGATATTGAAATTTTGTAAGAGTTCTTAATAATGCAGTTAAAAAATCCTGTCAGAGGAGCACTTGGAGGCATAGCCTGAGTGTTTGGTGTGCTGCTTCTGGAGCATGCTCAGATATAAGCAGCGGTAAGTAAAGCAATCACACGCTTCATAAGCCACACAGACGCGACTCATAGAACTGGCAACAGTGTGGGGGAGGAGGGGGAGGGGTGTGGCGGCAACAACAATTGAATAAGCGAGGCAATCAATCAAAATACAAAATCTATTAGGGGCGCAGCAGCAGCAGCTACAGCCCGCAGTAACTTGTCACTTGCTACAGTGACTGCTAAACATTCACACACACACACGCCATAAACATTTGTTTATTATTATTTGCTATAAATGAAATGGAAATGTGCATAAATTTGACTATTAGCTAAGTTTTTGCTTAGATAAAAACATAAAGATTTTGTTTATGTGCGAAAGTTTTGTGTGCGCAAACTTCTTGACGTCACTGTGCGTTCAATTATGAGATTGAGCGTGGATTTCTACTTCATGAGTAGCTAATTTTAAAAAATGATGCATACCAAACTGACAATTTAAAATGGATAATTAATAATTGCCACAGAGTGTGAGTGAGACAGCACGAGGAGAGCGAGCGAGAGCGCTAAAACAAAGTGCTTTCCATTTTAATTTATTAATTTAATGTGCGCGCGCTCAAAAAGGCAACAGGACAAAGCTGCTGTTGACTACTGTCGACGTCGACGTTGACGTCGCTTCGTCCTGCGCAGGCTTTGAGGCATTTTCAATTTTTAATTCAATAAGGCAGGCAACAATTTTTGCCCTCGCTGCTGCGTTATAAATTTAGCGACAACACTCGCTACAGTCATAAACTTTAAGGGCGAGCACAGCCAACCCAACCACCCCACCCCCAGCATTGCTATTTGTGTTCTATGGCGAAACTTTCACACACTACACACACAGTTAAATTTTGGTCTGTGGCACAAAACAAACGCAAGTCATAATGCTTATTGGATTTGTGCTGAGACAGAAATATAATTATGTCCAGGAATTTCAATTACACAACACACACACACACACACACATTCTCATATAAAAAATGTCATTTAATAATGCCAAACATAAAGTGCATTGCCATAAAGTTGCGACCCCCAAACATTTGTGGCGCACAAATAAATTTAGCAAGAAAAATTTAATTAAAATAACAACAACAACAGGCAAAGGGCTCGCAGTATTTAGTAGCCGCTAACAACAAAATTGGCTGCATTAATAAGAAATTAAAATTTAATAAAGCACATACTTAGGCGCAGCAGCAGCAGCATAATGAAAAGCCTTGCCCAAGCCTTTTGGGACCCGTCGCCAGCTTTTGTTAAGCCCAGACGAGGGCGCAAGCGAGTTTCGTTCATTCTGCTTTTTTTTTTTTGCCAGTTAAAAGTTTGCGCTGGTTAATGAAACTTGAGCGAAGCGCTTAAGGAAATGCTCGAAATGCTTTTGTTCGAACTACTTTTGTTGTTGTTGCTTTTTGCTGTTTTTTTGTGCGCTCTTTTATGTTTGCTTCGCTTGGGCTGTGGGCGAAGTTCTCGCTTAATTTGCCCAAAAGATACATTTTGAGTAGTGGCAGATACTTTGGCGATGAACATGTTAGAACAACTTTGCTTGTTTGATTGATGAATCGCTTGAAAAATGGCTAAAGAAAAATCAAACACACTAGAGCTTCAGTTGAGTTCAGTTGAGTTGATGATGTCTGGCCCAACAAACAAAAGTAGAACATGCCAAATGCCGTTGTCTGACCTCTTTAATGGACTCTGCCGTCGCCTAATCCACTCCAAGCCAAGTGTGTGTGTGTGTGTGTGTGTGTGTGTGTGTGCGTGTGTGTCAAAGCGTAAGCTACAGGAAGTGCAGCTAATGAATTGCAGATTTATGCAATGGCAATAAGAGAAATGACTTGAGCGCTTAAGCTTAAAGTCGCTTTGAACTTAATACCAAAGATTGTAATCAAATCAAATCATATATAAAATGCTTTTAAATTTATGTAACAATTTTTACTTCAGCAACGTTTATAATTATTTTGTAGTAATTTTGTGCATATCTTAAATCAAATATTTGCAACAATTTAACGAATTTAAACTCTTTGTTAAATTTAATAAATATTTACAGCTATACAGCGCAGTTTTTAACAAAGCAAACGCATTTTTGTGCAAAATTAATTGCCAGTGCATAAAGTTTATAAAGATTAAATTCAGTTTTCTCTATAGCGGCCTCAAGGCTTTCTAAGCGAAATGCTTAGCCAACAACATACTCAAAATGTTGCTGCTGTTGTTGTTGCTGTTGTTGGCACACATGAGTTGCAAAGCGAAATAAACATCGTTTAGTGCATATTTAGTACAAGCAGTCAACTCAAAACCCGCCCAAAAACCGGCTAGCAACACCAACACACACACACACACACACATGCATACACAGCTTGGTTGTTAGCAGGAAAAATGCATCAATGCAAGACGACGACGACGGCTGCTGCTGCTGCTGGAAAAGGCAAAGCAACAACAAATGGGGGGGAAAACAAAAAAGGCCAAGACAACATAAAACACAGAAAAGAAAAGCGACCAAACAGGCCGCCAGTCAACAGTAAAGAAAATGGCCAAACATGTTCGCTCGTTCTATGAATAACGACGACGACAACAGCAACAAAACTTGGCGTGCTTGTTTGCCATCAACAACATCATCATCATCAACAGCAGCAGCAGCAAGGAACAGATAGAACAGCGACAGAGTTGAAAATAGAGAGCGAACATGTTTTTATTTTTTATGTGTGTGTGTGGAATTTTACCTTTTGCAAATGCTACGTATACGCCGCGTGGACCGCAGCTACGTCAATCTTTCAGTTAGCAACAAAAAGTTTGAGCCTTGCAGGCGCAGCACACTGCGTATTATGATAAACTCAGCTGCAGCAGCAACATGCAACATGGGGCACATAGCCCGCAAGGCAGTTGCGGACTACGAGGCAATTAGAAACAGCAGAACTTTCGCCACAAGTTGCAAGCAACTCTCAGTCCGTGTGATAAGCCAGCACGTAGCAAATGTAGTTGCATTAGTTTTAAGCTCACACACACACGCACACAGACATAAGTACAGCTTAGTTGGTCATATGTGTTTTGCTTGTATAAAAACACTTTAGACGCTTTGCATACAAAGCGCATCAGCAAAATTAAATTAATTAGCAAAAAATCAAAAGTTGCAAACTGCAATCAAAACGCTCGCAGATTAATTAAATTTCACAGCAACTTTAAAGACGAATTTAATTATAGCGAAAATAATATATATATGTATGTATATGTGTGTGTGTGTTAAAGTCAAAGCAAAAGTGCGCGCTGAAAATTCAAAGGCCGCCTACAGTCGTTGGCTGCTGCTCTCTGTTCCGTTTCAATGTTGCTGCTGTTGCTGCTGGTTGCTGTTGCTTTGCTGCTTTTCGCTGTCGGGTTTAATGAACGGAAATCTCTTGCAAATATTCAATTGCTATACACAACTCTCACACACACAAGTGTAGTGTGCATGTATTTGTGTTTGTATATAGGCAGCATATACGACTGACTATGAGCCGCAGCTACAGACAAAAGCGCATGTCGAGCTACGTCGACGCCGACGTCGCTGCCGCTGCATGATGACGTCGCTGTTGTTGTTGTTGTTGAGACTCTCTAACAAATGTGCCTGATGCTGCTGCCCTAGGGCTGCCAGACAGGTTGCCATAACTGCAATTTTTTTTAACTGCAATTATGTGAAGTAGTCAACTGCAACATTGTGTTGGTTTATAATATTTTTATACAACAACAACAGCAGCATTAAAGTTGCTTTTAAAAATAAATTTATATTTATTTAGCAAGTTGCTTAAGTGCAGCAACTTCTACTTAGCGTATTTTTAGGCTCAGGGCCCGGGCCTAGCAGCAATGCCAAAAAACATATTTATAGGTACACACACACACACACACACACACACTCACACACTAGCGCTTGCAATTTTAATAATCCGCTGCCATTGAAAGCCATACAAGGCGCGACAGCGACGTACGTGTCAACATTCGACGCCAGCTGCGCTGCTAGCATCAGCGTCAGCTGCACGCGCGACGGCGCATATAAATTTCGTGTTCATTTTTTCTTTTTTATTATTATTATTTTTTTTTTCAAGTGGTCTAGGAACTTTTGCGGCATGCAACAGCAACAAAAACTTGGCTGCCAAGCGAACGAACGAGCGTGGGGTGGGGGGCTGCAGTTACAAGTGTGGCGCACTGTGGTGTGAGTCAAAGCGCATATGAAAAATATAACGTGGGAATTTCTATGCTAGATTTTCATAACGGTGCATTTAAAACTGTAGCAAAGCCAATTAGGCAGCTGATTTAAAGTTGAAGTTAAATCATAAAAAGCAAACTTAACAATTTAATTTGTTATTAAAGTTTGCACCACTGTGCAGTAAGCGCAAAATGCCTAGACAGGCAACGTTTAAGGCTGCTAGGCATAGGCGACACACACACACTAATACACACACACATAGAGATAGAGAGAGAGAGAGAGAGAGCGTCTCTCCCATTGGCCTTTGTCTATGCTGCTTGTGGCATTGCGTTGAGTGCACAACAAATATTGTCGCCGGCTAGGTCGGGAAATCAACGCACTAAGGCAAGCTCCCCCCCTCTGCCGCTACCCCACAAGCAGTGCTGCTTTACATGCATAGACGGCTGCCGGCAGCAGCAGCAGCGCCAACGACAGCAGCAGCAGCACAAAGTAAATAGTAAACAAAAATAGTTTGCAAGCCAAAGTAAAAATGCAAAAGAGCGAAACAAATAAATACGACAGCGAGTTAAAGAGAGAGAGCGCGAGCGCTAGAGACAAAGCAAAATGGGAAAAACGCATGGCACAAGTAAATAAAAATAGCGTAAAACAAAATGCGAAACAGCTTTTTGTTTTTTTCGCTAGTTCTAGTCGCTTTGCCACGCTAAAATGAAATTAAAGCTGCTAAAATGCAGCGCTGGGGTTTATATCGTGAGTGTTTACTTATGGCTCACTGTAGACGTAGCAGCCTCGCTAACAACTAAAGCTTTTTATAAACTGTAAGCATGCAATGCTTTGCGATAAGGCCCAACTGCCACAACATTGAGCAGCAACAACAGCAACAACAACAACTGTAATTACAATAATAAAAAACAAGCAAGCTAAAGCTACCACACAAATTGATAAGCAATCTGCTTGTAAGATTAACGCCGCTGATTGAGACTGACAAGGGGGAAGCGAAGAGCGAGGGCTGCGCAGCAATTGCTTATGTTGGTATTTCAACAATTGTTGAGCGTCAAAGTAAATATTTAATAGTCACGATTGTGTGGCTGATAAATATTTAGTAATAAGTTTAAATCTTGATTAGCAATTAACACAAAATAAAAGAAATTGAGTTTGCTATGCTTACAATTTATTTAGTCTTTTAGTCTAACTTAACTAACTTGCCATTAGTTCAACGATAAGCGCCATAAAAAATTATCGCATGTTTTTTTTACAACTGCATTATACAGTTAGCGCTAAAAGTTCACTTACATGACCCTGAAGCTGCTGCTGCATTTAGCATAAACAAATGTCAGGCAAAGCGAGATTAACACATTGTTTTTTATATATAAAAAAAAAAACCAAATCAGAATGCAGTACAGTGTGCGAGAGAGACAGCAATAGGCAAGCGGGCAATGAACGCAAAAGAAAAATACACAAGAGCACGCAAAAAATAAAATAACGAAGTAGCCAACGGAACGAGCAGCGCCGCACGCAATCTGCTGCAGTCGACGTCGACTGCGCAACATTTTCATTGAATTTACGATAGAAAGACGCGAGCAACGCACAATGAACTTTTAAGCAAACTGATAGATACATTTGAAATGCACATAATTTAGCGAAAGTTTTGCTGGCAGAGGTGCTAAACGTTTTTAATGCTAGCACACTTGCCGTATGAGTAATGCCAAAAGCGGATATTACGTATACGAGACATGCTGCAATAAAATATCAAAGTTCAAAGCAAACAAACACACACACACACATATGTAGACTTGTATATATGTGAGTCAGGTACATATGTTGGGATTGCTTGGATTTCGTTACACGATTTTAACAAAGGCCTTGGCGCGCTTTGGCCCATTTTGAGCAGCTATATCCAATTACACACACACACACACACGCGCAGCATCAATAACAGCGACAAGTAAACAGGCGCTTAACTTATGCACATTGTACTCACTGTCTACGTCTTGTTTGTGTGTAAAAGTCAAACTATCAATTACAATTATGTGCACACAATGAGCGAGTGAGACAGCAACACGCAGAGTTATTCATCAGTTAGCTGTGTATACAAAAAAATTAACTGCAACTAAGCTAAGCCCTTTCCACAGCTTTCAAGTCAAACTGAGCTGGCAACAGTTCAAGCCAAAGCCAAAGCCAAAGCCCGAGCAAAGCAATTGCCAATTCAGTAAAACGAGCTACAGCTCTCAAGTCGCTATATACAGATATAAATCTCAAGCCAAAATAGGTGAGGCTAGCAAAGCGTAGCTTGACCCAAGCAAACTGCGTTACAAATCAACAAAGATTTGTGCACTTTATTAAGTGAATATTGCTGGCATAAATTTAATTAAATCTCAGTGTCATTTTAAGCCAATTTAAGCTAAACTCTCAAAGAGAGAGAGCGCAAGAGAGCGCTGGGGGCAGCTGCAATTACGCTTCAATGCATAAGATACTTCTATGTGTGTGTGTGTTGATTGACTGGCAGCATTGCGAATAGTTGCTGCTGCCTCTGCTATGCAAACGACATGCTACAAAATGTTGCAAACCACAAAGCTCGTTGCACGCAACCCGCGCCCGCTGCCTACAGCATTAAGATAAGAACTCAACCAATGTCTGGCACGTCCGTTCAAACACACAGCACACACATACATAGAGTGGAGTGAAAAACAATTGAAACTTTTCTATTAACGCAAGCCCGAGTCTCTCGACTTGAAACTTGCATTTGCCATTGTATCTTTACAAAGAAATTGCACAAAAACACACAAATATGGGTGAAGAGGCTGTGCAAAATGCAATGAGGCGACACATGCGGCAGCAACCACAAGGCGAGGCAAGGCAGCGCTGCAATTGATTGCAGCAAAAGTTAAGTAGATTATGATGGAAAACTTTTCAAACTGACAATGAGACTGACTGTCGAACAGACGAACAGACACTCGTAACTGACATGATACGAGAGTTTGCAGCAATAACCACAAGAGAGCGACAAGAGAGCGCAGGGGGGAGTGCCAAGCAAAAGTTTTCTATGTGGCGTGTTGCTGTTGCATTTACAGCACAAGTTTTTCTTCTTTTTATTTGGGAAAAACTAGTTTTTCTTAGCGGCTTGAAAAGAAAGCCAAAGATGAATTTTTGCTGCTGCTGTCAGTGAAAATCTTTGCAGTGATTGAATGGCCAAAGCGAGAGCAAGAGCGAGACGAGAGCTCAAAATAATCAACTTCCTTGAGTGCTGCCACAGCCTCTGCCTCGTCTGCTCGTAAGCAAGTTTATAAACGGAAATTGTTAGTGGCAACGACTGCAATTAGTTGGAATATTTATGTCGATTGCTAAGATTAAGTGTCTTGTGCCAAATCGAAACTAAAATCTAAAGCTCTTGCTAAAAAGAAATTGCCCAGACTTTGATTAGATATAGTACAGTTTATAAACAAACTGCATAGGCTGACTTGACGCATAATATACTTAATATATTAATCAAAGCTGTCGAGACTGACTATTAATTAAGTTAAATTTAGCTCGCTTCTAACTGCTCTGCGCCCTTTTGGGTCATTGGCTTGGTTTTGTTTGTAGCGCCTTCGGTCATGTCTTAATTAAATCACTTGTCAGCGCATTTGTTTATGTTTTTTAAATATAACTTACACGCATTCAATGTTGTACTTGTTTAGTTTAAATTGCAACACGTACCTGCAAGAAAAAATCAAATTTATGTTTAAAATATTGTGTGTGTGAAACAAAAGCTTTGTATTGTTTAAATGCCAAATTTATATTTAGCCAAGCGGAAGCATAAAACTTTGCATACAGTTTATTGTTCGTATTGTATTGTTATTATTCATTTTGCATATTAAGCATAAAATGCACTCAGCGCAAACAGCTCGACAGCTGTTGGGCTAATTATACAAATAAAATGCATAAAAAATCATTTGTAAAATTCTGTTCTGTAGCATAAACAAATCAATTGATATGAGAGCACGTGGTGAAACATTTGCGCATTTTGTTAGGGTATTTAGCATATTTAAATGTCATGTTTATGCGCCTGAGACACATTTTGACGTCATACAGACAAAACGGAACTGGTAGCACCAAAACTAAGTAAACCGGCACAGCAGGTAATCAAGTCAGTTAGCTAGATAAAATTTTTATGCTTTTTTTTGGCTAATCAACAAACGAAAACAAGCTTAAGAGGCCTTAGGCTGCTTAGCTGTGCTAAATTGTTAACTGGACAGCTATATGGGTCAATAAGCAGCACAGAGAGCTGAGAGCTATGGAAATAAATAAATCAGTAGCATAATTTAAAAATCGCATGTCTAACAAAATCTTTTTTGACAAATTGTTTCATCTATGAGTAATAGAGCACAAGTGTATACGTGTGTGTGTGTGTGTGTGTGCGGCAGTAAACAAAAGTTAATGAACTTGCTGTTGGCCCCAGATGCTGCCGCCGCCGCCGCCGCTGAGCCGCGAGTGCGAACGAGCAAACAAGCAGAGCTGATGATAATAACATAACACATAACAAAATACGAAAAACAAAAAAAAAAATGTTTGAAATGTTTACTTAGACTTGCCTGCTGAAGTGTAAATACTCTAAGCTTATTAGCCCAGCTAATAAAGTTGCTCAGTCAAGTGACAAAGTCAATAGACTTTTTATTTCTATGCAGCGTATTTTGAACAATTTAATCTCACGTCTAAAAAGGCATTTGGCTATGAATGAAAATGCCCACACAGCTGCCAAATTGTGTATTAGCCACAACAACTACATTAACACACACAGTTTGGTTAATAAAAACAACAATAATACAAGTAAATAATAGCAAAGCGCTATAAACAGAGCGCCAAGCAACAAAAGCAAAAGAGAGCGCGCCTGCAATGTTTACGCTCCAACAAATTGAGAGAGAGAGCGAGAGAGCCAGAACGGATATTGAAGCAACTCAACGATTTCTCAATGCGTCAGACGCTTGTTTAATTAATTGCAAAACAAATTCCTTTCAAGTCAAAAGACAACAACAACAAGTGTATAAATTAAAGTTGGGCGCAACCAACTTTTATATACACTTTGACTAGAACATCGCATCAAGCACAGCCATGCACTCACACACACACACACACATAAAACAGCTAGCAGCTCGTTTTCGCTGTAGCGTTAGCAGCGACGCCGCTGCTGCGTCGGCAGCGACGTTTGTATGGCGCGTCAGCACTCACACCACGCTGTCTATATTGAAAATTGAAATGTAAATAATTCCTAAATTATTAATGCGATCGTTCTGAAATTTTTACAATCGGTCAAAAACATGACTAGACAATTTAATGATTTATTTCAGATTTTAAAACATTTTTGTGCCGCCTTATATCGTTTTTTTTCGATTTGCGGGGGAGGGGGGAGGAAATAAAAATAAAATAAACGAAGTAGTGTCCGGATATAGGAGCACCTTATCCATATTTTGGTTGCTCTAGTCTTTATAGTTGCTGAGAGAAAACGCTTCTCATACAGACGGGCATGCTTATATCGACTCGTGTTGTCTTGTGGAAAACACAAAGGAAGAAACAAAATCATCATTAATATATTACTTTTTGGGGATCTGGCCACGCCCTCTCCCTGTTACATACATTTGCACAACTTCATGATACCCTTTTCCATATTCAAAGTGTCTAAAAACGTAGAGAACAATTAGTTTATGGCATATGCAAATAACAATGTGTATTTATTTTATTATTTTAGACTGCTGTCAGCTGTTTGATAACATTGCTAGCATTTTATTTAAATTTTGCTACTTGAATTTTATTAGCATAAACTATACGGCTACGCCTCACTTTTACTTTTTTTTCTGTTTTTTTTTTGTTTGCTTGTTCATACAAATTTTATAATCTTTTATTGATATTGATCAACTTTTTTGTATATACAATTAACTTGTAGTTAGCAGCCTGTTGTCTCTTGCTGAAATTAGCATAAACAAAAGCAAAAATTTATATAGCCGAAAAAATATAAAAATATAAAAAATTGAACAGGTTGCGTTAAAAAATATTTTTAGAGCTTGCTTAGCATTGATACGTTGACATTTGCAAGCCCAAGCTTAAAATAAAACAACAACAACAATAACAAAAGGCAACGAAAATTGCAAAAAGCAGCAAAGTGTTTTATTTAGAGCGCAAATGCATGTTCAATTGTCAGCAGTCTCGATGTGTAGTTGAGACAAATTTGGTTTTTCCTTGAAAGAAAAAAATGTGCAAATTCTCAATTTTTTTATTGTTGTTGTTGTTGTTTTATATAGCAGCCATATAAGGCAGTAAACTGCAGTCGGCAACAAAAAAGGAAAAATGCTTTTAAACAACTTGGCACATCTAAGGAAAATCAATTGTTGTTGTTGTTGTTTTTGTTGCTGGCTCATAATTAGCAAAACTACAATAATAGCAGTTGATTGTTGTCGGTGTTTGTTGATGCCTCTAGCAATGGGCATGCAACACACACACATAGGCGGTTGCACTAATCACAACGAGCAACTAGAGACATGCAGCAGAATTATTGGCAAATAATTAGTGTTGCACAAATGCGTTGCTGCGTGTTGCTGCTACAGATTTGGCAGATGCATTTAGCAAATTGCAATTGAGTGATGGAATTTGAACAAAAATTTGTTAGACTGTTTCAATTTCATTTGCTAGAGTTAAGGTCAAACGAGAAATGAATAAAAACTAGATTCGTCTAATTAACTAAATGCAGCAATAAAGATTTCATTTCATTTGCTATTGCTTATATGCTAAATTGAAAATATGTTATGTTCAAAACTTTTATGTGCGCTCATTAAAGCAACTATAAAAATTCAACCTTAGCCAATTTATTTGAAGCGCTAATAATTAATTTGCTGATAAGACAAGTTTTCAAATGCACAAACATTTAGTACAACTGCCAATAGTTAACATGAACTGAAGCTGGCTCGCATATATTTTATGCTTATGGCCACTTGTAAGGCTCTTGGAGCGAAAGTAACTTCCTGTGTGTGTGTGAGCCAGACACTCTTGACTGACAAATCTGACAGCTGGGGTAGCAACATAAGCTCCACACACACACACACATGTATATATATTTATATATGCTAAGCTTATGACACGCATCATATGTTTGCAACAAAGCGGGCTGGAGTGGGGGGGGAGGGCGGAGTGCTGCACAATGGTAACCCAAGCTCTGCTGCTGATAAAGCCACCAACTGCCGGCAGTAGTCATTATCACAGCCCTTCAAGGTTCTCTACGCTTTTTTCTTTTATTTTTCAGCGTATGCGTATTTTTTTGCAAATTTGCAGCTTAGAGAGCGAGAGCTCGAGCTCATGTGTTTTATGTAAATTACGTAAAGCTTGGGCGGAATTTAATGATGTTCCGAAAATGCCATAAATAAATGGTTTCGTTTACGACTTTGGACATTAACCTGTTAAATTTCTAATGCACTCGAGTCGAGAATGTCCTGTGCGCCAACTAAAACCCACACACACACACAGACAGAGAGTTAGAAAGGACGGACAGTCAGTCAGTTCGTCAGTCAGCAGACCCGCAGCTAAAGCATAACGTAGCGCTCCCTCCGCTCACCTTCAACCCTAAAACTCACCCCTAACCCGTAGCCGTGCCGTAGCCGTTGCCGTTGCCGTTGAGGTTGTTGCTTTTCCGGCCGCAAATAGCCAACAAGCAGCCAACGGTTTGCATATTTAAGCAAGCAACGTTCGCAACGCCTGACAGCCTGGATAATCTGCCATACTAATGGTACCAAAAACCAGCAACAGCCACACAGCTAACGAGACTACAACTTCTTGTTTAAATGTGTATGCTAACTGTAACTACACTGCGAGAAAAGCTGGCGGCTACTCTCTTACTATCTGCGGCATGCAAATGCCACATAATTTCGCTGAGTGTAAGTAGAGCTTGGGCCAGAGACAGTCAAACAGACATGCCACAAAATCAATAATGATTACATTTGCGTTGCATATTTCACCAGCCAGCCAGCGGCAGTGGCACCAGCAGCGGCATCGGCTGGGTATGGATTTGTTTTTCCTATCCGTCTAAATGACATTTGCAAGCCTACCAAGTTTGTTTGACAAGCGAATGTGGAGAACGCCAAGCGCCAATTGTGTGTGTTGTTTCGTTGGTTGGCCAAGTCGGTGGTCAGGTGGTTTGCATTGCACTGAAGAGTGTGAAAAATGCAGCACACACACGCACACACACAAAGGGAAACAACAAAAGACGGAAGGCGGTTAAGTGCTCAGGAGCAGCCTACACCCACTTCTAGATAACACCAAGACCCCAGACCACACTAAAGCAAACCAAACCGAACCATCCACCCACCAGTCGTAGCACCTCTGCTCTCTAGTGCTGGAAAAGAAAAAAAAAAACGGGTTGAGTGCTTTGCGCTGTGGGGCTTCGAAGCAAAAGAAATGCAAAAGCAAGAGGAAACTGCAATAAGTGGCGCGCAGGGTCAACGATAAAAGGGGGGTGTATGTGTATGCATGTGTGTGTGTGTGTATAGTAGGCAGACAAAGAGTAACGCCACTCAATGCAGCGACGTCGACGACGACGACGACGACACACAGTCAACGGCCTACAGACGACGGCAATGAGTAGAGTAAGTAGGAAAAAAAGAAAAGAATGCATAAGAAGTAAAAGAGTTGCTGCTAAAGTGTGCTCAGCAGCTGGGGGTGGGAGGTGTGTATGGGGGGGAGGGTAGAGAAATGGACTCGCGAGACTAAGACGAGACTAAGCTTGAGAGCACAACCAGTTAGAAATTGCAACAGCAAAATGCAACAAAGTACAGCTACCAATCTGATAGCACATCATCTGCACTGCACTGCACTTCGCCTCACCCACCGCCCCCCGCCCAACCAACACACATGTTTTATGCTCGTTTGGCAGGTTGAAATTCAACGCAGCAGAACGACGAGCGACGAGCGAAGCGACAGAGCAAAGTAAATGCAAAAAATAGCAAAGAAAATGCACACACACACACACACACACTGCTGAACAACAGCTAGGCAGAGCACCAGAGCAGCAGCATGTGAAAGGCCAGACAAAAAGAAATGCAACCAAAGCGACGTGTGTGCATCAAAATGAAAAACAACAAGCATAAGAAAAGATACAAAATAGGCACAGCGCGTAAAAGCGAAAAAAAAGTGCAGAGAGCAAGAAAGCACAAAGTAGAAAATGCAACACAAAGCGAGCGCCAAAGCAATTGCAATTGAATGCAGTGCAAAGAAGAAGCAGAGAGCGACTGAAAAAAAAAGTGTGGTCCAGCGTGTGATGTGGCGGGGGAGCGGGGCTGGTATCCAGAGCTAGACAAGTGCCAGCGCATAAACAATGCCAAAAGACCCAAGTCAAAAACTGGTTTCCAAACAATATCAAATTGAATTGGTTTTTAGCCATAAAACACATAAATTCATATAAATAATCGTACAACTTATGCCAAACCCACTTTTGAATTGACTTCCTTTTCGGTTTCGGTCTCTCCAATGCGCGTTATCTATTAGATTAAACAAGAATCCAATTAGTTGGGGTAGCTGCTAATAAGATAGAAATTTATTTCGCCCGTAGATCATTCGGAATCGCTACTCACTTACACTCAAAATCATTTCGTTTGAAACTTTTCGAAAGTACATGCTAATTGCTGGATATAAGTTAATCAATTCAGTTTTAAAAGCTTTTATTTTAATCAGCTTCAAGTGCGCTGCTGCTGCAATAACTAGTTTATTAAGCAATCAATTTCTGGTATGTATATAAGTACATATTTGCACATATTATAAACAAAATCACGAGTGAATATCGCTAAATAAAACAAAAGGAAACTTGAAGATTTCTGGTTTCAAGCCAAAAAATATATGTGTGTACACACATTGTATTTGTATGTGTACTACTTTAAGCCCAAAAATAATTGTGAGCTTGCCAAGTGTAAATGATTTTCTCCGTCTCCGTCTCAGTCGCAGTCGCAGTCTCAGTGTGTACATAGGTAAGAACAGCAACAAATCTAAACAACAAAGCAACGCCAGTCAGTGAGCTTAAGCTTCAAGAGAAGCAAAAAAGGGAGAGAGAACGAACATTTGCTTGAATTCAAATTCAAATCTGCTTCTTTTCAAGTGCAGCGAAGCGACGACGTCAACAGCAGCGGCAGCGAGAACGAGAACGGGGGCGTCAACGACGGCAGAGCTGCCTTAAAAGTAATCACAATTGAATTTTTTAGACAGCGGGGGACAGCGACGTAGCCTAACAATATGACTGACAGACAATAATATGACAAAAAAGTTTTTGCCGTCGCTGCTACTACTGCTGCTGCTGCGACTGTGAATGAATCTTTGTTGCCTGGCATTCTGATAAGAATTAAGCCCAGTATTTGCTAAAACTTCACCAAGCGGAAGTGATAAAGGCGCAAAGGGCTACCCAAAAATTGACACTTGCAATAACAAGCTACATATATATAGTACTTACTATATAACTTAATTTGTATTCGTATGTCTGGGTCTGATAGATGCCGCGCACATTGCTGCCTACGCCAATTAGAATTATAAATTGTAACTGCCAGTGTTGTATACGGACTAACGCAAGTCTTACCTACACATATACAGAGAAAGAGCGCGAGCGGAGAGAGCGGCTTATGCGCGCGAAAGAGAGCACATGTAGCAAAAGCAAAGAATGCAAGGCACAAAAGGAGGCAAAGGCAAACAACAACAAAGTGAAGAAAACAAAGGCAAAGCAAAACGTGCAAAGCAAATAAGAAAAAAAAAAAAAAAGAATAATGCGACGCTGCCGCTGCCTTTGCGTTTGCCGCTATACAAAAATCAATTTGTATATGTATAGAGATGGTGGATGCTGTGTCTCAAAAGGGGGAGTCGTTTGACTAACTGCGAATTGCAAATACCCTATGCACAAATATTTAACTGTTGCTTACTCTGCACGAGTATCTAGAGTCAAATCACACCAGTTAGAATGCACACACTGTTGGAAAATCCAATACAAAGCGCAGCGCACAAAATATATCTCAAACATGAAACGCCCTTTGCGCCAAAGGGCATAAAAACTGTATACATGACACACACACACACACAGAGACACACACACGCAGCACGCTTTGCCGGCTGGCAGGCAGGCACACAGAGAGAACACGAATGCGATAAATGAGAGAAACCACGCTTAATTATGCTTAATTTGTTGTTAATCAAACTGACAAACAATAAACTTTATAAGCCACCAGTAAAGAGTTTTTACTCAGAGACGCATGCAAAAGATAGAAAACTAACGCGCCCAGACAACTAGAAACTCTTGGCAAAAATGTTGAAATTGTTGTATAAAATTTGTACATAAATTGCGCTCACGTTTTTCTCAATTGTAGTTGCGTTTTTTGTTTTGTTGTGTGTTTATGTGATTTTGTTTTTTGCCGCCTTCTTTTTACACTACTCTGCTTGCAGTTGGCAATTTGTTTTTATTTTTAATTCGACACACTATAGTTGCATATTAATTTGATTTTAACTAATGTGTTGCTTAATTTCTGTTATTGTTACTGACCAACAAACGGAACGTTACGACGCGCGAACCGATCACCACCATTAGAATTTTTATTAATTTTTTCTGTTTTATTTATCCGCGTGCGACGTGCTTTCTCCTCGACGGCAATTTTCGGAATGAGCAGAAAATGAGAGAATGAATGAGAGAAAATAGGAGAGCATCAAAACTCAATTCAAAATAAAATCGCGGTTGCATCGAACATCGTGCGAGCAGTGCAACAACATTGAGTACAAAATAGAGAAAATTACGTGAGTACGACAGAGGCGCAAATAGTTAACAGAAAATGTTACGCATAACAGAGAAATGCACATGTTTGAATCGAACGGTTCGAAGCGAACGGTTTGAAACCCGGACAAATTTAAACTCAAGCAAACAACAAAAAATAGAATAATAAAAAAATTGGATTAATATATTAGATATAAATAAATGAAAAATAAGCAAGATCTATGTTGTTGCATAATCTTTGATTCAAACTAAAAGTTTCTTATACCATAAGACATAATTTATTTATTTTTAGGCAAATTTGTATATCTGGTAAGGATTTAAAAACAAATCTACCTTTAATGTCAACATTTCTTATAGGAAAAAAACAAAAATATGTAGATAAACATTTATTTATTTTTAGCCTAATTTCTAAATTAGACAAGGACATAAGCAGAAATCTACCTATGAACGTCATAGTGTGTGAAAGCTTTTATGCCAAGTCAGATAAATTTGTTTAATTACACAACAATTTAATGCGCATTTACAAATGCTTTGGCCCTTTGGGAAACTAAGCCAAATTAATTGAAAATACCTGTTAGCTTATTCATCATCAAAAACAAGTCACAAGCCCACAGAATTATAATTGCAAATTAATGTAAAAGGATTATGATGTGATGTCGACAAAAGGCAGCATAAACAACAAGCTCGACACAGAGAGCAAGAGAGAGACATTTGCACTCAGCCAAGAGTAATCAGCATTGCATTAAAAATTTAATTACATAATTAATATGCAACGAAAAATAGCAGCAACAAAAAGCCACAGAGAAATGAATTATGCCTTAATTACTTTTGACAAAACCAATCAAAACTTTAAATTTAATAAAAATCTATTTAAATGCAATAAGCAAGAGAAACATGTGTGCATTAAAAATTCTTACGAAATTTACATAATACACGAGGGTTAATTCAATTGATAATTTCGTATATCTGTTGCCAATTGATTGCAATCAAAATTTAAGCTGAGGTTACTGCGACAATTAGAGCTCATACAAAATTGAACGCGACCTAATTTAGCGTGAGGACTGTCAAATTTTGACAGAATTCAATGCACGCATGCACACACATTTGTAAATATAACTTTAGCAGATATAACTCCCACTCTCTCTCGCTCTCTTTGACAGAGCTGCCAATCAGCTGTGCGGCGCAGAGGGAATCCAAAGGAAAACCGCATGCAGTCAAGCTTTGATATGTATCTATATCTATTGCCGAACCTGATTAAAAATGCATGCAGCGCTTTGGAAATTTGCATATGTGTGTGTGTGTGTACAATCAACTGCAATTTCTCTCAACTCGACAAACCAAATAAGATTAATAATAATTTAATTAAACTGCTGCAGCTTAATGCATTTCACTTGTAACATTGTTCGCTTAATTTAAATGCTTTTTTTGTTATCATATCTTTTGACGCGGTGCCGCCTACCAGGTCAATATATATGTATTTTTTTGGTTGAATTGCAGCCTCTCTTTGCGCTTCTGTTCTATCTGCTATTCTTTTATTACATTTTATGGAGATGAAAATTTAATTAAGTTTTGCACTTATCGCAGAGCGAACGCTTCAAAAAGTTCACAGTGCGCTCAACTGCATTTTTACATGAGCACACACACACACACACAGATACACACGCTGGCGCATATTTGTATGCAGCATTTTATTTTGCGCTTCATCTCGATGCTGTTTTATAATAACTTGCATACATTTGTGCGTTTTTCTCTCTGCCTGTGTGTGTGTGTGTGAGTGCAAATTGTTGCGTGTGACATTTAAATTTGGCTCCACCTACGTTTACACTTTGTGTGTCACGCCCACTTAAGCCCGCAGCTGACCAATATTTTTCTTTTTTATCATGACCGTAAATACGTTTTTATTTTATTCAATTAATTGACTTTTGTGTTTATATTTATGCATGTCCTGCAGCTGCAGCGTGGTCGCAAAGGCCACAGGTGCGCGTATGTGTTAGCCTAGAATTAAAAGACTGCGGAATTTAGCACTTTTGTAATATTTTTTTAATCTGATTTATGGTAAACATGTAAAATAATTTTGCATTTGGGAATTTCATTTCGCTCCGTTGATCAAATAAATAAACAAAAGCAAGCACACATATGCGTGTTTATTATATATATATTGGCAAAATAAATAGATAAAGTAAAAGGCTTTTAAGATTTAGTGAATAAGCAAATACTGTAAGCTGCTTTTGTAGTTTTTTTTGGCTTTTTGGAAACTTAATTTTTAAATGCAGATTAATACAACTAAAAAGGCTTAAAGTTGAAAGCTGAGCCTGTGTTGAGCAACTTCAAGTCGTTAACAGCTAAAGAAAATATATTCACTTAATTAATTTACTGATTCTGATAAAAAGAAACTTAAAGAAAATTAATTTTTGAATGAAACTTTATCGATTTTGAGATTTCAGACTTGCCAACAACTAAAAAGGCTTAAAGCTAACAGCTGAGCCCGCTTTGCGTCGTTGACAGATAGAAAAGTAATTACTTAATTAGTAATTAGTATATAAAGTAAAGTTGTATGCCACATGTGCCTCTGAGCAGACCCGTATACTTGATATACATCGTCAGTGTGAGCTGCTTATCACATTATTTGCTTTGTCTGTGTGTGTGTGTGTGTGTGTTTGGCGACTATTTAGGTTGTGACTACTGCAAAGTTCACTAGTTTCCCCTTTTTTTGTTCGCTTTTGCTGCTGGAAGCCAAAAACTTTAATGGGCTTAAGTAAAGTTGAAGCGACGTCTTAGTAAAAGCTTAAGTTTTTTTAAAGCAAGTCTTTTTGTCTTTTGATTAAAACACATATTTATATTCAATATTTAAAGTTAGAGCGACTAGCTAAGTGATAGGCAAAACATTAAGCGGATTAGTTTTGTGTGCACTTTGAAAATACTTCGACTGCCTGTGGATGGCTGCTAAGCCTCAAACTCAACCTCAACCTCAACCTCAACTCTACCTTTCACCTAGCCCCAGCCCCCACACCAGCTGCGCAGCCATTAGTTCTGTGTCTTCTACTTAAGTTTGTAGCCATATATATGATGGTTGAGACTGCCGCTTGGCTGCGTGGGCTTCGTCCACTTCAGTTAGTTATAAATTGTTGGCTATTAGTTTAATGAACTTGTAGCTGCTTTGGCTTTTAAGTATTGCTTCCGTGCATTTTGTGCGTTGCCAGGACAACGGCCAATGGTCAAGTTGCTGCTGCTGAGCAAAATTTGATTAGCTGCATATTTAAAATCAGCTGCATATTGTGCGCAACTGCTGCAGCTCGCTTCAAAAAGATACAAAACTTAAAATAAAAAATTGAGTGCTACATTTATCGATTTTTTACTTCAATAAAAGTGTTCTGGGTATTTCAATAACGCAGCGTAGCAATCATTGCACATAAGTTTATAACATATTAAGCAACTTGCAACACACACACACACGTACGCCAAGCTGTGTTAACTGTAGAAAAGCTTAAAACGTTGCACGCACGCAGCTGTAGACAAATTTTCGTTGCATGCTGTGTGGGGCATGTGGCATATTGTGTGGCAAGCTGCACGCTTCGTTTGTGTATTTAATTTGCCACAAAATTGTATTTCATATACCAAAAAATTGATGCAGCAAAAGCCACAGCGCAACAAAAAAAAAATAAAAATAAAATGTTTGTATATAAATAAAAACAACTTTCCAAAAATGAAGTAAAAGCAAATTAAAAACTTTTTGCGACTCTCTGTAATGCAAAACCAAAGAACAACAAAAAAGTCAAAATAGCAAAGTCATTTTAGTTGTTGCAATATTAAGTTGCATTGTGAGCTTAAACGTTTAATTTAAATTTATAGCATGTTGAAATTCAAATTCAAAAACAAATATTAATTTTAAACTCTTATTAAGCCAATTCTTGGGATCCAATTAGAGTTGCGTTCTAATGTAAAATAAATCCTTAGGCAATTAGTGCAGCATAAATGCAAAATTCCAAAAAAAAAACTAAACTTGATCTTTCATGTCCGTTTGGTCTGTTTTTCCCAGGAAATGTGCAACAACTCGAAAGCCAGCTGCCAATTTGCAGTTAAGATAACCAAACAACAAAGAAAAAAAAGTGCAGCACGCTAATCGAATGAATGAGCGATGCCAGGCAGGTCCTTGTCAAGCACTGAACACGGTCGAAAAACAAAAACGTCAATGCTCGAAGCGGAGTGCGTCATATTTTTCCATTTCCAAACAAACTCCCAAGGCAACGAAAACGAAAAAACAAAAACGGTTTTGTTTTGAAGCCTCGAGTGTAGGATTTCGATTTGCTGTCCAGTTATCCTGCCACGCGTATTTGACACTTACTACGTTGAGAGGCCAAAGCCTTGCTCTGCTCACTCTTCAGCGACTTTTGTCCATTCGATTGTGCATATCGAGTCGAGGAGAGTGTGCGTTCAATTTCTATTTGTGTTGTTTTGCCTCAACACCACGTGTTGTATTTGTGTTCAGGATAAATGTCTGTCTGTCTGTCTCACTGCGCACATATTAAAAATTTCGCTTCGTTGAGTGCTGCTGGTGCTTGAGTAAACAGTGAGCAGGCTCAGCAGCGCTGAGATCGAAAGAGGCAGCGCTGTCGTAGTCAAAGGCGAGATAATTAGTTACATTGTGGTCCGTCTCTCTCCCCATCTCTCTCTCTAACCGATTTGTAGTGTTGGGCGCGTGCCTTGTCCGGCTTAGTTCACTTCGTCCTGTTCAGCTTGAACGTCATCCGTTCACATTTATTTGTATTGCTTGAGTGTATTTGATTACGCTCTCCATGCTCCGTAGGGTTAATTGAATTTGCTTTGGAGTTTTGTCTACCTCAAACCACAAGAGCTCAGCTACGATTTGCCATATCTATAAAACTGTTGTACACACACACACGATACATGTGCAGAAATATTCATGAGCTGAGGCTGCTCTCAAAGGTTGCTGTTTGCTTTTGATTAATTGCATAAAAAGTGGAAAATTGCCAAATTGTTTTTGGGCACTTTTCTGTTTAGTTATTTATAGTTGGGCGCAGCAACTAGGCGCAGGTACGAATGTGCCACAATTTATGGCAAGCACATGCGTTTTAACAGCGCTTTAAATAAAATGAAATATTTATGCGTACGCAGAGTTTGAAAGAAAGTTTAAAAATTGAATTGGAACACAAGTTAGTTGAGAGTTTTGCTGATTTAAACGGATGTCGAAAATTACCGCAGGACGCAGTCAAGGATGAAGACTAGACTAGACACTCAACCCTCAATGCCTCAATGTAGTGTGGTGAGTATTTTGTTTAGTTGGCTAAAACATAACTCAGCATTTAGCTCTGTAAATCGACAACTGGAGTATCAAACTGTTGGCAGCTCATACAAATCCCAATTATAGCGCATAAAATCCAAGTAGCTGAATGTTGTTAACCATGTTCAACAATCAGTTGGCAATTTGATGCTTGCCAGTTGGTATTGTGTTTGAACAGCGCTTGATGTGCACACGAAATGAACAACAACAACAACAACAACAACTTGGCTATATAGTTACGTCTAGCCATTGATCGAAAGTATCTGCCAGATACTAAAAGCAAGCAATGCAAACTTGTGTGTGTGTGTGCAACTCTTGAGCGTTAAATGTTAAATAAAAACTAAATAAATAATTTAGCAGTGCAGCGTCGGCCCAGAGCAAAACTCTTGCTATTTATTTGCAATTTTCGCATTTTAAGCCGATAAAAGGCGAGCACAACAGTAACTGCAAGTTGTATAAAGATAGACAGAGAGCGCGAGAGAGCGTGCGAAAGAGAGAGGTAGTTGGTAAATAAAATGACAAGCGTTTGACACAAGCACCGGAAAATCCGTCAGTGCGGCAACGATGCGAACGTTGATGTGTCCGTCCGGCAGTGGGACACCAAAAAGTTCCGTGTCGAGTCGAGTTGAGTTTAGAAAAATGTCCTGCACGACGACACTGAGTGTATGTCCTGTCTGTCTATCTATCTGTGTGTGCGTGTGCGTTGTTTGCTTGCGTGTTACAGTTACATTCATAATAGAAAAGCATAAGGGACTTGGCAGCCATCACAGCATCATTTCCTATGCCATTTTTACGCTCTCTCGCTCTCTCACTCGCTCGCTCGCAGTTCGTGTCAACTATTCTAATAGTTCAATGCATACATGTGTGTGTGTCTATGTGTGTGTGATTTACAGTTACGCTGATTGCAGGGATAATGCCAGCGCCAGGACGAACACACACCAGAGCTTTGCTCACGCTGCGGATGTCTCAGCGGAGCGCAGCTCGTCCTGCCGAAAACGGAAATAAGAACTAAACTGCCAACTGCAGGCAACCGGCAAAGCGGATGTTAACTTAAAGGTATTAAGAAATTGAATCAATGTGAAAATCTTAATGCAGCTCAAATAAAATAAAGTCGCAGGACACACACACACACACACACACATTGAGACGCCGTAAAGTGCAAGCAACGGCGATTGCATTTACTGTTTCACTAAGTGCCGTCGTCTTTGAACTATGACGTTGGCTTTTAGTGTATTAAGAAAATGTCAAAGCATTAAAAGGGCAAGAGAAAATAATAAGCAGACGAGCAGCGCAACTGACAGTAGTTGTAGTAGTTGCAGCTCTTGCCACAAGCAGGTGGCAGGTGGCAGCTCGAAGCAACCAGCAACGAGCTGTCAGCTAATACATAATAATGCAATTTTCCAAGCACAACGACTGCGACGGCGACGGCGACTGCGACTGCGACTGCGAACAAGCGGATTCATTTGGCTTAGGCAATGCGCAGCTCAACTAGATAGAAAACTATAATGTGACTATAACTAAAAGCAGCATAAGCTGCACAATAGTAACAGATTAAAGTTGCAAGAGCTTAAGCCTCGCTACAGAGTCCGCCCTAGTCGGTTGTGCCTAATGCTCATACACACAATAAATTTACTGACTTGCAAATTTATTGTTTTTACCTGATTTGAGGCAAATATTTACATTTCAGCTCACATAACTGTTATATTATATTTATAAATCCCAAGCCACAACAGTTATGTGTATATGTATGTGTGTGCATGTGTGTGTGTGTAAGTGCACTTAAACTCAATTTGTTGGCTGTTTTTATTATAGATTTTCATATGCATTTTTATTTTGACCATTTGCCTTGACCTCACACACACGCATACCAAAGCATAAGCGTATTAACGCAATTCAATTTGCTATGTTTGTGCCACAACAACAACAACAACAACAACGAGCTGGGGCAACAAACAATGTACGACAGGCACAGGTGGCAGCAGCTGTGTGTCGAAGTATAGCAAAAAACAAAGGTAAACGTATTAACTTCCGTTCGCTTTTATAGGCTCACACACACACACACGCACACACTTATACATGCACCAAAATACTCCATATTGTCCAGCATAAACATTCACATCCCACGTCCAAAGGGACATTATCATGCAGCAGTAAACGACGTGACAGTTGGGCAGCGACTAGGCGCAGGCAGCAGTGGGCGGCGTTGGGCGTTGCCCAACAAAGTTGCTACAACAAGCGGCGATAACAACAATAACAGCCGAGCAGCATTTGTGCCTTAAATACACTACAAAAAACTAGTGACAGCTGCAACTCGAAGTAAATGCATCTAAAATTATTTTTATACTTCATAGCAAAAGCTCATGGGCGGGCAGAGGCAAGCGAAAGCATAACGAACTACAAAAGTAGGCGGCAGGCGCGTTTATGACCAAGTTGCTTAAGTTTTAAAAGCTCGCAATTGGTTTGAGCGGTAATTAAAATAAATACGAAATTCTTTTTAAATTAGAAAAAAAAACTGAAAGCTGAGCTAGTTTTCTCTTATATGATTATTGATTGTGTTGAGCTAACCACTTGCCGCTAGCTGTAATGTTGCGAATCGCGATTTAACGCCCGAATTTATATTAGAAAGACGACGAGGAATTTTTTTTTATAATATGTATGTACATTTATTACTGCCTTCTGCAGGTTTCTGTGTGTTTCAGTTTAGTTAAATTTTACAATGTTTGGAGTATATACGATTGAGAGTATGCGGCACGGCCAGGCTTACGATAAGAGCTAAAAACTTATGTGTGTCTGTTTCGAATATCTAGAGTAAGTCAAGTTCTTACTAATGAATAATTAAAGGCACGGCCGTATTAATTATTAGTAAATAAAGTGATTAAGCGATATGTCAAGCGACGGTACGGACCGGCTTGAGAGAGCGAGTAAAGTTTCAACTTGTTAGTTGCGACGATCGAAGTGTAAGTGAAGATGAAGAGAATTATAGGCTCGGCCTCCATAATTACTTAGCGATAGATAAAATCAGAGAAGATTAGTGATAGAGAAGAACTTAATGAGAACGCACAAAGAGAGCGCGAGCTTTTAATAGTGCAGTGCCAAATGCACGCACAAAGAAGAGAGCGCGTGAATACAAACGCAAATAAGAGAGCGCTTGAGCTTCTTCAGCGCCAAAGTGCGAGCTTACACTAGATCAGCTGTTTGTAGCTGCGAAGTCAAATTTATTGGCCTTGCATGACCAAACATTTTGTATTATGCGTATGATTTATTTATTTATTTATAAAAAGCATGCACATATTCTAGAAAGGCAGCAAATGTAATTATATAAATAAAAGTGAATGCATTTTATTTTAGCTTAAATAATAAATTCATTTAATTGTTATTATAAACAAGTAACTTAAATACATTTATTCAATATTCATTTAATTAAAATCCGACTGCATAGCAGCGACTTTAGCTATGTAATTATATATCGATTACCTAATCGATTCACTATTGTTACTATTTTTGTCTTCTAATTGCTAATGCTACAAATGCTTGAAATTTTCTTGCTGTGCATTTGATTTGGGCAGCTTTGCTTGTTGCTGTTGCTGTTGCTGTTGCTTTTGGCAGTAGGATACTCAGTAGTATGCCCAGGAGTATAACTGCAAAACAATTCCTTGCTAGTGACGTGTAGTGTTATATTCGCATGTTCTCTGTTGTATGTGTGTGTGTGTGTACTCGAGGTGTAGCTTGTATAGGCCTGGCGTACGTTGCCTTTGGAACTGACAGTTTGGTTAAATTTTGCATTGGATTTGCCTCGTGCCACATGCCGCATGCTGCTTGCTACTGGATGCTGCTGCTGGCTGCTGCTGTTTTGTCTTTTTTTGTGGGTCAGCGGCACAGAACGAAACGAAACGAAATGCAAATGTTTGTAAGGTGAATTTTATTAACAGCATAGACAAGTGTGGGGCTCGACTAAAAGGTTGCGATGTAAGGCGATTTGAGTGTGTGGCATCTAAATGGCTTTGCAATTTGAAAAGGGTTATGATTGCAGTGCAATCAAAGGCTACGACTTTAATGAGCGTTAGCAACCACAGGCTGACTGCATTGTTAGTTCATCGACTGAATATGCTGCAAAGTTAAGATTTAAATCAACTTATAAAAGCTTTCAGCTTGTCACATAACTGAGCCTTACATGTCAGCATAAAGTTATCGGGGCAACTTCCGGTGTATGCCACAACAACAGACAAGGCACAAGCAAGGACGATGTCGTTACGTCAGCAGTAGCTGCCAATATCCTGCACAACATGGCCATACAATGCAAACAAACAGGCAATAGCCACAGAGCCAGAGTGAGCGACTTCATACTGAGCATGTAAACCAAACTAATGAAACTGTCAACTGGCCACAACACTGAACTGAACTGAGCTGAGTGAACTGCAGCCATTGGCACCTCCTACTGGCCAAAAGCCAGTTGAAATTGACTGCCACTTGATGCACTATGCTTGCCACATTCACTCTCTACGCCCAGCAGCAGCAGCAGCAACAGGCAGTGCAGAAATACTTCATTAAAAGACGACGACACCAAATTGATTGGCCAGCCAGCGCTTGATTAGCACTCAAGGCTTAAAACTTATCAGCAGAGCACCAGCAGCAGCCACATGAGCCAACCACAGGTGCCGTTCAATTCCAATTGAAAATTCAATTTTCACAGACAATGCTTCGAGTAGAACAACGAGCGAGCGAGCGAGCGTAAAAAAAGCAAAGCTGCTCCACTGGCCAAAATGGCTGCAATTGAAAAGCTGCATATGAATTTCCATTCGCGCTTAATACACTTTTAGCATTGTCATCGGCCAAATGAGAAATGTTTGCGTACAATCAGCAAGCCAGTCAGTCAGTCAGCCAGCCATTCATTCAGTCAGTCAGTCAGTTAGTCAGTTATTAAAATACTTTTCTCTCTCTTTTATTTTTCGCAGCTCATTCACATATGTGTACGCAGTTCTATTATGCATAAGCCAGGCACAGACTGTAGGCCAGCCTACAGTCATAACGGAACAGCTGCTTTTATGCTGTTCCACTGCAAATACTTAGCGCCCTACCAAAAAAAAAAGGAAAAGCAACCGAAGATTTCACATCATGCCCTAACCGATAGCATGGAGTTTATTCATTTATCAGACGCCATGAATGCGCAATTTTGCATAAAGTTAATTTATTATGCTCATAGTTGGGCTTTGCACAGCTGATAAGATCTATGAACAAACCTTTTTTTTTAGTGTATTAGTGTGTTAGCTGTAGCATAAAGATATAAACAGTTTGGTTAAGCAAAGTTCGCTTTAGGTTGAAGTCTATGCTAAATTGTTAGCATACTTTTTAGGGCATTTACATAAGTACTAAAATGACGAATTTTTGGAACAATAATAATGTGTATTAATTTAAAAATTTATACTATAATAAACGATTTCTTAATAAGCAGCTTCTTGTAAAATGCAGCTTAATATATATATGTATAATAATTCTTAAACTCAATACATTTTTGATGCTATATTTATATTAAATTAATTGTAAATACAATAAATAAAGAATATGAAAGACTTTATTTATTCTATTTACAATTAATTTAAATTGCACTCACCTGCTGCTTTAAATTTGCATTTGCTTAGCAGTTACCTCTGGCGTAGCTGTAAATAAAAAAAAAATTGTTTTTTCATTTAGTTACTTCATCAATTTGTAAAGCAAACTCGAACTAAACTTTTGTGCCAGCAGCACATGCATTGACATTTTTTGATGTTCAACAGTTGGTAAGAGTATTTAATTTCCTGTCTGATAAAGTTAACTAAAAATAAACCGCTTCAGCTAACGTGCATATGGAAATTTATGACAGGTGGCAATGGCTGCGAGGCAGAGCGAGCGAGCTGTGCAGCAAAAGGAACTGAACTGAATTGTATGCTGGTGTGTGTGTGTGTCTCTGTGTGTGTGTGTGTAACGGATGTGTACGGATATGTTTTGTCGCTTGAGTGAATGTTTGTATATGCCTTTTATAAAATAAAAGAGTGGCTTGAATATGCAAGTAAATGTGTTTGTCTCTCAATCTGTGTGTGTGTTTGTGCGTGTGTGTGTGTGTGTGTATAACGGGTTTTTTGTTGGGTGGTAGAATCTGTCAACACGGCGCGTTAACATCAACGTGCCGAAGAGTAACGGCATACATATGTACCGACATATCAGCATATAAAACATTTGTTTGCCCATGTTTGTTGCATGTGTTTGACGTTAACGCGACACAATTAAGTCGCTCAAGTGCGCCAACACACACACACAAGCACACACACAAATACACACAGACAGCCATTATACATTTCAATTTTGAAGTGACATGCGGTGCGAGCGAGACAGCAACAACTAAACGCTGCCGCTCACGCTCTCGCATTTTACATATTTCTTAATGAAATTTCAATTTACATACACGTATGCGCATGTGTGTGTGTGTGTGATATGTAAATTACATTTATGAACTGACAATTTTATTTCTGTAATTCATTTTTTCTACTCATATTAGAAGCATTGTGCAGCTGGCTTTGATTTATTTTTTAATTGCAAACAGATTTTAATTACGATTTTTGCAATTTGCAGGCCAATGGCGCATGCATATTTCAAATCCAAGCAAAGCGTCTTTCGCTTTAAGACCCATTGATGCGCTGCATGAAAAGCCTTTCAACATATATACGTATGTGTGTGTGTGTGAGGCCATGTCAGGCTAAGTGAAAGTTGCCTTGAGGCAATACTGTGGCAAGGTTGCGAGCTGGGGCCGCACATTTCAAATCACTTGAGTCGACAACTAAGCTAAACAAGCGGCTTAGCGTAATACGTTAGAGGCACTTGATGCGTTGATAGTGGGGCTCTAATGAATTGAAGCCGCTGGGCTCATTAAAACTTGTCATTACAATGTTGCCCACGCTATTGACAACATAATTAATACGCATACGCAGCATTGTGCAGCAGCAAACTTCAGCGCTAAGCTGTGTGCGACATTTATCTACGATTTTTTTTCACAACTTGCTTTCAAATTAGTAACTCATTAGCCACTCAGTCTATGCAACACAATGTGCTGCTCACATGCTGAGCGCCACTGCAGCTAATGTGGCACGTGTATTGACGCTTATCTCAGTGCTGCAGGCCACGTCTATGAGCAAATGAGCACAAGGCACGTCATTGTTGTCGCTTCGACGTACGAAATAAAAGTGAGTTGCATCAAAAGCCAATTCAACGACCACAATAATGACATTCAATAGCCATTGTGTCCCGCCTGGCAATGCAGCAAATGTGGCCTCTCACACTCACTCACTGACTGTTTGCTATCCGATAATGTGGCTAAGAACCGACAATTGGACATCGATATGCAAATGGTTGGGGGGCAATTGCCATTGGTAAGTTCAGAGCAGCAGGTCTGCAATTTCCAATTATCCATAAATAACTCAACTGAAGTGAACTGAAGTGAGAAGTTGGCACAATGTTTGCCGTTGGTTTTTATTGTCACATAAAACTCGTAAAATCAGCAGCCTGCGCGCTCTGCCCAGGCAAATTAAAATGAGAAATGAAACGAAAAAGTACTAAACTTTCAGCTGTGCGAATTATTGATGCTCTATCTTTAAATATAAACTTTCGAATGCAAGTTTATAGCCAAAGGCATTAACTTAACTCAGCACATTTTAATTTTATCGAACTGTTGACCAGGCATAAGAGTAGCTCCGACTCTCTCAATCGAGCACGCTTCATAGCGCAAATAAGCTCGCTTGGCAGGCAGGCAGGTGGGTGGGTTGGTGGCTGGCAGGACTCTGTAAAGGATACACACACTACCCACTGAACAATGACAAACTGTATTAAACATGGCATAAAAAAAAAAAAGGACACATGAGCTGAGCGATGAGCGCTGAGCGCATTTCACAAGCCGTTGCTCTTTAATTTAAATATGTTTCAATGCACAAAGCTAAATTAAAATGTATTTATAAAAGCAGCTTGTTTATATTCTAAGCAGCGTGTGAGTGTGTGTGTGTGTGGGCGGGTCCTTGCTACATATGCGCCACCCCTTTAATGACTATTTTTATCAATATGAATTACCTTTTAGCGCACTGCTTGCTTTTTTGTGCATTTGCTTCATTTACCTCAACAAGTTTACACTCTTTACATTTGTCACATGCTAAACAAATGCGGGCCAACTCCTTTGTGAGCGCGTCACACGCTGTGCGCAGCTCATGGCAAACATAAATAATTATGAAAAGTGCTGGGAAAACCGCTAAGAGAATCTTTCTGCCGTTGCCTGTACACGTGGACGAAGAATTTTCAGGGGTAAGCATATCAAATTTAACAAGAGCAAGGGAATAAAAAATACATGGATTAATTGCAGCAAGCTGTCAAAGGAAATTAAGTAAAAGTACCACATACATATATGCAAAATGTAAGCTCAAAGGTAATGCAGGCAACGTGGTAAACTTTTCTCGGAACAACACAGCAGGGAGTAGGAAAATTTGAGAGCGAGAGAGCGAGTTCAGCTTATCAGTATTTACACTCAACATAAGCAATGACCATAAGCTGCAAGGTGCGTTGGGAGCTGTCAGTTAATTTTGAAAACGGCTTAGCCGCTTGCCTTAGCAAGAGAAAGTGAGTGACGCAGCTGCGAATTGTGCATAGTTAAACTCTTAAAATAGTATTTAATTTGTGTAAATGTTATGAGTTGTTAAAGCACAAATTGCATAAATATAGCAGAAGAATCAGGAAAAAAAAGGGCAGTCAATAGACACATGATCGACCGCACAGCTTGAGCTCTAGTTAGCAACTGAAGTCAGCCACGCTAGCGCCGTAGCTGAGCCGAAGCTCTCTCTGCTAAGCGGTAGCGCCGCAGCCTCAGCGCTTAAGTGAAAAATAGAGAGAGAGAGAGCGATCAAGCTTCAGCTCTAGTTAGCAACTGTCTGTCGTCTACCTACTTAAGCAGCGCAGCTTTGCCGAAACTCTATGTGCTAATCAAAGAGAGAGAGAGAGAGAGAGAGAGCGATCATGAGATAGACCGCACCATGATACAATAATACAAGGTAGCAGACTGCGCTCTTGGGTTACTTAGTTTGTGCTGGTCGCCAGCGAGCGACCTGAAGCAAGACCGAAACACTCCAAAACGAAGAGCGCAGTCCGCTACCTTGTATTATTGTATCATGGACCGCACTACTTCAGCTCTAGTTAACTAACGCTGCGTCGTAGCTGAGCCGAAAGCTCTCTGCTAATCGGCTGGGTCGCTGCCTTAGCGTTTTAGTGAAAAGAAATAGAGAGAGAAAGAGAGCGAACGAACGATCATGGCATATACCTCACCATGGTAGAATAATATTATGTATTAATATATATATAATATGTATTATTGTATCATGGACCGCACTGCTTCAGCTCTATTTAGCAACTGATCTCAGCCTCGCTGTCTGTCGCCTACCTTAAGGCTTAGCGTCTAAGCAGCGCCGTAGCTGAGCCGAAGGGCTCTCTGTTAATCGTGAAAAATAGAGAGAGCATGCTGAAGCTCGCTGCCTTAGAGCCTCAGTAGCGTCGTAGCTGAGCCAAAGCGACGCAGCCTTAGCGCTTAAGTAAAAACAGAGAAAGAGAAAATGAGAGAAGGAGAGAGACATAACCTAAGGCAGATATTAAGAGATAACAAAAGTTCGCCTTGACTAAACAGCAAAGGTGGTGTGATCGTCTTGAATAAGAATTAACTGGCAAGCAATATATTGCTTAATAATCAGTTCGCTTTATTGTTATGATTATTTAATTATGATTATATGACATAATCGCCAGGTAAAGTATTTTTAATTGTTATTCTTTGCTATTACAAATATTTGAAGAACAATTCGGGATAAAAAGTTGCCTGTGTTCTTCCTAAACTTAATTTTAAGCTGCGATAAATATTCGGAACAAGCGACTGATTTTATATTAATACATAAAGACAAAACGAAGAAATGTGTGCAATTTGCTTTACTCTATTTTAGCCTTTATAAAATTATGGCCTATGAAATCGAAGCCCATTCAATGGCCAACCTCACGCTCAGTTCAGATATTACCCCTATAATCTAATTTAAGTAGGTCAAGCAAACGTCGCTCAGTTGATTAACACTCAATGTATTTGCTTTGCTTTCATTAAACTATGTAAACCAATAAAGGGAAATTAATCATGTTCGCCTTAAGCATCCATCCCAATGGGCCTCAAAGAGTAAAGCAAATAGTTGCCTGGCAATAAACACCTACAATTTTTGCCAGTTATGGCTGGAAAACAAAAATAAACACGCTCAATCAACGGACCACACACAATCATTCGCAACTCATTTGCGGTCCAGAGAGCCAATAAATCCAATTGAAGCAAAAAACTTCAATTAGCGCTGTAACCAGCAAACGCAGTAACAATTAGCAGCAAATAAGTAAAAGACTCTCGGACTCAATACACAGACAGCTAGAGAGAAAATGAACATGAGGGTGGCAGAGAGAGAGAGAGAGAGTGAGAGCTGCAGCTGAAGCCATCAAAATGGAGCTCAACCTAATAATCAGCACGAAAAATTGTGGACAAAGAGCAGCAGCAGCAGCAGCAGCAGCAGTCGCCACTGGAGCTCAAAATCCAGACACAGTGGGCTGCAGCTCTCGTAGTTTCAGTAATCGAGCGCAATTCAAGTGCCGCTGTCAGTAGTAGGTAGAGAGCCTTGGCTCCTGTTCGGTTTCGGTTGTGTAAAGCAGCCGCAGAGTACAACAACAACAACAACAACGAGAGAAACAAGAATAACTGGGGGGAACCTTAGTGGCAAGTAACGGGCAGCAAACAGCTTCATGGCCGTTTAGGTTAATTTCCCTTTGATGATGATGATGGCATGTTTTGCGCGACCATTGAGGCATGCAATGGACTTGCTCACTCCAGCAAGCATTGAAAGGCGACGGATTAAGGGGCGTGCCAAACACACAAACACACACACACACACACACACACTGAGAGAGTGAGCAAGTAAATGAATGCGCTTCGCGCTGTGTGCGCTTCAATAGTTTTTAAAACCTCCCAAGCAGCGCCCAGCATGGAAATTGAGCGAGGGTGTCCTTAGCCAGGGCAAAGTTTTGGGCATGCAAAGTAAACTCCAAACTTTAGTTAAACGATATAAACGCAGCGTTCTATATAGTGTAAGTATATATTAGTTTGTATATACTACTATATGACGCATAGCTGTGAACAACTTTAATATACCCTAAGCTAAAGCACAACCTCGCCTGATTTTTAAGCAACATGGGCCAATTACATGGCTATAACTGTATTAGCTTATCTGTAGGTCGACTAGCTTTGTAAATTTCTTTTTTGTTGCCAATTTCAAACACGGCAGGGTAGAGCGGCAGCGGCGTAATAATCAGGCTAACATTTCCTTAACTTTTATATATGTGCATATAGCGTTATATATATAATTTTTTGCTGCCTAGGTAATTTGGCAGCCTAGACGGCAGTAAAAGGCAAATTCAGCGCAAAAATTGAATTAGAGTTGGAATTTAAATGGGGGAAAAAAAGGCGCAAGCCCAAACACACACACACACACACAGCATGAAACCCAAATAAAATGGCAGGCAAGTCTAGCGGCTTTTATTTTACGCCTTGTTTGTATATAATTTTTATTTTAACGATTTCAAATGTACCTCGGGCGTGAAAGGAGCTGCTTGCTGACCAGCATTAAATTCCATTAAAGCGCCTTTAAAGTGCTGAAATCACAGACGAGCTGAGCCGAGCACTAAGTTGAGCTAAAAGCAGCGCTAAAAATAAATAGACGCTATCATATGGTTTACCTACCCGCCTGCATAAACTTGCGCAGAGGCAAATATTTATAGGCCCCAAAGCACTTTATGATTACAGCGCATAATCAAACTCAATTTAGAAGCAACCCACACCCACAAATCCACCCACCCACACCATCCACACACTTACATAGACATCGACAAAAATCTCCACTGCGGAAATATTGAAATCTAAAAAGCAAATAATTTAATTCGCTTAAACTTTCGTTGCGCTTCGGGGGGGGGTGTGTTGAGGCTGGGGCTGGGGCTGGGGCTGGGTTTTGGTGTTTTGCAAACTACATAGACGTAGTGACATTGAGGCGGAGACGTAGACAGTTTGGGACGTAACACACGACATAGACAAACGCCGCTGTCGTCTCACATCCGGGCAGGATGCAAGGGAACGGCAACGGGAACTTGTGGCAGGACGTGCGCTGCTGTAGCCGCACAGCCGCCATCAAATTTGAATTCAGCAATGATCTGAGTCGGACTGGGGGCAGGGCAGGGCAGGGGCTCGAGGGTGGTAAGCAGAGCTGTCACGCATTACCAACCACTCGAAAAGCCAAGCCGAGACCGAGGCCGACACTCGACACTCTCGCCGTTTTTAGCGCAAGCTGTCAGACTCGACAAGCGGGCAGGACCGGGAGCAGACGTACGTAGCAGCCAAAGTGGGTTCTCGTCCTGAGCTCGAGCTCGAGCATGAGCTTGTGCCCATGTCAGTCGCCGCCGTGTTTCATGTCTCTGCTGTCTCATTTGCTTTCAATTTTTATTTGCCGTGTTACAACAGCAAAAATGTTGAAGTTGCCGTGAGGCATTTGACGCGTCGCAGCTTCTAAATGCTTTTTTTTCTCCTTCCAGCTGGGCAGGTGGGGGGGTCGGTTGCACTTCGGTGGGTGTGGCTGGGTCTGCGGCTACGGTATTGTTAGCAGTTTTGGGCACTGCCATGTCCCAACTCTCAGCTTCATTCAAGCAGATAATTTCCACTGTTGTGTTGATAATGATGATGTGAAAATGCGTTGACAGAGAGTTCGGCCAGCGCGGTATGACGATGTTTAGGGCTTTCCTTTTATTTTCGTTGTTTTTTTTTTTGTGCCATAGTTTGTGGCCATGACATTTTTGGCTGGCTTAGTATGGACCGTCGCGAAGTGGGCAATTAAAAAATCGTCAAAGTTTATGAAGGTTCTCAAGTCCCGCCGCAGGTCCTGCATGTGTGCGTGTGTGCTCAGTCATGAATAACTAAGTAGCACGCCGAGCAAATATACTACAGTAGCATTATTATTTTTTTTATTATAGACTTGTTCGCTCTATGCAAATGCCAGGCCGACTGCCTACGGAGCATGCCAAAGTGGCTTAGCTTGGGCTTAAGAAATTCACATTTGAGTGGATTTGCAGGTGAGTTTTCTAATACGATTGTGATGCTAATGAAAGAATAAATAGAGCGTGTGCTCGCTGTCATAAAAGTTTTGAATTAAAAATCGCTTTGCATAGCAGGCACCAAAATTTCATTTAAAGCAACGATAACGATTCGCTGCTTTAATTTAAGCACTGAGCATTGCAGCTTCTTTTAGTTCTAGCTATAAAACAGCTGAGTTTGCAATAGTCTCACCATTTTCATGCTCGATACAACAACAATCGTTATCGATTGAGTTTGAAGCGCAAATAAGCACACAACAAAATTTTGTTGCAATTGTTAGAGTTTTCAAAATGTAATCCGTTAAACTTGCTGCATATGTAAATAAGTATAATAGAAAGACCAACACAGTTCGAGTATCAGCTGGACATTCGCATTTGCCTATTCAAATTTCCTGACTGCTGACAGCCACTGACATCAGCTGTCGTTTGAAAATTGTTCACACCAAACCCAATTCCCCATGTCCAGATGGGGCACATGATGCTTTCGCTTTTCAGAGGCAGCAGCAGCAGCAGCAGCAACACCAACAGGACTTTGTTTACATGCCAGCACGTCTGCGGGATGAAGGATGTACAAATTGTATGCCCTGGGCGTTTGGCCACCGCTTGCTGCATTTGAAATCAGTTTAGTTTGCATGTCCTTTGGTGCCGAACAACAACAACGAGAACAACAAAAAAAAGGGCGTAAAAGAAATTGAATTTGGGTTTGGTTGCTAACACAAAACGGCGACGTGGCAACATTAAAGTGCAAACAAAACACATAAAATAGCATCACACTTCAAAGACGATAAAGGACACATTGCTGACTCCTCTGACTCTGCTGACTTTTGCGTGTGATTGACTGACTAAACTTAGTCAGTTAGTTGCCTACTGATTGACTGATTGCCCAAGTCGCAGAGTCTAGCTCTTGGGCTGGCTGTCAAGCCAGCGAGCTATTCTTTTGACAGTCGCAATGGCAAATAGCAACAAATTTGCTTTGCAGCAAGCGAGGCTGCCAGGCAGCTTGTTGGCCAAGTTAAAAGCTTTAGTGATAATCACAGTTAAATGTCAATTTTAATCTAGAAATCAGAGCTAAGTGGGTCGTTGTCAAGGCACTGATATATATATAGACACACATAGAGCTTCCTCACATTGTGTGTGTGTGTGTGTGTGTGTGGCTGGCTTTTCACTTAGCCAAGATATTAAAGCCATGGAAGCTGTTGTCATTGTTATAAATGAATTTGTAGCTTTAGTTGTGTTTGATTGCTCAATCGATATTTCGCCCAGTTTCATAAACAAAAACCACTAAATTATGTACAGCCTGCAGTTATTGTTGCTTAATTAGTTTAATATGATCTGTGTCAAACATTTAATGCAATCGAGGTTAACCTAGATTATTATTGACAGCAATTTTAGTATTTTAAACATGCAAGCTTATAAATAATTCAGTTGCTTAATACACACTCAGCTAATTAAATCAGGTGCGTTATTTTCCAAAGAAAAATCAGAGACTCTGCTTACCAGGAATTTATTAGAAAATGTAGTGCGCTGTTGCTCTCTAGAATCTTATTTTGCTTGCAGTTTAATGCACAAAGCATAAATAACAATTAAATTAGTGCAATTACGGCGCTAAATTAAGTTGCAGAGAATTTATAATTTATTTGCTTTGTGGAGCGCTTATTTGAGTTTAATTTTCAACTTGTTTTCATTGCCAAATTGTTGCTCATTACTCATTTAAAGTGCACTTAACATTGCTTATTGTTTGTTGTGTCCCCAAAAACTTCAAATACGCGAGCGTAAATTGAAAAAAAAAAAATACTGAAAATGTTAGCCAAAGCTTTTACTCTCCACCTGCCCTGCACAGCTTGTGCCTAATATGCAAATTACTTCGTTTCTAATTAAAATAACTGTGCACTGGTTTTTTTTTTTTTTTTGGCTCTGACGCTGGCGCTGGCGCGTTTTGAAAACACATTTTTGGCTGACTTTGTGTTTGGCTGCTGGCAGACAAGCCCAAGCGACGCGTTAGTCATGTTCTAGTATTTTACACTCACCCACAAAGTTGGGCAGTGGCATGGAGTGTGGTGTGTGGAGTGTGGTGTGCGCTGTGTGCTTTGGGATCTATTAGCGTTAACATTGCAGCTGCCACAGGCTGCCAATGCCAGTGCGGGTGTCGTTTGGGGGCAAAACATCTTTTGCCGCAAAGGTGTGCGGCGGTTGCTGCTTTTTCGGGCTCTGTCGCGCGCGCGTTTTAAATTACAAAATATTTTCCGTTACAGTTGCGTTCGCACTGAGCTCAGCTCAGGCCGTGTGGCTGGCAATTATAAAGGGCTATGCGCAGTTAAAATGTCGTGGCAGCAAATTTAAACGGCGTACTGTATTTCGCATTTATTTTTAGGAACATGCTTGATGCTTTAATGAGGATGTTATGACAGCTTTCATATTGTGCGGCTAGCACGTGCAATTGTGCTGAGGATTAAGCACTCAGCTAGGGCTCGTCGTTTTAACAATTACAGCAGGTTGATGTTATATAAATAGCAGCAGTAATTAGAATCGATTTTATTTAGAGTAATTAGAAACAGTCTAGCAAGCAAACTATTAGCAGCATCAAAGGACGTCCAATCGATTTGGCTTTTTAAAGTTTCCAAATTGTTTGCACAACTCCGTTGCTAAATAAATAAAGTTCAGTCGAAACAGTTGCAGGGAATCAGAAGATTTTTGTTTGTGATTTGTCAATAACGTAGCTTGAAATGAAAATTGCAATTTTACAGTTGTTGGCTTGAAAAAGCGAAACTTTTCAATTAATCTAAGTAATTAAAGTTGAGGACCAACTACGAAGACCACACACAACACACATGTCTGGCGAAAATCTCTGACAATAGCCTGGCGAAGCTAAAAATCCCCAAAACATCTGCAGCAAATCAATTTGCAACAACTTTTGGCTATTGTATGTTTGCAACTATTTTTATTGGCGACTCAAAAGACAGACACACACAGTTTATCGATTGACTATTTCGATAAATTTGTAAGAGCTTGGCATAAAATGTGTTCTACTTGTCTGTGTGTGTGTGAATGGGGGGTGGTTGGCTTGTAAACTAAATTGAAGTGGTCGCCTAACCATGTGGCGACAACCCAAAGTGTACGGTATCTTGTGTCTGATATCAAAGGACCTTAAATCAAAATTCAATTACACTTTTCATTGATGCTTTCAAGCATTGAACAGCCCCCACAACGAACAAGGGACCAACGTTGCTATTCACCTGCGTTTGAGCAACTCAACAGCAGACTCTATAAAATAAAAGCATTTGCTTTCAAAGATGCCCTGTGATTACAAAAACAGTTTGTTTATTAAATGTAAGTCAGTCGATTTAATCGTGATTTATAGCTGCAGCTGCATTCTCCATATATTAACTAAAGTTTGAGCAGAAGCACAGCAAGAGAACAGAGGCTGAATTCTGTGGCAGAGTTTTGAGGCAGCACTGAGTTAGCAGCAGAGAGTGAGAGTGGAAATTTTTCAAATTCTTGCTTCACTTTTGGCTACATAATTTCATTTATTTCATTTCACTATTCTGGCTACCCGCTTTGTATTTGTAGTTTGCAGAGTAGAGTTGAAAAGCGTGTCGAGTGGTTCGACCTGCTGACATTGAGAGCTCAGTTTACAGTCTTTCGAGTGCTATTGTTTGCTGTTTTTGGCATATGTACATACACTCTTTCCCTTTGAGCTGTGCCCAGTTACTGACCACGCCTATGAAACATATTTGTTTGTTAAGCAAACAGTTGTAAAGCTGCACGCGCGTCGCATTTGCATATGAAAGCGTTATCAACAGCGTGAAAATACACACACTCGGCCAATATAGTGCACGATAATATTAAAATGTACTTCAAGCGTCAACAGTGCGTATTTAATTTTAAAGCAATAGCAATTTTATTGGGTTACACTCCTGGGCGCAGCTAAAAGTCACAAATTGCATTTGCGCTCAAAGCAGAAAGAGAGAGAGAGAGCGCGCGACAAAAGCGAGAGTGAGAGGCAATGGCGAGCACTTACAACAAATTTATAAATAGCCTTAGTCTGTGCAAATTTTCACATTAATTAAATTTTAGCAACGTCGACACACACACACACCGACAGCCGAGAGCATAGCCCCCCCACAAAAAAAAGGAAAAAGTACAGCGAGCTGCTGGGCTGGCAACGACAAACGGCGTCAACGGCCAACACCGTTGACATATTGAAGCAAAACGACAGATTTGGTACATAATATATAAAGAGCGAGAGAGAGCATATAGTACATATATAGACTGGCAGCAAGGGTTACAGCAAACTATGGAAATAGATCTTATAGAATTTGCAGCCACTGCAAATTTCTTTGTCGTATTTGGCTGCGAATGCAAATATTCAATCAAATTGAACAAGTTTGCTTTGCAACTTTAGAAAACTCAATTTCGCGTGAATATTGTTTTTACAACAATTGCCAGGCATTCTGTAAATATTTGCCCAGCGCATTAAACAGTCGATGTCAGCAGTAACTTTCTAATCGTTTGTTATAACACTTATATTTTACGTTATTGTCACTGCAAGCGGATTCATTGTCCGTGCTATCAAGCTCCACTCATCGAGCTCTGCATAAACATTATTTTTTTTGCGGGCCACTCAGAACTTTGCAGAAGTTTTAGCTGCCAGCCCTGTGACATCTTGAGTGCTAACCACACGCCCCAGCTGCTCCCTCAATCCGTCCATAATGCCAGAGCAGAGCAGCGCTGCAGTTGGCAATGCATTGGGCACTCGTCTTGGTGGCACTTACAGCGACGGCAGCTAGATTGCAACGTTGCCACTCGCCAGGCGATGTCGCCTATTTTTAGCTTCACTTCTTATTTTTGTCTCTATTTTGCTACGCAAAAATATGCGAGCAACAATGACAAGCGCTTTGCATATATTTGTGGTAATTATTTTTGATTTTGAACAACATTTAGAAATGCATAAAACTTTGTTAATTTAATTCTACAGGGACATAAAGCGTAATATGTTGCCATAAGCATGTCTGGTCTGGTTTGCAATCAGACTAATTGGGCTGTCTTGATATGCTTATTTAAATAAATATTGTGGTTGTCAGTTATGTGCGGTTGCAATTAATTGGATAGCAAGCAAGGCAGCTCTAGATTGAATGATTTATATAGTAAATCATTGCAGCTTGCAACTTTAATACATTATTTTATAGCCAGATAAACGACGTTTTTCTTTGTATTTTGTTATGCCTTGAGATAGCTCAAAAGTCGTAACTCGCATGAAATATCTAATGGCTGTGTAAAGAGCCATGTAAGCTGCTGAAGTTTGTTTTTTTTTTTTTTGGCTGATTTCCTGTTGTCGCACATCCTTTGCTCACCCACCCACCACCCACCACCCACCCACTGCAGTGCTGCGCTTTTCCCAAGTGACGTCGTCACATCAATCACGTGCCTTCTTTGCTGTGCATGTGCAGCAGCAAAAAGCTGTGCTACACTTTTGCACTTAAGTAGCTGCCACAACGCTCTTGTATACACATATACTTATGCATGTGTGTGTTTATGTGTGTGTGTGTGTGTGTGTGTGTTGAGAATTTATTGTTGCTGCTGCAAAACCGCACAAGTTGGCAATATATTGTGGGCATGGCACTCACTGCGATTTATCAAGACAGCCACAGCCACAGCAACAACCAGCTTTGACTTCTGTCGCCTGCTCATTAAAATTTTAAATAAATATTATGCTCTACGTAAATTAGGAGGCACGGCTGGCGGGTGCCAAATAATTAATGATAAGTAATATCCCGCCCTGTTCGTTCGCCTACGTCAAGCTCTGGTTGACCGCAAAGCTTGCTACGCTTCCAATTTACTCGAAGACTCAAGCAGCATGGCGAGAGACTAATTTAATTAGCGCCAAGCCAAACCATTCAAATAGTTTGCCATTCAGATTAATGCCTAGCGATGCTTTGCAGGTGGGCTTCATTAAAACTTGCAAAACAACAGATTGAAATGTGGTCTGTTTTCCACGCTTAGAGCTTGCAACGCGCGCGCGGCAAGCTAACCGCAGCTTTTCATTTAAATCGCGGTTGCCAACTTAGCCTAGATATGCTCTGATTGAATTGCAGCGTCTGTTTGCAACAGCGTTGCAACTTCAAAGTACATTGCAGGCAGAGTTTTTATAGAAGTTGCATACAATTGAATTGAGCGAAAAGTCTACACTAAGTTCAGCTGCTCAACTCTACACAGCCCAGTTCATGCAGAGTCTACACAGTAAAGAGCAGCGCACGCAGCTTAAGCTTGACTAGGCTCTCTCTTCTTTTCTTGTGCTCAACATCAAGTGAGAGAACAAGTTGAAACTCATCTCTTGTCGTTCAACGACAACTGAGACACTAAAATTTTTATAGAAATGTGAGCTTAGCCTCATTAAATCCTTGCTTCTCCTTAAGGCTCTCTTAGCAACTTCAAGCTAAGCCAACTATCAAATAACAAGCGAATAATTTATTAGCTCATTTATTTAAATGCAAACTGTTGTGTTCTTTGCTTTTGAATCTGTACAAAAGCAGGCCAAAAGGTGTAACTAAAGTTACAATGTTGCATTTCGAGTTAATTGGAAATCCTCCACTAACATTTAAATTTTCCACTGATTTGCCGTGGCAACGATTGCTTAGCTACAAAAAAGGACTCGTTTGGCAACATTGATGCATATCTGTGTGTAAATCTGCGATGCCAGTCAAAGAAACAACACACACACACACACAAAACGGTGAGGAATGAAGGAAATCAAGAAAATGCGCAAGTTGCAAATCAAAAGATGTGCAAAACCAAAAAGAATAAAAAACAAAATAGACACAAAGAGAGCAGACAGCAGACAAAGTAGAGAAGCGAGTAGATGGATTTTCAGCTGAAGATGCAATGCAATTTTTTATCCATTGCCAGCGAGTTAAACGCAAGGGAAAGTGCTCTGACGAAGACAGCACAAAATTGGCCAATTTACATGCGTTTGTGTTTTTTAGCCTCGAATTGAACTTCACTGCTCACTGTTGAGCTTTGCTATAGGTGTGTGTGTGGGTGTCTTTGTATGTGTGTGGCCAACGAATGCAAAGTGGCATTGCAGATATTGCAGCCACTTCAGTTCAAAAGCAGATGCAAAGAGTTTAAGCCCAGCCAAGCGTTGCACTCAAGTGGCATTAAGCAAGCCAAACGCTGCCAATGTCTTGGCAGCAGCTCTGGCTCACAAATAGATATACATGATGCAGATAGACAGATTGGTAGCAGTAGCAGCATCAACACAAACGCTCATAAGTCTCAGGTGAGCTGCCATTGGCTTATTTACAATTGAAAAGCATTTAGCTGAAAGTTCGCTGACACATGCGGCGTATGCGTAATTCCACTTAACTGGCATTGTTGATTACATGCCGCTAATGAGCTTAACGCTCAGCGCAAAAAGAAAAAGCGCAACTGTACCTAATAATGACTTGTGCTGAAAAGCGCGCAACATGAGGTTGCCGCCGCTTATGTGGCATGGCAACCAGCTACTTGCTCAATTGCTCAACGGGTCGTATGTGTCATGTAGTGGAATAAAAGCATAAAATACGCGTACAATTTTCTACGTCAGCTGTGAGCTGCAGCCAACTGTTGACACTTCAATGAGCAAATGTCATTTATTAATAAATGAACAACAAGAACATGTGGCTACTCAGCATTTTATTCTTTCTATCTCTCAGCTGAGAGCCGCCTGTCGCTAGCATATTTTTAGTTTTTTGCTTATTACACGTCGGTGTACATAACAGTTTAAAGTCAGGAATGAAAACCACATGTCATACTTGAATGTGCAGAGTTGTCAAAAGTCATGCCAGGACCTTGATTAAAAAGTGAAACTAGAAAGATGTCAGCGCCAGTCTGGCAGTTGAATGGGAATGAATGTGCGCTCCGAGCGCAAAAGCATTTAACAATTTTGCAGGAACAATATTCAATTTCCGACTGTCTAATAAGTTTTTGGCTAACTCACACACACACACATACATATATACCGTTAGATAGTGTACTGGCATGTAATAAACCGTGTCCAAACGCTGCTGCCCCATGTGCACTGTTTGCCCGCCCGCCTGTCTGTCTGTCTGTCTATTTAGTCGAGGCAAACTGTTTGTATAGCTCGACAAAGTTCCATTACTCAAACCCTGAGGAACGCACAATTTTCCTTTAATTTCCTTTTTAGTTTTTGCACTCAAATGTCTTGCGCCGCAATCAAGAAAAATTATGCTTAAAGTAGCGCTGCATAAACATAACCCGCAAACTGAAACGAGAGAAGAGATACTGCGTTGAATGCCCGCGGGGCCATGTAAAATGCATTTCGGAGTAACTAACTTTAGGCACAGCAAGCGCGTACATTTGGGAACGTAATATATATGCCCACTTCACCGGGAGCACCTTTGGGACTCGACTGCAACGATTGGCAGGTGCAGACGCGAGTTCACAACAACGAAGGCATCATTATAATACGGCTTGTGGGTATAGCTCATGCAACAACATGCACACAAGTTTATACGTTGCTTGATATTGCAATAAGCATAGTCTATATTATTATATTATAGTCTATAAAATTCCATTCAAAATTATGATGATAAATCTCAAATAATTCCACGATGAACATATAATTGAATAATAGCGTAAATAATTGTAATTTAATCATTCAGCTTTCAATTAAAATTAAATGAATAGTAATAGTAATGATTACAATTGCTAATCATTATTTAATAGCTACAGATATTTGACTTTATGAGCATTAAAATGTTAATAGAACAGCAGATTAATATCACTTGATGCGAGCAGTTTGTGCTTTGACTTAGCACTAGAACTCACTCTCGCCTACCTGAGGACGAGACTGAGGCATACAACGAACCTTATCGAGTGGAAAAAGGTGAGAGAGCTTGAACCACGTATAGCTAAAAGACGCTTTAACTTCACAGCGTGTGATCGACTGCACTAAGAATCAACTGGTAAGCAATAATTTGCAAGCTTCTACTTCTTGATGTCAACTTGCTATACACATTCATATTCATAACTCCATTGTCGTATAAACGTTGCTGGCAACTGATTTTAACTGCAACGGATCTAAAGTCTAGTATACCCAAGCGACGTCAATGCAAATAGTTGGCAACAGACTAAGCTCCCCATTGTGTAGGCCATGGCAAATAGCTGAAAAAATATGTATCTAGAATTATAAGAACGCAATGTTGCGGTTGCGTCAGCCTCGCACCAAATGCCGTGGAAATGACAGACGTTGTAAAAGAGTTCATTAATATTGCAAGGAACGATTAACGACGCCAACGACTACAGCAACAACAAGGACCATAACATTTTGACTGTGCGCACAATTATTTTGTAATTTGTCATATTTTGTAGACCGCCATGCTAGGCTAGGCGTTCTTTGTCCCACAAAAAACGAGTATACAAGCCAGCAAAGTCTCGGGCTCAAGTGGCTCGACGGCCTACTAAATAGCAAATGCGCCTACGTGTGCATACAGTGGGCGGCACTGTGTGCGGCCGCGGCGGCGTCGGCGGAGTGGGCGTTGCTGCATAATTGTTTGTATTTTACGCTTTACATGAAAGCTAAGCAAATCTTTTGTTACACTGTCTACACCCGTCGCTCCCCCTGCCTAACACTACGTCCAGTCCGCCAATCATCTGGCAACCCTTCTTCTCTACGCTGCGCTGCTTTTGTTGGCCTTACGCTTTGTGTGCACATTCTAAACATGGCGTCGTCGTCGTAGTCGTCGCTTGGCGGCTACCTCAACCTACTTTTAGGGGCCAGACTGCGCCGTCATCATCATTGCTGCTGTTGTTGTTGTTGCTGCTTCTGGCTGTTGGTTGTTGTCGTCGTTAAGACTTTAATAGTGTAGTGCCTAACTAAAGCCCAAACAGCACAATTTGCCCAAACAACCCACGCGCTCTGTCGAGCTTCACTACCGCCCCCACACCCACTTGCCAGACTGCACTCAGTCAACAGTGAGGCAGTCAGTCAGCCAGGCAGTTCTCTTGCTCTGCATATTTACCTAGCCCGCTCGTCAGCATCCAAGTCATCATCAGCAACAGTTATTAACGCTTGCGGGGTATAATATATATACGGCAAGCTTTGGCCAACGTAAAACTTTTTAAATTTATCTGGTAAACACTTGCACATATTAATTTCACTAAACTTGCACTATCGATAATGCATGTTATCGACGATCAACATAATGATCTACACAGCATGAGAAGTGTATAAAGTCTGGTCACACTTTTAAAACGAATCGATTCATGCAAAATGCGCAATTGAGTTATTTGAATTTGAATAAAAACAGTGTATTTAACAAGTCGTTGTAGTTGAATATTTACTGGATACAAACATCATTTTCATATGCAGCCAGTTTGTCCACGGCGTTGGCCCGCCCACCCAGTCCTTGTCCATTTCTTTTGGCTCTCTTACGCTTTACTTTAATGTTTTTTTATTTTTTTTTTTTAAACATACATACATATATTTTTTTGTTAAATTACATGCACACATACACATGCAAATATTTATTTAAAACTTATGCCCGAGGCCTTTCATTACTGTGCACGGTAAAAAGTATATGTACATATATATTTTTGTGCGCTCTTTTCTATAGTTTCCTTCGTCTTGTTTTATTATTTTATTTTTTCATATTTTGCTTTTTCTATTTTCCCTGTGCAAATGTGCGGCATCTTGCTTTGTATGCTCGTTGCCATTAAATACATTTTATACTCTATTTTTATTATTTTTCATTACATTTTCTTTTGTCAAAATTTGTGCCTAGTTAATTTACTTGCATTCGTTACTTCCTCATCCATAGTGGAGCCTTAATTAGTACTCCTCGACTGTGTATGTGTTTGCTCTTCTGTATTTATGTGTGTCTGTGTGTGTGCTGACGTCCTTGCCAGCGCTTATTGTCCTGCTTGAAGAACAAAGCATTTATGACGTAGCGAAACGTTGCTGAACAATTAATGGGATTTACTCGCTGAATTGTTTTAAATTACATTGCTCGAGTGCCTCAAGTGCAAGCAGATGCATAGAAAATGAGAGCAGGCCAAAGTGCTTGCCATTTGAGAAGATGATGAGCAACCACAGCATAGTTAATTAAAACTTTTGCCCATTCACCAAAGCATTGCCATGCCATGGTATCAATTATCAAATAGCGATTGTATAAGCAGAATAGTTAGTTGCGAATTTGAGAGCAGAGTTTTATATAAGAATGCTTATAAAAAATAGCGCATACGTAGGGCTGGGTTACGAACAATATTTGTTAGAATTGTTCAATTAAATTCAAGTAAAATCTTAAACTATGGTAAGTCTTACAGACATTTAGATCATACTATGTTAATCGCGTCTTAAATTTAAAAATCGAAACTGTTGAATTAATAAGCAGATCTCAGTTTCCTTTGGCGTATTTTGTAATACAAGCTAAAAGTTTATACTGAGCCACAAAGAACTATGATAGGCTTGATCAAATTTTTCACAGTGCAACGCTTGTAGCAGACTGTTTGTGCTTTATACATCGCTTTTGTTGTCTTGTAACGACTAATTACATTATTTATAGCTCGAATAACATGGCGAGTGCCCCCAAACATAATGAACTTGTACATGACTGAATACTCACCTGACTGTCTGAATTTATAATTGATTTTCAATAAATGTAAACTGTTGCAGACTAAACGAATCAACGAGTTTTGCGTTTTTAATTCTTTGGTTTCAATGTTTATTGCTTCTTTCTTTCGCTGATTGGTTTTAGCTCGGTCGCTTGCTGAATTTGGGCGCCAAAGTACAGTTACCAATACAAATGCGTTGCCTTCTCACGTGCTATTTCACTCTCTCACAAAACACACACACACACTAGTGTACGTACGCGTTTACACAGAGATAGAGTTTGTACGCTTTTTGGTTTGTTTTGTGTTTATTATGACGTTTGTTGCGGTTTTAGCGGCGGCAACAGCAGTGTCGCCTGTCGTTCCTGCCACTGGTGCTACGCTGGGGATTTGAAGCTGGCCGTGGCACAGGCAGGTTAATGCAGTTTTGTTTGCTAAGGTGACGTTTTATTGGACTAGATCTATGCGCGCGTGTGTGTGTGTGTGGTTGTTTGGCTGTGTGTGTGTGTGTGTGGGTGTATGTGCTGGAGCGGTGGGTGCTGCTGGACAAGCGATTAAATGTTTGATTATTTTAGCTGCGATGCGGCTTGCGTTGAATATCGCAGTGCTCTCGGCTTAAACTGTTTTGGTTTTTGTCGGTTCTGTCGGTTTATTGGCAATGCGAAGCGCACACAGGACACACACAACTTGACTGAGCGAAATTGCACAAATAACTGAATTGAAATTTGTGCCGCAATGCCAACACTGACTAAGGGCAAAGCGTCCAAGAGCGAGCGAGAGTGTCTGTGTGTGTGAGTGAGAGCAAGAGTGTGAGGCAACAGTTTTGCCTTTTACTTATTTTCGGCAGCACAACAAAAACAAACAGCGAAAAATATATAGAAAAACTTTTTGCTCGGCATGCATTCGAGTGCATTTTAATTGATTTTCTTTTGCTTCTTTTTCCATAGCATGCACTTTTGCCCAACGAGAGCAACTCGGCATTAGCGTGAGTGAGAACGAGCCCAGCACTGAGTGCAAGTGCGAGCGAGCGAGCAAGTGCCATTCGTGTGACTGGCTCGTTTGTTACATGCGGCGTATGCGTAACTTTTGCAATTGCATCTCGCACGCACCTCTTGGTGCTTTGAGTGAGTTTTTTATGAGTGACGAACACTACGATCTGCTGTAGGTCAGTTGTGTTAGCATTTAAGCTTTTAATTAGCGTTTGACAATATTTTGGCAGCACACGAAACAAATTCTTTAATTTATTATGAGCTAGCCTATAAATATGTATTAAACGTTTAACACAAAAATACGCAAATTTACAAAAATTTATAAGAAGAAGATCTAGCCTGCCGAGCTGTATTGTAAAAAATAAACTCAATGTAAACAATGTAACTGATTCGGCATAAAATACAGGGTGTCCTTTGAGCCGACACATGCAGCACTGCCGGTTTAAGCCTCAATGGGGGGCCAAAAAAATTTGCCACTCAAACCAAAAAAAAAAAAAAAAAGAAGAAAAAAAGTGAAAATGCCACACAACACCTGGAGACAAGTAATGGCACAACATTACAAAACAAACACAAACAATTCAGCGAACAAAAAATAGAGTTAAATGGCGACAAACGGCAACGGCAACCGTCAGCTGCATGCAACACAACCCAAGGCACCAAACGGCATTGGAGTGTAAGGTATATGCTAAGCAACAACTACAACTAGAACAAACAACAACAACAAGCATAAAATTGTCGCCATAACATTTTTTGTACTTTTACAATTGTTGGCCACTGCAGCACACAAGCAACAACAATTGGAGCTGAGCTGGTTTTTAAAAATTTATGAATGAAATTTCGTGCAGTTGTTGTGTATACCATAAAGAAATTTAAGGCAGCAGGATAGCTCAAAAGCTATTGACCGCAAAGTGCCTTTAACACTTTCTCTCTCATTAGCTAATGCACGCTTGTTTTCTTAGCCAGCGCTTTTAATTCTCATTAGTTTAATGTCAATAACCGGCGGTAAACAAACAAGGTAACAACTAAAAATTATAGCTTAATAGTATGGTTGAATAATTAAGCAAAGTCCTTCACAATGAACTTGTGGTTAATTACTGTCAAAAGCAAAAAATCATTTCTAATTATGGACTAATAATGGCTCAGCAACCGACCTCAATTGAAGGGCGTTGTTGCCAACTGAACATTGACCATGCTGCGTCTATTGAACCAACAAAGAGTTTGTGAAAACATTGGAAATGTTTCACAACAATTTTAGAGTTAAATACCATGTCATAGTATAAAGGTTAATGACTGTGTTAAAGCTGTGTGAATCCCGACCAACAAAAAATAAAAGTAAACAAAGCACAACAATTTAAATGCGCTTAAACTAAATCAAACCGTTTGTGAGTCAGGCCTAACTATTTATGTATTTATTTAAAATATAATCTACGCATTAAGAGCATGTAATTATTTAAATCAATCAAGGTTTTTTCACCGCATTTAGAGCCCATGCTAATGAGCATATTTGTGTTAAATTGTAATGAGATTGTTTACATGTGTAAAGATTTCGCATACGCAGCGTGTGACACGCTCCAATAAACAAACAATGCGCTATCCAAAAAAACAGCTCTCACAGACAATGGCCAACGATTAGAAGCCATTAAACCAAATCTGTTCACAGCAGTGTGGGTGTATAAAAGCACTGAATATGGCGAAATATTCATTCAGTCTACAGCAAAATGTCAAAAGGAATACATACGACAAAGAGGACAACAAATATGATTGCGAGTCGAAATTTGTATACGTGTTTAACCCTAGTGGTCTTGCTTATGATGCTACAGTGTCAACAAGTGGTGTCTCAATACGGTGGATATCCCTATTATGGAATGGGAGGCATGGGAGTGGGCGGCGTGGGTGGTATGGGAGGAATGGGAGGGATGGGAGGAGTTGGAGCGAGCGCATATGGAAATCAAATGCAGTACGGCAACAGTTACGGATATAATCCTTACTATCAGTATCAGTATCCCGGCTACGGCTATGGCTACAATTATCCTGGCTATGGATATGGCTATCCAAGCTATGGTTATCCTTACAGTGGATATCCATACAGTGGAAATGGGATGAGTAAGTACACAGCTAGCCATACTTATTTGATTCCAGTTTGTACCAGTTTGGTAAAAGTGTTTTGGTATTGTTTCTTATTATAGATACTGCCTTTGCCAGCAGCAGTGGTGGATTTGCTACAGCAAGTGCGGGCGGTGGAAGCGGCTACTATGGTTAACTAAAGTACTGAGTAAATTAATTAAACTAGACTTGTCAATATTATATTATTATTATTAGCATAACCATTAAGTAATTTTCATTTGTGTTAGCTTTAAATACAAATATAGTTTATGAATCGTATGTTGTCTTTGTATTCAGTTGCGCGCCCATTTACTTAAATTTCGATTGACGGCCTTATGTTCTTGCAGCCCTGAAATTGACTGGCCACCACACGCCTTGGACGGTCACTGTTTGAGCAAGCGATTAGTATATCGAGCTATCGGCTGGCCACCATCCGTTCGCGCGCATAGTTTGGTCACACTGGAAATAACTTAAATTAAAAGAGCGCGGTCTACACCCACACACAATAGTCCCGAACAGCCAAACAAAAGCATCGACTGCGCGCGTTCTCTTTGCCGCTAGCCAGTCGAAGATAGAAAGTAAGCCAATATACAGTGAATAAAATTGCAATAGCGCACAGCTGGTACAACGGTGCATAAAGCAAAAGTGTTAAAGACCAAAGTGCCAAATAAGCAAACGAGTTGTAAAAGGCAAAAACAAAAACATAATAACATTGCGTAATGGTTATAAGCGGTATACATACCGACACAACAACAATTGACATGAGCAAAAACTGCTAAATGCATTCAAATTGTAAATTGTGTACGTGCATGTGTACGTGTGTGTAAGTGTGTTGGTGTGTGCGTGTTTGCTGTTTTACTTGGCCTCAAAAACTTTTGTCGATTTGTTGCTGCGCCTAATACATTCAACTATGTACATATACATATATATGCTAGATATATATACGCTTCAATTGACGCTGTGTTGTTAGTATTGGTTAAAAATCAATTAATGTGTGTGTGAAATAGTGTATGCATGTGTGTGTGTGTCAACCTTTGCACATAATTCCCATTTGACGTGCTCAAGTTTACATATTTTTCACTTGTGGCAACAACAAAAACAATGCAGTTGAATAAAAAATGCTTGCTCCACATTTCCATAAACTTAACGTGAGAAGGGGTGCTCTTTGTCAACCGCTCTGCCATTGTTAAATTAACAAGAACAACAACAGCAAGAATAAACTAACGACGTATGCGCGCGCTCGTTCTCTTCATCCCCCTTTTGCGCTGTACGTTCACTTTCGGCAGTCGGAAATTTCCATAGCCGCTGCCAAAAACAGCTGATGCTCGTCAAAAAAGCTTGCTGTTGGCAAAAAGTACGAAAGTTTACACAACTATTTGCAGTTTAGTTATATGCACGAGACTTTTGTCAATCTAATAATAACTTAGTGCACACAGAACAGATGTAAGTCATTAAATTGTTATCTCTCTGGCTATGTTGGCAGTGGGTGTGTCTCACGTTTGGCCGCTTATCAAATCAAATAGAAAATGAAAACACGCGATCGGTGGCAGTAGGCTGGGACCCAGACCTACAACGACTCGGCCCCCCACGAGCGTTCAAGGCTGCTGATAAGCATTTTTATAAATGAAATTAATCAAAATTTACGTTTGTGTTATCTCTGAAGCCCAACGAAACGCCAGCGCTTGCATAATAAGGAACACAAGAGACAAATCACCACAACGTGTCCGATCTCAGCTCGAAAATGTTCAAATTGATACGCAGCAAAAGCAGCGCTTTGCCACATGGCGCGCTTAAAAAGTAAGCAGAGTAGTTTATTGATTTTTCCATGACTTCTGCTTTAAATAACTTTTACTTGCAGCTATGCGCGCTGCTTTGGCAGCGTTGTGCCCGATGTCCAGCTGCAGGACTTTTCTGTGGAGAATGAGACCATTTTGAGCTATAGGAAGAACTCGCCCGAACGCAAAGCGTTGCAGGAGGCACTGAAGCGCACCGCCGCCACATGCGAGGATGTGCCAATTGTCATAGCCGGCAAGGAGTACAAAACGGATCGTGTAGTGCATCAAGTGATGCCGCACAATCATGCCCACAAGCTGGCCAAGTTCTACTATGCTGACCAGAAGCTAATTCAACAGGCCATCTGCTCAGCCGTCGAGACTCAAACCAAATGGGATCGTGTGCCGCTGGTGGAGCGCTTGAAAATATGGGAACGTGCTGCAGATTTGATGGCAGGCAAATATCGTCAGGACTTGAATGCAGCCACCATGCTGGGTCAGTCCAAAACCGTTATACAAGCGGAAATCGATGCAGCTGCCGAACTTATTGATTTTATAAGGTGCGTGTTACTGAAGTTAAAGTTAGCAGGCTAAAAATAATGCTCTTCATTGCAGGATACATGCGTACTTTTTAAAGGAGTGTACCAAGTATCAACCCATTAGCGAGAATATCAAGGTTACGAAGAACTCAATGCGTTATCGTGGTATTGATGGCTTTATTGCCGCTGTCAGTCCATTCAACTTTACGGCCATAGGTGGAAACTTGGCCTACACGCCCGCACTAATGGTCAGGATACCTTCATTGCACATATATGTGAATTTATTACTATGTGTGCTTATTATAGGGCAATGCTGTGCTGTGGAAGCCTTCGGACACAGCGCTGCTGTCCAACTGGCGCATTTTCAATATAATGCGTGAGGCTGGCTTGCCCGATGGCGTGGTTAACTTTGTGCCCGCCGATGGGCCTGTGTTTGGTGATACCATCACTGCCTCACCCTACCTGGCTGGCATCAATTTCACCGGCTCAGTGCCGTAAGTATTTACTTGGTTACACATATACTGGTTATATATCGATTTGTTTGACTACGCAGCACATTCAATCGACTGTGGAAGCAGGTGGCTAAGAATATTGATAGCTATATCAACTTTCCACGCCTCATTGGCGAATGTGGCGGCAAGAATTTCCACTTTGTGCACGAGTCAGCGGACGTGGAGTCGGTGGTTACCTCCACCATACGTTCGGCCTTTGAGTACTGCGGTCAGAAATGTTCCGCCTGCTCGCGTATGTATGTACCAGAGTCGCTATGGCCTGCGGTAAGTGCAATAATAAATATGAATATATGATTGATATGAATACTAATGCCGTTGTCTACAGATCAAGTCGGGGCTGCAACGTGAGGCGGAGCAGTTAAAGATTGACGATGTGCAGGACATGAGCACCTTCACCTCGGCTGTTATCGATGATAAAGCATTTAAACGCATTACTAGCTATATTGAGCATGCCAAGAAGAGCTCCAATTTGGAAATCATTGCGGGTGGCACCTATTCGGATAGCAAGGGTTACTTTATTAATCCAACCATTGTGCAGACAACTGATCCCTTGGATCGTATTATGACTGAGGAAATCTTTGGTCCCGTGCTCACTATTTACGTATACAAAAATTCAGATTTGGATAAAGCCATGGATCTGGTAGGCACCTCAACTAAATTTGCACTTACGGGCGCTGTATTTGGACAAGACAAGTAAGATATAGTAAACTTTTATATATGTGCTCAAACTAAACTGCAAATATTTTTCATTACAACAGAGAATTTGTTTGCCGTGCACTAGAGGAATTTAAAATGGCTGCTGGAAATTTCTATATCAACGACAAGTCAACGGGCTCGGTGGTGGGTCAGCAGCCCTTCGGCGGCGGTCGCATGTCCGGCACCAACGACAAGGCTGGTGGTCCACATTATATACTCCGCTGGACGTCACCACAGTCCATCAAGGAAACGTTTGTGCCATTGCGTGACATCAACTATCCTTACATGAGCGAATAAAGCGCGCAATGCCAAGCCTAAGAAAACGACAGGAATCTCATAAGAATTATGCATATATGTATATGAGAGTATGCGTATATATGGATTGAATGTATATGATTTTGTTGAATATTGTTTTTAATATATAGTATACACACACTCATACACACACACACACACACACACACTATTATGCCACAAACCGGTTAATGCAACCATATTTATATCTGTAGTTAAATGTTGTAATGAATCTCTGCTGTATTTTTGTCGCCTGGAATGCCACAAAAGTTGTAAATTGATATGCTGATTACATTTTTAAATGCCCATTCGCATAAAAACATACATATGATGTAACTCGAATTACAAATAATATTTACTGTACTACCTATAATATGCTAAACGTTTTAAAACATTGTGATTATTTAATAATATAATTTACGCGTATAACTAAATGCTTTTGTTATTTTCTTTTTTGTGTAACTTTGTTTTCATAGTTATATAACTAAATACATATATAATATATAATAACTATAGCAAACCATTTGACAATACATTTTGCAGTACGAAATATGCAGAGTAGTATATAAATATAGACACAAAACCTACGCCTATGAGCATTAGAGCATAACAAAGTTGCTACAAATTATTGAAATAAATTCACTCAAATAAAACCTTAAACTGGAATTTCACGACTTGTGCATAAATTTATAGGACTGACTAAATTCCTACTCGATCTAAACATTACTGCTTGCAACTTAGCAGGCTTTTAGCTCGCCTAATCACTTATTTTTATAAATTGTATGTCAAAACTGAAATGCACAGACGTACCAAATGCAAACATCGCAATGTGGCACCTGTGGCACGACCTAAAGTTAACACGCGACCGATGAGCAGCAGCGTGGATCTATTCGAAGAGCTGTATTGTGGCAACGATAAGGGGCTGATCTACTGCTGGGGCAACGCAGATGCCAAGCTAACAACAAGAGCAAGACCAGAGCCAGGTGCCAAGCTAACAACAAGACCAAGACCAGAGCCAGAAGGACAAAGCATTGCTCAAATAGTATCTTACATCAGTTTCGACTCAAGAAGAAACCTGTACAATGGTAATCGTAACTGTTGCGCTGTGTATATCATTGAGAACGTTTTTAGTTATATCTCTTGTTCTGAGTGATTCATGTTCATTAAATTAGTTTTTACACATCAATCAATAATAAATTGTAAAAGTAATTATTGATTAGTTGCTTGAACACTAATCCTAGAGCATTAAGCGCATAACATTTGTTTTCATACATATATAAATATGGTCTTCTTTGGCGACCAGTTTGCTTTAACTTCAGAAATAATACCGCATGAGGTAAATATTCATTGTGATTTAAGATAATTTGTTTTGTTAGTGGTTTTTTTATCAATGTTACAAAACTAAATATTTAATTATAACATATTTAATGTAGATAACTAAATCTCACGTCAAAATTAATTCGAATTGACGCCCAGTCATTCTGCCGACCTCTATAACTGCCTGCTCTCTCTTGTCTCTCAGCTTAAAGGACTTCCACGAGTGAATTCCAAAATCTATTATTGGCTCCGCTCGCCCAAGAACACACAATTTTCTGCAAATATTCACCAAGTTTTTAATTAGTTATATTATTTAATATGCAGGCGAGACTTAATAGTCTTGTTTGTGTATAGTGTGATTTTGACTAAGCTACTTACATAAACAACAAATGCATAAATCATACCAAGAAAATATAAAATATACTAAGCATATATGCATATATATATGTTATATATGCTATATATAATATAAAATATATATAAACTTTTTTTGGCAGACTTTCATTTGCGGCTTATATCTGGTGTCTGTCTGTCTATATGTCTAAACTACTAAATTACAGCTTAGTTATCAAATGTAATTTTCTTTATTCTGCTTTGGCGCTGAATCGAATGATTTGTTGCCAAAGCCGCCTCCGCCTCCACGTCCACCACGTCCGCGATCTCCATTGCCGCGACCACGTCCAAAACCGCCACGACCACGATCATTGCCACCAAATCCACCACGTCCTCCGCGACCACGATCGCCGCCACCGCGTCCGCCACGTCCACGATCAAAACCACCACGTCCACCTCGCTGACCATCAAAAGGCTTGCGGTCAAAGCCACCAAAGCTCTTGCGATCGAATGATTTCTTGAAGCCACCTTCCTCGCCTTCGCCGCCTTCTCCATTTTGATTGTTACTCTCCCACGTGCTGCGATCTGGACGACCAGCAAAGCCCGATCCACGACCACGACCGCGTCCGCCTTCAAACTTCTTAAAGCCATCCTAAAAGGCAACCAAGGAAAGAAAGGGTTTAACACAAATTAGCCAAGCAGTTATAAATGACAAAGACAAATTTTCAATATTCAAGAAGGCAAGTGCCACAAATGATTTGAGTTCAAGCACTATGGAGATATGTGTGAGTTCTTGAATTTTTGGCGCATTCTGTTTGGTAATTTGTGTGTAACCCTCTCTACTGCTAAAAGAAATCTAAACTTGGAACTGCTCCCATACACACAGACCCAGAGGCATACACAACAACGCCACGCTCAAATACATTTGCGGCACTTACCTTAGCCTCAAAGGACATATCGATGACACGCTGATCAATTTCAACATCCTCGGTTCGCACACGCCTGAAGGGCGACCTGCGACGACCTCCACTGCTGTTATTCAACTGTTTGTTGTTGTTATTAATTGGCGTGGAGTTGAAGTCATTCTGTTATTACATATTATTAGTTATCATATATTAACCAATTATCAAGATGCATAACTAATATTTTTAATTTTAAGTTTCAACTCACCTGGTTGTCGCCGGACTTGACAAAATTGTTATATTTTTTACTGGGCGTCTCATCGGCATCGGCGTCGCCACTGCTGAACTTGCGCTTCTTGCCATTGGCCACAGCAGCCTCTTGTTGCTTCTTAGGCTTCACTTCGCCAGATTCGTCACTGTCGCTGCTGTCCCCACTTTCCTCTTTCTTAGCTACCACTGGTTTCTTTTTGGCAGGCTCATCTTCATCCGACGACGAGTCATCGGAGCTTTCTGCCTTCTTGGGCGCAATCTTGGCAGCTGGTTTGGCTTTTGGTTTCGCATCGGAATCATCAGAAGAAGAAGAATCAGAGTCGTCCTTTTTAGCGGGTGCTGCGTTTTTCTTCACAACTGGCTTTACGGCAGGTTTCTCATCCTCAGAGCTGTCGCTGTCCTCAGAAGAGTCTTCGGAGTCGGCCTTTGCTGCTGGTTTCTTGGCTGGCACAGCTGCAGGTTTGGCAGCTGCCTTTGCTGGCGGCTCTTCGTCTGAGGATTCTTCACTGCTTGAAGCTGCTGCTTTCTTAGCTGGTGTAGCCTTTGCTGGAGAAGCTTTAGCTGGTGCTGGCTTTTTGGCTGTTGCCTCATCATCAGATGAATCTTCGCTGCTGCTGGAAGCAGCTCCCTTCTTTGCAGGCGCCTTGGCCACAACTGGTTTCTTTTGAGCCGGCTCATCATCGCTGCTGTCTTCACTGCTGCTCTTTGCAGCCTTTTTAGGTGCTGGCTTGGCAACTGCGGTTGGTTTTTTTGCAGGCTCCTCATCGCTAGAACTATCTTCACTGCTGCTTTTTGCAGCTTTTTTAGCTGGTGCCGGTTTGGCTGGTGCTGGCTTTGTGGCCACTGGCTTCTTTGCAGGCTCCTCCTCGCTGGAACTGTCTTCGCTGCTGCTCTTGGCTGCCTTCTTGGCAGGTACTATCTTTGCAGGCTTATCCTCTTCGGAGGAATCATCACTGCTAGATGCGGCTTTCTTTGCCAGCGTTGCTTTGGCTGGCGACTTGGCTACAGGACCAGCGGCCTTCTTGGGCGCCTCGTCTTCGGAACTTTCTTCATCGCTGCTCGACGACATAGGAGGTGCTGCCTTTGCAGGTGCTGCCTTTGCAGGTGTGGCCTTCTTAGGAGGCTCTTCGTCAGAGGAATCAGAGGAATCGGCTGCTTTGCCATTGCCATTTGTCTGAGCTACTGGTTTCTTTGCTGGTTTCTCGTCCTCGCTGGAATCACTGTCAGAATCCACTGGTTTGGGTTCAGGAATTTTCTGCTTTGAGTTGCTCTGATAGAAGGCAAGAATCTGCGTCAACTGTGGTGTATTCTTTCCAACCGGCGACTATAAACATACGATAAATGGCAACAATTTTGGTTATTAAAAAAGCACGTGCTTTCAGCATGGTACGTTAAAACGGCAACACAAACTTCGTATGCGCTTATTTTTAGAAAGTCATAAGTCATTTTTACAAGTAATGAAAAATGTGTATTTGAAAAATTTAATGCGTGCTACACACCAATACACTGTCACATTGTATTTCACCGCATGCACCATAAAAAAAAAGAATGCAACGTAAAAGTGTATAGAAAACTTACCGCATTTGCTTTTTGCTCAAATACTTTAGCTAGATTTTTATCTTTTGTTTTTAGATACTCATTCACTATGGCATCGGTCAATTTTTGAAGATCCGCCATTATTGCAAATTCCTTGCTTTTTTAATTTAATGTCGGCAAATAAAACTAGCAACGGCTGTGTTGCAGTCACATATATAAAAGAAACGAAAAACACGTGTAGGGTTGTCGTGTTGATAAATTGTTGTTGGCACAGAAGCGTGGTGGCTGATCGATATTTTGCAGGCCTGCCAGCCAAAGAATATTATGTTCCAAAGTATTTAAAAAAATATCTAAATTTGTATTAAAATTCATTAAACAACTTATTTTGTAAATTTCGTTATATCAATATATTTAAATATTAAAATGTTATATTTCCACTGAATGTTTATGGTAACTAAGGTAAAATAATAATTTTTCAATTAAGAATTTTATAAAAATTATTGTTATTAAGAAATAAATAGATTTTATTTAATATTTCAATTATTTCGTAATTAATATATACTATTATTAAAAGCAAAATAAACAATATTTTAGTGTGATGACAGTTATTAACATACGATTGGACTCGGTTATTGAAATGAACGAGCAGCAACATCATTGCATCACACTGTCATCCAGCAAAGATAAATAAAAAACAAACAGAGAAAGGCAATAACAGCTCTCGATTCCGGTGAATAAAAACAATTTGGGTAGGTGCCAATAGTTTTAATTGTGATTATATATTAGCGATTAGAGCCTCCTTTAAAGATATGACTGATGAGCCGTCAGATGAAGTTGCTACGCCTACCTCGCATATCGAGCAAACAGCTGAAATATTTAAACTAAATAATGATTGCCTAGAATGCATATTCGAGCGTCTACAGGATCTACGTAGCGAGGTGGCCTTTGCCCAAGCTTGTGAACGTTTTCAATGGATATGCTTAAGCCGATGGCGCAGCTCTCACGCTTATGATCATATGGATTTAGAAAAATGGCGTCTACTGCTGCCGGAATACGAAGACCTGTGTTATTTCACACAACAGATGCGCCCGTACATACGACAAATTACGGAATCAGCCTGCTTGTGCACATTGCTTAAAGACTTTGACGATATGCAAATTCATGTGCTGCCCAATGTAACCAGCTTCTATTATGTTCCTGATGACATGGACTGCTGTCCTTCGGAGCGGAGCATACGCAAAATGGCAAAAATTATGCCAAATCTATTGCAACTGCGACTGACAACTGCTTTGCACGGGCGCTACTTATCAAATTTTCGACATTTGCAGGAACTGCATTTGTATGAAGATCAGCACAAAGCTTACGAGCTGCAGCAAGAGTACCTGGATGAAATATGCTGGTAAGCATCCATCAATTGCTAAATACTTGGTTTCTTATAATCTTATGTTTACTTCACAGCCAACTGACCAATCTACAAGTCCTCGACATTCGTATGTACGATGCTATAAGCATATTACGTTTAAATAACTGTGTTGACTACCTCAAGAATCTCCGCATCTTAAAGCTAAATCTTGCAACATTGAAGTCTGTACTGCACGAGGTGCTAAAGCTGCCCGCACTTAAACAGCTGGTGGTGTTGCTGGATACGGAGTGGTACATACCATCAACGGCAAGCGTGGATAGCTACGATCATAAAATACGGGAAGTTCGCGAGTTTTACGAGATAATGGAGCGCAAGGCGCCAGATATAAAAGCGTTTGCTGTTGATGGGTATTACATGCCCTTGGAGCCTGGCTGGGATGCGGTACTTCCCATATGGCCGTATCGAAAGCTCCAGCGTCTAGCAATATGCAGCTGGACTCACCGTATTGATTTCCTGGAGCGCTACACCTGCATGACCAATCTGCAGCTTCTCTGTCTGCGCAACTGGACATTCCTATGTGATGATATGCTAATCAAATTTATTAAGCTATGCCCACATCTGCAACATCTAGATGTATCTTACTGTCGAGAGTTAACGCCTAACTTTTTGCACTTAGCGCTTAACATTTTAAAGCAACGAGAGCCAAATAAACAGCGATGCGGATATATACGGACGCCTCCAGTGCTTCTCTACTATGTTTTGAGCGGATTTGAAGATTATGTTGATCAAAAGGTTAGTATATGGACAATTGCTAAGCACATTAGCTGATAAGCTTTTATTGTTGTGCATTGCAGGGACTCAAAACAGCACCAGAATATAAAGATTACATTACGTTTATGGATGCCTTTCCCGTTAGCTCAGAGCGTGGCCTTAGCTTTGTTGATCGCGGCTATCAGTTTGACTTTGAATAAATTTGGCATCTGCGCTGGCAGATTTTCTCGTGTATATAGCAGCTGTTGTAAATTGTTTAGTTACATAACAATATTTTTTTTTTTTTTGTTTGCAAGTTAACGCCTTTTGTTGCAAGCAAAAGACACAAATTGCAGCACAGTAAACATAATTGTGAACATGTTTATTTATCATTAAATAAAATTCATAATTTGTGCAAATTTTTTGCGTAATCACTTTTAATTGTTTGCTCTGATATATTATAAGCCTATTTAATGAATCTTATTAGATACAAATTGTCTACAGTAAATAATAATTTAAATATTTCTTTGACAAATTACTCATTTTCTAAATGCATTTAAAACACAAAAATAATTTAAAAGAAAAAAAATTTCAAAATTTCTAGATTTTGTATAATAGCAATTGCATAAAAATGAAGGGTATTTGCAAACAAGCCTATAAGAGTCCAACTCTTAAATACGCCGTCGATGGAATTTCGAAATTCTTGTTCAACATTGATAAGATTGACAGGAAGTCTCTGGCATGGCCCACAGCTCAGGAAAATAGGTTCAAACATTTACGACATAGAAAAAATGCAACTGCTGAGAGTCCATTAAACTTAGCTCCGCCCCCGTCACCAAGTGGTGCTCGGCAGGACCGTTCGGATAATCTTGTAAATAAAATTCAAAAAATGGAATTTTTTAAAATACTCAAAGACACTCAAGCAAAAGGCAATTCGTTTTCAAAAAGCAAATCAAAGCCAAGTGCAAATGGCAACAACACTGCAGGTAATGCGAGTAAAAACTTGTATACAAAGTGTGGCTCTCATGATTCTCCAAAAATAAAGAGCCCTGATGCTCAGGGTACTAAAACACTTTGGTCGCTTTATGACAAAAGATTACAATATAAAAATACTAAATCATCAGAGGATCAGATCAAAGTTAATCCAGAGCTTACGTTAAAAATATATAAAGTTCCCGAATCAGCTAAAAATGTGGCACCTACTGCAGAAAAGCCATTGAAACAAATTATAAGTAAGCAAAATGAAGTAATACAGTCTTTCGGCTGATATCTCAAACCCGGCACAAGATTCAAAAGAAGCCACAAAAACTAAAAAGAAAAACGAAGGCCAAACTTTGTTAGGTCAGTTGAACAAACTGGGACTGTGCTGCAATCAGCTAAGCCCGATAAAAGTCAAAAGTCCTCGCCTGTCAAGACGAAAAGCATAAAACATAATGCAGAGCATGCAAATAATTCGTCAAGTAAAATTGTACAACAAAGCCATAAGCATCCAATGAAAACATCATCCGAAAAGTCTGTACACCATGCTAGGTCAGTGGTGCATAAGCAAAAGAGTTCCGATGTAAGTCGAAAGACAACAGCACTTAAAATTAAACGTCCGAAACATAAACTAAAGCATCCAAAGGCTACTCCTGCAAATATCCCACCTAGTCAGGTATTCCCTTCAAGTGAAGAAAATTCAATGAAAACAAATGCAAATAGCAGACCCACTCAAAAAATTAAAATCACTTCATCGGCTGACATAGACATAGACTCCTCTTTAGAAAATATAAAAACTAAGACGAGCCCAAAGTTAAAGCGAGCATCCTTAACAAAGTATATAGACTTCTCCACTGAAGATACAATTTTTAAAAAAAAGAAGTCTAAAAAAAATCTGGACACCTCACAAGATTTTACCCCCAAGCAAGAAAACTTCTTGAAGGCAGTAAGTAAAAGTAAGAAACTATCTAAAAAACGTAAGCGTACTCAATCAGCTGAGAAAATGTATGCAGAAAACCAAGAATCCTCTCTAGACGAAATCAAAACAAAGAAAACAAAAGCAATGAAGCCTTCTAAATCCAAACGCACAAAGTCTGCAGATAACAATAAGCAACCGATTGATAGCCTGAAATCTTCTGCCAAGTCAAAGCTTTCCAGTACTCAATCAGCAACATCTGTAGATTATAGTGGCAGGCGTTTCAAGCAAACTAATCAGCAGAAGATCCCATTTTCTTCTTCAATAGATTCTAAAATTGCAATTAGAAATAAGCTTTATACAAAACAAAAACTTGTAAGAAGCTCGTCAAAAAAAACTTTGGATCATATTCAAGATAAACCAAATAACAGTCGACCTAAGCCGGCTAAAAAGAGAAAGCAAAGGGAAAAACTTTATAAATTAACTTACATAAATCAGTTAGATAAAACGTCAATATCCAGTAAAGATAGGTCAGATAAAACATCAATAGCCAGTAAAGATAGGTCGTTCTATGTATCAAAACAATCGAGTCAAGAAGAAGAAGGGACACAAACATTTAAGGGCAAGCTAAAAAATAGTAAGAGATACAAGAGTGTACTTGTTAATAATAGAGAGTCAATTGATGTGACCAGTATAAGCAATATAATGGGACCTATCCACCATATTAAAAGGCCTAGGATTGAATTTCCAACCTATGAGTCATCTTATTATGATGTTCAATTTGTAGCGCCGCCTACCACTGAAGATATAGATAATGAAGAGCTTAAAAGTCGTCTTATGCGGTCACATGATAGAATTATGCGTAATTCTGCGCGAAAAATAGAAAGTAGTATATTTAACGTGGAGTCGGACAACTATTTAAACACTTATGAGAATCGTCTAAAAAAACTTGAGCACTATTTGATGGATAATGAAGCAACTATTGGTGAAATGGACGATGTGAGTATTGACGATATGGACATATCTGGCTTTCTGTATTATCCATATACACTAGAAGATGTACCGCCTACCGAAAAGGCAGAAATCATTAAAAAGAAAAGACAGAAAAGACAGAAGGTTAAAAAATTGCCTGCAGGAAAACCCACACCACCACCAAAAGCGAAATGTGAGTGTTGTATTTGTGAAGAATTGCATAAATCTAAGCCAGAGAAAGATTCTCCAATGATTGCTCAAATGCGAAGTGAGCTGAAGCATCTAGAGCTGAAGGCATATATTAGGCAAATGCAAGCCTTTAAAGCTCAGCCGGATAACCCTGAATATAAATTTGATGCATGTGGTGCGCTTTTACGTTGCTAAAGGAATCCTAAATTCGTTACAAATATTTTTTCAATTATATACTAGAGAAACAATGCTTTATCTATAAGTGTCATCTGCATAAACATAGCATGGATTCTTTATTATATAAGTGACTTAATTGATGTGAAAATGTATGTGAGCGACCACTGTATGTAACTATTTAAAATATTTTTGTACCCATCTGTTGCTTTGTTTCTTATAAAAAAAATATACATATATAAAAAGACATTTTATTTTTAAAAGCTTTCAATTTATATTTATACGAAAGCAAAATAAACTTCATTAAATAAATTTGTTTCCTAATTTAAACAAAATCTAAATTATATACATATGCAGTTAAAATGGCAATTTCTAAATTACCCAAAGTAAAATATGTTAGTGGCTCAGTATCTAGAACATTTTTGAGCACCATGATAGCTAAAGCCGAATCGTATCCATATCCAAAGGCTGAGCGCATTAATGTGAAGAAACGAAATCAGACCAAAAGAAAATTGAAAGAAGAAGTTCAAGTGATTCCTTTAGCCAGAATTCCTTCCTTCATATCCTATGCCCCAATATACTACAAAGCTGGTGAATATAATCAAATACAAGCGAACAGGAAAAGCGAAGGTGATACAATTTCGCTCAACTATGTTAATAACAACAAGTCCAGACCTATGTGGATTAAGGCAATTGCAAAAGTCATTTACAAGGAACAAGCAATTGATCAAACATTTCGCAAAACGTTTCTGGGTTCTTTTCAGGGTCCTTACGAAGTTCCGAATATTTTTGCTAAAACGACTGATATTATCAATGTTAAAAGTCAAGAAGAGTTCATCAAAAGTAGAAATTTAAATGCAACTCATAGACATTTGGCCATGGTAAGCAGGCATTTGTTTGGCAAATGTAAATCAGAGCAAGGCGAACATATGACTCAAATGACAAGCCCGGACCACAATCAGAAAAAGCTCCATATAGAAAAGAAACAAAAGTCTATTGAAGCGCTGTCAGGAAAAGAGTCCCAAAAATTATATAAAATTATTAAAACGGAAAAGCGAGTACGCAAAAGACGAAATCATAGTTACGAACCATCTAAGCGTGAATTATTTGATACCCACTTTAAATATTCAACGATAACAGAATATAAAAATATTAATAAATTTCAAGATGATGCTGCAGGTGGTTCTGCAGGCCAAAACACTACAAGAGACAAGTCGAGTAGTACTGATCGAGCATATATTGACAGTGTCTTGAATGAATTTATAACAAAAAGAAAAGGAACAATACAAAAGAAAGCACGCAGGCAAGATAATTATCCGCCAGATGCTCAAAAGAAATTTATTATTATATCAAATTACAACCCAACTGAAAGCCAATCATCTTTAAAAAAACAACTTACAAAAAAGAACTTACAAAATCACCGTAAGGCTACAAAAATATCAGGACCACAATTGAAATCACATTATGCAAGCGCCAAAGCATCAAAGAAAAAAAAAGCTTCAGAAATTATGGTGCGTGAATCAATAAAGGATAATATTGACATATTAGAAAGTAAGTCATTAGCAAATATGGTTCAAGTTGTAAGGCCTATATCCTTCAGTACAGCTCAGACAGCTAGCAATCGATATAGTACGTCAGTTAATGAATTTGTCCACATAGATTTTGACGCGAAACAGAATGTTTACGATAAGTCATCTAATATGGCTCTTAAAAACTCAAAACAATATCTATTAGATGAAGCTGTCTACCGAACTCTCTTGTATGCAACATATTTATATTGACATATCAATTTCCCAAACCCATGTAAACATAACAAATCGATCGTGCAACAAACTTAAATCGAGCTTTAAGGATTTAATTAAGCGTGAAGATGTACCGTTACCGAGTAAGGAGGTAGATTATGAAAGCCGTGTAGAGGAGCTAAAAAAATTTTTATTCAGCACCTCGTTTGCAGATGCGGACACGCGCATATCCTTGCACGGTATTCAACTAAATGATTTCTTGTACTATCCATATAGCTCTAAATATTACCGATTGCCAAGAAAACCCACAGAAAATATTAAACAGCTTGTAAAAAAGAAAAAAAGAAAAGTAATTAGGCCTAAACTTATCACAATTCAAAAGCCCAAAAGGAATGTGTGCGATTGTCAAATTTGCTGTGCACTCTATACTTACAAGCAACATAAACAGGATCATCCTATAATTGCTCAAATGAAAAGAGATTTAAAGCGTCAAGAGCTACGTGCATACATTAAACAAATGCAAGTGCTTAAGTCCAACAGTCAAAGATCCATCACTAAAGAGTTTCCATTTGATGTCTGTGCCGCTCTCAAATGTAGTGAAAGTGTTTAAAAACGAAAGCTGTTTCTATTTAAACAACACTAAACTAAATGCGAATCAAAAAGTTTAGTGTTGTTTTTATAGACAACTAAAGTGGAAAATAAACAAATGTTTTGCTTGTATATTGTAGACTCGTTTGGTTTTTATTTTTATGTATATATGTATATAGGCCGAGAACTAGAGGCAAGTAATATTTAATATTTATATGTGCTATGGCTATTTAAATAATTTTGACTAGATTTTGTTAATTGAACATTGAACAAATCACAAAAAGGCCGCAATGAAAAAGTGTCTAACTTAAAATATGCCTAAAATGTACTTAATATAAAACTAAAATGGCAATTAAATTGATTATATACTAAACTGATGAGCCGTGCCGAATTTAATCAACGGGCATACAATATAATTACTGCATGTTCGTTGTCGACATAGCGCGATTTAAAATATATATACACTTTTAAATAGATAATTTTGTTCTCAAATAAGAGCTTGTTTAATCAAAGCATCTTAGACTAAGATTATGACTAATTTTTGCTCATCACTGCCCTGATATATGCATCATCTACCCGTAAAATATACTTACAAATGTGGATTAACGTAAATATGTTTGTTTGTTATATATACAACTATCTATACAGCTGCCTCTCTGGATCTGGTTTGCAGACTCAGCTTATTGCTATCATTCAACAGACTACGACTGGCATCCTGTTGCTTAAGTGTAGCTGCCTCGTAATCACTGCCACTCTCATCTGCAAATTGTATATCGTCGAGCGCCAGAAACTCTTGCAGATCACTCGAGCCCTTCTCTACGAGAGTTTCCTTCTCCACATACGAGCCACTCATGGACTGACTCGAGTCCATATCGTCAGTTAGCTTTGCCGCGCTCACAGCCTGATGCACTGCAGCAATTTCCACAGCGTGCTTGGCACGTAAAGTGCCACTGCCTGCAGCAGAGTCATTGGTATTCAAGGATTGCATGGACTTAAACTGCTGCCTGGCCTGGCGACGCTGCTTGCGTGACATGTAGGGCGTGGGTTGTTTACTGCCAGCTTTGTGGCACTTCTGAATTGTATCGCTGGGCGAGGTTGGCTTGGATTGTGGTAGTGAACTCTCCTCGGAGCTGGGCGTGTTGTCGGCAGTGTTTGTTTTGCTGTTGGCGCACAAGTAGTGCCCATAAGTGGACATTTCAATTTCCTCGTACAGCGGTTGGCGTTCATCTGGCACAGGCCGTGGGTGTGGCGTGGGCTCAGGTTGTTTGTCCTCATCCCACGCTCGGCAGTTTCTTCAAATGGCGGTATCCAAATGCAATAGGCCGGATCCATGCCCAAATAGGAGCCTGGTGCCGCGCCTGCATTGGTTACATTATAATCATAGTAGTCCAGCTCTAACTCTTCCTGATTGCCCAGCGAAAACTCAGAACCGGGTCGTGTCAACAGCTTCTTGCGGTTCTGTTGATCCTTTGACTCCTTGGCATTGCTGGTAGTGCGTATGGTGGCAGTGCTCACCACACTTGCTGCAGGCGAGTAACACCCCTGCAATTGAAAAATAAAATAAAAATAAAATGAGGTGCAAGTTCAACTGAAGATGGGCAACAACGCACATTGGTTAGAGAAGCGCTTACACTACGTGATTGCAGGCGTTCCAGGCAGAGCGAGCCGGAGCCCAGTGAGCTGGCATCACGCAAGCTCTCGTCCAGTCGTGAGCTGAGCAACTTGAGCGTAACTGCATCATAACGATCCGAGTACTTGCTCATACGTTTGCTATTCAGCGGTGGACTATTGCACAACGAACTCATGCCAGATGATATGATTGACTCGGTATCCCTAGCGCTATCCTTGCTGCTGTGTGGCTCGCCAGGCTCAAGCTTGCTGACAGTTGTCTGCTCATCACCTATGCGCTGCAGCTCTGCCTCGCCGGATGAAGGCGAACCCACTGGACTGAGACTCTCTGCGCCAGGAGAAAGTGAATTCATCGAAGCGTGTTCATTGCGTAGCGTCAGCATGGAGCCAGTGCTGTTGCGATTAGGTTCTGCCTCACTGCAAGTAAAATTGACTAGATTAAGCAGCAGGCAGAGTTAATTAAGGGCGCTTACCCTTTAGCCAAAGGCTCATGCTCAAACTGCGTCTCCTGCGCCACATGCTCCACATCGGCGCTCTCACGTAAAATGGAGTGCCGCAGTTTATGCTTGGGTCGCATTTTGACTAGATAAATCACCTCGGAGAGCAGTGTGGTGGTGGAGATGGCACGCGAGGGTGGATCATGCAATGAACTCAACGATTCCCGCGGCGTATGCAGATGCGAGCCTTCGTCCTGCTGGCGCGCCACAGCCAAATGATATTTGCGATAACGCACCACATACTGCGCACCCAAGAGAGCGCTTATCAGTATGATAATGGTGGCAAAGACCATGGCACTGAGATGCACCAATGTAAAGCGCATGCGACTCAGCGGCTTCTTCTGTGAACTGCTGCTGCGACTCTTGACAGAGAGACGCGTGGATGCGAGCACAGTGTTTGGGCTGCTCACATTTCTGGCGGCTGAAATTGCAATCAGACTGTTAGCTAAGCTGGAAAGAGCTTGTGGGTGAGCTGCCACTTACCAAATTGCCTACCATTGGCCATGAATCCGCCAGTACAGGCAGCCGCATCAAAGCCAGCTGTTGAGTTGCCGTCGCCTGAGTAAAACTCCACCAAAAGCTGTGCGCCACTGGAGTCAACAGTAATCGGCAAGCCCATGTGCATGGCATCCTCGGCACCGCTGCGTCTTTGGCCATCACCAGTTAGCTCCACCAATAGCGTGGAGGAAAGCGAGGCGCCATCACGCACCTTGATGTACTGTAAAGAGCAAGGCAGACGCAGAAAACTCAGCTGCAGCGATATAGTTTCCTCGCCATCAATCTGTTGAACAGAGCAATTTAATTTATAGCCATGGATTAGTCTTAAGCTGCATGGATTAGTCTTTACCTGTACAAGCCAAAAGGAGCGTCCTGGGCAGCTTTGTGTGGCACCTGCAATGATGCGCTTAGGCTTGGAGACGCCCACATGAACGATGCAGCCGCAACGGCAGCCTGGTCCAATTTCCTGTGTAACCTCAGTCACATTAGATTTGGATAGAGCGTTGCCACTCGTTTCATAAATGCAGTCCCAGGTGTCTGTAATGCTTTTGTTGCATTTCTCCGTCTGCACCGAAGGACCCTGGAAAATAAAAAGAAATTCAATCAAATATATTTATGCTCAAAAAATTATATTTAATATAAATGCAGCTATAGTTGAAACTCATTAGTTTATGCTGCAATAATTCATAATTTATTTAAGCTAATTTACAGCTATACTTTTTAACAAATATATACATTTTGCATTGTTTTAATAGAACAAATTAATCTCAAACTCATCCTCTTCATCCTCCATTTCAATCTCGCCTGTCATCTCTGTTCCCATGTCTGTTAAGCTCTGCAAGGACCTGCCCTCCGCCTCCTTGGCCTCCTTGGTTTCCTCAACGACAGGCTTAGCCAGCGGCAGTGTTGCTGGTGGTGCTACGCTGCCTTCGCTGCTAACTTTCTTAACGGACACAGAGCTGCTGGAGCCTTCGGGTTCTTCGAGTGGCTCCTCCTCTACCTCGATGATGTCATCTTCGCGTGAGCTGGACACGTACAAGGTAGTGCCAAATTCCACATCAATTATGGAAATATGATCATCGACGCGCTGATCTGCTTCAGCCTTGACTTGACCCTTCAGCAGACAGTCAGGCAGCGTCATCTTAAGCTGGGACAGCTGATCGACCACCTCAGTTTGGAATATATCACAGACATTGGCCCTGGGCTTGTGCTGCATGAAGCCCATTTTGCCAGGCGTGTACAGCGAGGAGGTAACTGTGCCAATGGTCTCCATGGACGGCGTCTTGGGCAGCTCAGCTGAGTGCGAGCTGACGATGTTCATCAGCTGCGACAGCAGATCAGTGCGTGCCATTTTAGCCATGGAAATGGCCTCATCGCGCACCTCCTGTATAACTGCAGGCCCATCCACTTGAGCCTCCTCCAGTCGCTCCGGGAACAGTTTCATACTCTGCTGCGCCACAATGGCGTCTCGCACAGTGACCTTGATCTCTTGTATGATGCCACGCAGGCGCAGTATTTCACCCTCGTGCAGCTCATGCATGCCCTCCAGGCGTCGCGTCTCCAGCATCATATTCTCAATGCGTCGGCAGAGCGAGCGTATTTTGCCCGCAGCATCCTTCTTCTTGACATCCTCGAACTCTTCCACGCCACACTGTTCCTCATAGGCGCGTTTATATTGCAGTGCCTCGATATACTTGGTCTTGAGCTTCTCGTAGTTGTTGGTCAGCCCCTCGATGATCTTGATCTTATTGATGGAGTTGCGCACCAGCTCGTTTTTGATTTCGTCCAGCGCATTATACTGCTCCATAATCTCCTTGTGTTTCTCCTTCTGGTTGTTGTACTGTAGCTGCAGCTTGATCTGCGACATCACCAGCAGATCAATCTCCTTCTGCAGCGCTATATTCTCGCGTATGAGCCGACGCGTGTAGCCAGCGTTGCGTATCTCGCTGGAGCGCGTAAAGTCCTCGGAGACTTGCAGCAGCTTGGCCTCGACTTCTTTCTTGAGCGCATCCTTCTCCACAACTGCTGCCTGCTCCATGTTGTAAAGCGCTTCCTTATGCTCCTTTTCTTTCTCCTTGCTATCCATTTCCTGGTCATCAAACTTGGCCAGCAGCATATCGCGCTGTATGCGAAACTCATCCAGCGAATTGAGCTTGCCATTGAGCAGCTTTATCTCAGATGTCAGCTGATCGTGCATGGCTTTATATTTGCCTTCTAGATCTGCAATCTTCTCTTGCGCCTCGCGATTCTCCTCATCGCGCACCTTGGATATCTCTACCAGGCGATCCTCTAGCTCTGTTATGGTATTATTGCGCTCACCCAGCGTGCGCTCCAGGTGCGCTGCCACATCCGTGCGATCATGATCCACCTCCTGCAATTTTGTAGTCAGCACCACATTTGACTCATCCAAGCTGGCCAAATGGGCACGTAGGCGTGATAGCTTTTGATTCAAATCCGTTATTGTCAGCTCGTAAAAGGTGCGATCCACTTGCGTTAGCTTATTGGGATCCTCCTTTTTAGGCTTCGACTTGCGCTTTGGCGGCATTTTGCCTAATTTCTAAACTATATACTCGCTAGCAATATAATTTTGACTTAGTATTTGTTTATGTGAACTGTTTGTACTGCCTGCTGGGAAATTCCTATAAATAACAAGCCGAATATTTATACTGTAGTCAAGGCAACAAGCTTAAAGCTTTCCCTTAACAAACGCTAAATTTAAGCTTGAAATATAAAACAAAAATGGAAGCAATAATATTTGTAGCAGCTTGCCCTGCAATTGTTGCATATTTCGCTTTTGTCTGCAGGTGTTGTTATCGCTTCATGTGGATGCCGGAAGTTTTTTGGATAATGAAGTGCAGTTCTTAGCAACAATAACAAAAGATAGTGCACGGCGCTTGATTGTGAAAGCAGCAGGAAATGTAAATGTTGGTATAAATACAAAGGTAAAAGTATCTGTGTATAGCAGAATTTCAGCAGAATTTTGTGGGTGCTTCAGCTGAAGCGCAAGCAAACAAGACAAGAGTTTAAGTTGAAGAGTTGAGTTGCAAAAGTTTTTAAATACTTTGTTAACTCGAACAAATCTACATAAAGATTTTAAGCTTAAATGCGCATAATTGTTGAACTTTCACTGTTGAACTTAGTACAGTTGCTTAAATTATGCCTTGGCGAATAAAAATTGCATAAATTTGGTAAATATTTTATATAAACAACTTGCAACTATTTGCATTTAATTCAATGCTAAAATGTGGCATGTGCCTGCAACAAATGAGGCGGAACCGAGACAGACTAGGAGCTGAAGTGGGTAAGAGTGTAGGCATGTTTCCTGTCGTTTGTTGGCAACGTTGTAAATATGCGCCGCAATCTGGAGCAAGTGTCGCTATGTTGCAACAACAACAACAATCTGTCAGACTGGCAGAGACACAAAACATGGCTGCTGCCGCCGCCGCCAGCCATATCCTCCACATATATATATGTATACATTTTTATATATATTTTTTCGTTGTCTGCATGCAATGAAACATGACTAAACTGGTGCGCATACTACTGTCGCACACTGTTATTTATAAAGCGAGTTAAAAGCAAAAGTTGTTCAGCGAAAGTTTTGGCACGTACTAAGCGTAACTAGTTCGAACAAGGTGCAACTTAAATATATGTTTAAGTGACTATACACAGCGAAAAAATCTCTAAATTCTATTATAAATATAACGTATACGTAATATTTGTTTATAAAGTATAGCATTGTTATAAGTAAAATTATTAAATGTTATCAATTATTTAACTTTGTTGCTTTTGTTTTTTTTTTTGAGTGTAACGCTTTCGTGTGTATTTACCTCACAGAACTTGGCACCATAACGCGGGGGCGGAGAGTCACAGAAGCGATAACGATTGCGTGTGCCACCAAGGCAATTTGTTGAACAGGGCGTCCACTCGCTCCAGGCACCCCAGCCGCCAGTGTCGGCATCTGTGCGAGGAATAAAAGCGGATTAAACATAAATTCAAAGACAAATAAACCGAAAGACCAAGAGACTCACCACTCACTGGCAGCGTGGGCACACAGTCCATACGCACATCCGCCACAGCGCCGGAAATGGCCTGGCTAACGTAGACGAAGCAATACTCTACGTACTTCTCAGAGAACAGGTCGCAGTTGAAGTACAGTGAATGCTGGCTCTTGACGACACGCTGCTCGGCGACATAGTGCAGCGAGGTGGGCGGCTTAAGTGAGGCGACATCTGCACGCAGCTTGGCATAGAGACGCACGCGATCGCCTTGCTCCAAGATGCAGCCAGGATACTCGTAGAGCACGCCCACACCAGTGTGTGGATCGCAGGGAAAAATGCTGCGCGCATAGACATTGAACACAAACTCATCGCTCCAGTCCACGCTGAGCAGACGTCGCGTGCTGGGCACATTCAGGCTGGTGGCCATGGGGCGCAGCTGCACGGCATAATTGCCCGCCAGACCAAACAACTCGCAGCCCAGCAGCACAGTCTTGTGCTTGGGATAGCCATGAACTTGCTCGGCAAACAGCACGCTCGACCTAGACACATTGCTCAGGCTGTGCGCACAACTGCGCTCCTTGCCGCAGTAGACCAACTCCAGCCAAAAGTCGGGCAACTCTACAGGCGCTGCGCCATGCTGTGCACGCTCACAATTGACTTCCGGAAAGCGCAGCGTCACCTTCACCGGTTCGCGCGGATATGTGCGTAGTGTGACAGGACTAACCAACATCTCGGCGCTGGGCCATCGCACATCCAGCGTCTGCAGCAGTCGCTCATCCAGCGCTGGCATCAGTGTAGTGGTCGTTGAGGGCTCGCTGCGATTAAGCGTGGTGGTCTTTAGGTTGCGCACCAGCTGCATCTCGTAGAGACCGCCCAGCACAAAAGTCTGGCAGGGCACAGTGATCTGCGTGACGTTCAGGCGCGGATCCGGAAACACAGGTATGTTCTGCACAATCTCCTTGCGTCGGCGCTGCAACAGCACCTGACTGCTGCTGTTGTTGTTGTTGTTGTTGCTAATGTTGTTGTTGCTGGTTGGTGGCAACAGCTCGCTCTCATTAATGATTTTGCTAATGACTAAAGTGCTCATTATGGTGTTCACCAAACCATTTGCCGTTGCGGCTGGTGTAGCTGGGGGCGTGCCAGCGCTCAAGTGGGCGGTAAGATTGTGATTTTGTGCTGTCTGTGTGACATTTGAGGCCGGCTCGTCGTCGTCGCCACCGCTGAATTGTATCTGCACATGCAGGTCGCCGCTGAGTGCAGTGAATGTGCTCGGGGACATCAGTCGACCCCTTCGAACCGCCAGCACGTGACCTTTTGTACGAATCGAGTCACAACAGAGGCCACAAAACGAACGAATTAATCACCACATGCAAGCAAAATAAAGAGTGGAGTGTGAGAGAGCGAAAGAGTAGAGCGAAAACACAGATAAGAATTATGCACAAGCCTTTGTAATTTATTTCTTATTGTCTGACAGCAACCATAGTAGCTGACGCCCCCGCCCATGTACGCCCCTTTTTTTCTTTCTCTTGTTGTGCTTAAGTGCTTACAGCCGGCATATGCTAAAATCCTGTACAAATACAATCCAGCACAATGGAAGCATTTAGAGCCCGCGCGCCAAAGCCGTCTTCATTACCTATGCAAATTTCCCCTGGGATGAATCGCACCTAGCAAAGTCATTTGACAATAAATTGAGGCTCTTATGATAAATGGCATTTGGGCCTAGGAAATTGAGGCAGGATATGTTATCTACATTCTGCAAATTGTGGAATTACAAGCGGATATAGACCATGCTTAAGTATAACTTGTGCACTTCAAAAAAATTATGTATAAAATTACATTTTATGTTTGTAAATCCCACATAAACATTACTCCCACTAACAGTCTTATCTCATGCGCTTAAGCACTCAACTGAGGAACTATTAATTCCTTGGCAAGTGGTTCAAGCGGCAAATAAACTAAATTACAGAACAAAAGCGAAAGCAAAAGTGAAATAAAAACGGCAAAGCACATAAACAAAATACAGACGACAAAAGGCAGACAGTGAGCCATTTATAGTGTGGTGTTTGTGTGTCTATCTGCCACTGAGACTCTGACTGGAGACTGCGACTGTCACTCACTTGTGCAGCAGCTGAGCAGCAGCAACATTATTGATGATATCATAATCTGCCACTTGACTGCTGATTTGAGGCCTGATGCTGATGCTGACGCTGACGTGCCAACTGTCTTCTTCCGTTTACGATTCGTTGCCATTTTCCTTCTCGTGCGCTTCCTTCTAGCCATGGCTCGCTGTTGTTGTTGTCTCTATCGCTTGGGTAAGTAACGTTCGCGGCAGTGGCAAGGGATGGGAATTGTGCCGTTATTATTATTGTGGCAAGCTGTGCAGCCTCTTACCATGCCACCATGCCACGTACAAAGTCAGTAACTCAATGTGGTTAACAGAAGAATTGTGTTTTTGGCGTCTTGACCGCTCCGAACTTGTCCATTTGAAATTAATGCGAATGCTATTTGCAACCACATTGCTGAAAATAAACGAAAATAACGAAAATTGTACAATAGAAAGCAACAGACGCCATAAATTGACGGCAAAAAGTCGTATTAAGCCGATTAATTCAACGTATATCAAATGAATAATATTGGGCAAACTAATGTTTATTTGCACTTTGATATTTTGCTTCAATCTCTTTGTACTGTTTACATTTGCTTTGCTTTTGCTTGGTGAGCAATTTTATGGCAGCACTAAATGCAAATATTTATGTCTAGACTTGCAGCTTTTCTACATTTTACGAGCTTACAAATACCCATTGTAAGGCTTTCTTTGTGTGCTTTTCAGCCTCAAGGAATATCAATGAGATTCCACTTAAAGCCTAAATACATATTCACTTTCACGTTCATTTACTTTAGTTAAAATATTAAAAAAATTCGCTTTCATGTTTAGTTATCTACCAGTAAATATTAAGTAAATTCATTTTCATGTTTAGTTATTTAGCTTTAACTATACTAATAGCTTCAGCTTCTAAAAAAAACTTTTATGCATTTCAGGAAAATCTAAAACGCAGCACAAACCCTGTTTTTGTCAAACTATTCTATAAATCTAGAATAATGCAAAGATTATTCTCTTTGTATTAAGTTATTTTTTAATTTATTACCATCATGTACCTAACCACGTAGCTTTAGTGCATTGAACAGAATTGTGCCTAATCACGTATTTTTTTGCTAAGCCAGAAGGCAGCCTACCTCTCATGCTCAGGCTCCTACATACATGTACATCTGTATATTGCAGTCAAAACTAATGTCACACACCCATCTCACGATGCATACTGAGCTCTCTCTTAGCAACAAAGCAGCAACGCTCTCGTTCAGCCGCAGTAGCACACAGTGAAGAGCGATTAAACGATCTACAAACGAAAGACACGAGCAACGAACTAGAATATGAGCGAGGCGCAGGTAAGCCCTTAAGCGAGGCCACTTACAGGTCAGTCGTCTATGGACTGTTGGTGTCTAAACAAGCAGTGAACTAGTGCCAGAGTAATAATAAAAACTAATTCGAATGTATTTATTTATAATCATCAATAGGTTGACTAAGTTAGTCTATAACATATGATCGTTATGATCTCGTTAGCAAATGACATAAATTAAATAAAATGCAACTCCAAACATAATTTTACTTTTGCGATTAATAATGCTTTTCAGATTATTCTGCCCTATTGTTCTTAATATGCCTTGAGCACGTTTTTAATTTATGCTCAATAGAAAAATTAATAATAGGAAATAAGTACAAAGACCTTTGATATAAAATGGTTACGAATTTGTGATATGCCACAGGAATTTGAGTGGTGAGATGAAATAGCATAAATTCAGTGTGACTATCTTAAGTGTACAGATCTTTTACTATTCTCAGATGCCTGCGAGTCCAAATGTGCTCTTGACCAAATTGCCACCAACAATAACATATTCACATAAAGGCATAAACACAACAGACGTGAGTAGTTTATTTATATGACGTAATGGTTTATTAGCAAAATTGTCTGTCATTTTGCAGTTTCCGTTCATTAATTTCAATCGCGTGCGTATGTTCATTTTCTCAACACTCCACTTTCATTTTTATTTTCGATTTCAGCTTCAATTCTAGGCGCCAGTCATTGCTGCGAGCGTTCTAATTACTATTGCTGACCACCTAATGGGAATTGGTCCATTGAGCCACACGTGCCACAGGGTGATTTTTCAAAAAAAAGGCAATATGTATGCATAAAAGTATCTTTAGGGGGATGGTAATAACAATGTTGCTTTAATACACAAGGCGTGTTGAAAGCGCTGGTAAATTTAAAGAAAACATTTGCAGGCTTATAATAACTGCTCAGTAAAGATATTAAACGTAATTTATGAGGACTTATAAATTTCGGTAAGTTGTGGGCGTAAGCTGCGTATGAGCGATAAAAGAAAGTAATATCAAGTAAGCTGTTTTATGATTTAATTAAAAAAACGTTGCTTAAAGCGAGCTTCTTAACTACTCCTGGCATATGTGAATATTGTTTATCAAGTACTTTTCGCTAATCGCCCAACAGAACAAGTTTCAAATTGCTATCAGCATAAACCAATTAAATGGCCGCCATATCAGATTGCACGGCAAATGAAGTTGGGCATACTACAACCGGCTAAACATGTATGCATGTATGTGTTTGTGTGTGTGTAATTGTGTGAGTGCAAATTTTCATTCAATAGTACATTTTACACTGGCAATCTTATAATCTGTTTCAGGCAAGCGCCGCTCCCTTTGCCCGCAACACCACTCGAGGTCATCATCATAAATATCGACAGTGCGTAAATCTGCCTTTAATGTTCCACATTGGTGGGGGGTCTGCAAAAACTATTAACTGCACTGTTGTGGCACACTGTGGTCCACTGGTCTAGTGGCATCCTGTAGCCCTAATTCAAATCGTGGAAAAGCCCAAAAATTGTCGCAGCATGGAAAATCAAAGCGAACGCGATTGCAAATTGCAAATTCTGCTGGTGCCATACAAACCGCCCCCCAACCCCACACACACACACCCCCTTTGGCTATGTTGGCCTTCAGCGTTGGCTGTCGTGCTTTTTGTCTACGAGGGCAGTTTGATAGCCAAAGTGTCAATGGCCCCGTGTTATTGCTATTGCTGTTGGCCAGTAACTGCGCCCTGCTTGCCCTTCGACTTTATTATGCTTGCTACCTTCGAGTTTTGTACTGAGAGCATTTGCAGCCTTTTCAGCGGGGGTGACTTTTTTCCAAGTGCTGAAATGCGGACACACACACACACACACACATACACACAAACACACACAATACAAAAATGGAAAAACGCTGCTTTCGAACAATTTTCAACATTGTAAAAGTTTTTGCGCCTTGGCTGTATGCTAAAACTTGAGCTAAACTCACACACACACACTGCGTATTAATATGTGGGCAACCCTTTCATTTTTCATTGAAAATAAATACATTATTTTAGCAAAGGCTTACGGTAATTTAGTTGCGGCATTATGTCATCAATGTGGGCGCATAAATAATGTTGCTCAATTTGCAAAAAAGACAAATCCTTTTAAAGTCCTTGCTCATTTGAAAATAATTTCACTCTGTGAGTAAAGTAAATATTTTAGTTTCAACGAACTTTGCTAAAGGACTTGGTTAAATTTACTTTGCCAAGAATTTACAAAAGCAAAAGACAAAGTTCTTAGCAGCCAACATTGCTCTTTGTCAGTTTTTATATCCATAGTACTTATGCATGTGTCATTAAACAGCCAACTGTCTGTCTTTGCCACTTTATGTTGCGCTCGCTATTTGTATTTTGCTATTTTTGTTTGCTGCATAGCCTTCAACTACTTGCTGCAGCAAAGCCAAGAGTAATAGGGCCAAGTGGCGCTTCGCATCATCTAGCTAAAGCAGCGCTTGGCCTCAAATATAAACGCTTTAACGACAGCTGAGCTTAGCTTAAATATTGCGCATACGCATTGTGCCGCTTAAAGCATTTTTCGACTTAATTACGTGAAAGCTTTTAGCGCTTAATTTGACATAAATTTAAGAGCTCAGTGCCACTGTGGTGTTGTGTGGGCTGGCAATGAACTCCATTTGCATGTTAAGCCAATTTTTTATTGCATTTCCCTTGTGCTGGCAGCGCGTTTAATTAAATTGACATTTATTTTAAAGTAGCGCCGGATTGACGTGCAGTCACTTGCAACGCGAAAAGCGAGTGCCACACAAATTATCGGCAAATTATGAGCCAGACGTGAACATACACATTTTCCACAACAGCAGCCATGACAGCCACAGCGACTAGCGTGCTTGTTGCAATTGCCATGGATGTTGCAACTTGCAACTGCTGCTGCTGCTGCTGCTGCTGCTACTTCTTCTTCTTCCTGCTGAGTTGTTGTTGCCTGCACTTGCAATATGAGGTGCGAGTGCAAAACTCCTTCAATGCTGACGTCAACTGAATGTCGACAACTAAGTACTTCCGCTGCTTAGTTATAGCATCGCACCCACTCACACACACACAAACAAAACACTCACACACGCATATGGCTGCCTTATCAAAACTAACTAAGAGAGCTTTCGTGTAAATAGCAAGAATATTAAAATAGCTATGGGACTGTAATGCAGCCATGCACAGCTTTTCGAGTTCAGCGTATTAACTTGGCCGACACATTTTTCCGCTTTCCACTTTACGTCAGGACTTTGGCTTAGACGTGCAAGTCCAGGTGAGTGCGCAGACAGCTACGGGGGTGGCTGCCATATGGAAATACATAAATAAATAAATAAAAAAAATATAAAAACACAAGCAACAAATGCGCACATGCACAATGCACACACACACACAAACAAAAAGAGTCCAGACAAGCTGCCTGGAGCGAATGCTTGGATTGCATGCTAGCTAGCGTTGAAAGCAGTCGGCTGGTTCATTCAGTTGCACGGGCGCATAAGCAAAGGTGGTTCGGGATGTTAGTGCTCCTAAGGCCATATCGCACTCAGGCTTTATGCGTTTTCCGCTCAACTACTCAATATTTGAGCTATGCTAGCTGGAGAAGCCTTTTGTAGTTAACTTTGAGTCAATTGCAGTGGCGTCTTCAGCAGGGGTGCGTGAACCGATCAATAAGTTAATGGAAAGCTTTACAGCAAGCAATTCAAAATTACTTCGATTTTAAAGCTATTTTGTTATTTAAGCCCTGAAGTTTGTTTTACTGACAACGCCACTGGCTTAAATTCAATTTACGATTGAAAAGGCAGCTACAACAAGTGAGTCGTAACTAGCCCATAAACCAAGACACTCCAAACAGCAGCAACAATTTCTTGGAGCACCACTCACCTTAGCACACACCCACACACACACACACACACTTGTGCGTAAATTTGAACGTGGCTTTGGTTTCATTGTGTACTCTCGAGTACTTTCAATTCTCACATCAAGATTTCTCAGCCACGTTGTCAATTGCTATTAGACAGAGCTCGGAGCTGATGTGTGAGCCAAAATGTGGTTGTGGTTTAACTAGTCAATGCCTAATGCCATATAATTAAGTGCAACTAGCTGCTGGCAGCTTAGAACTTCTCATTGCTGCTGCTTTTGCCAAAACGAAATGAATTTCGAAATTATTTCTCTCGCCTCGAGCACTAAGTGTATTGCAATCGATTTTTGAGATTAATATAACTGTCATTTTTTAATGGCAGTGGGTGCAAAAAGAAAAAAATCTCCCCCTTTTGTTAAACCGCGTTGGGGATGAAGCTGCAGCTACGCACAAAGTAGGCCAAAGAAAATCACAATGTGGAAAATAAATAGAAAAAAAAAGCAAAACAAGTGCGCTGATTGTTGTGGCTTTAAGCGTGGCAGCATAAAAAGAACCAAAACCGCTTCATAGACACATGTTTGTCTAACAAATCGAAGCGCTTTCACATATATACATACTCCCATACATACATATTTAGATTTATGCAAGTGGGCCGCCCAACTTCATTAGGAGTCATTGACTTGGGGGAGCAGCTGGAGATTTTTGTTGCTGAATAGTCCCTTTTATTTTTTGGGCAGCCGCCATGCTGGCGCCAGAGAATTGATTACTATTAATCGAAAGCATTGACGGACAAAATGGAATCTAAAACATAATTTAATTTACAGTTTATAGCATGAGCTATGATGTCATAAAAAATGTAGCATAAATTGTTTTGTTAACAGCGGCAAGTTTCAAATATTTGATGCGCATTTAATTAAAATTTAAATTCTGTTTGCAAATACAATTACTGCAGCTTAAATGATTATAGGCATCATATTTTCATGTGAAAAATAATATATATAATAGATAATATATTTTTATTGCCGCAATGCTGATTGTTTTATGTACTACGTGGCGTATGTTATACGAGAAGCTGTTGCTGGTATTAAATTTACGTAGCATAACTTTAAGGGCAGTTGAAATTTGTATTTAATAACAACGTTTAGACCTGCCACAAATATGTATATTTAAAGCTATTTAATGAAGTTATTTTACTCAATACAATAGTTTATGATTAAGGCATGTTATGGGGGTGAAAAGTCTATGGCAAAAAATTAATTAATTACTGCACAAGCCCAAGCAGAATGCAAATTACGAACTCAAACAAGCAAAGCCTGCACTTTGACCCATTCACCTATGCAAACACACGTATATAATAATATTTTAAGCACATATTTAAGACGCAAAAAAGCATGCATCCAATTAAATTTATGCTGCCGACAAAATGAATTTTCCAACGCCTTCGCACAGTTCGTGCAAAACTCATGAATAAAATTATGAAATATTGTGACATTGCTTTTAATGATGCGCACACAAAACAAAAAAAGAAACAAAAAAGTGTAATCAGTGACAAATTTATCAGTTTGGCAGGACCTTGGCCAAGTGTTGACACTTTTGCTGTAAAATTTGCTGTGGCTAAATCTAATTTGAATGCGCGCCAGAGAGCCAAAGAGCAACAGCAGCAGCGACAGCAACAAAATCTGACTACAGTATATATCAGGAGTGTAGACGGGTGTGGCTGCTTATCGAATCTAGAGCCGTGCTTGGGTGTGGAGCATGCCTACACGTTCATAAATAAAAAGTCAAGGAGGCAAACAAGTGGAGCGGTGTATGTGGAGATAAAGGTGTGTGACTGCCAGGAAGCTACAACCACTCAACACCAGGCTGACTGGGATTTATGTTTGTTGGCAGCAAAAGTAAATTAAATTTTGTGTGTGTTGTGTTGTATTTTTATCTATTTGTTTTTATTTGAATTTCTGTCGTTTGATAATGAAATATTTTATGCATTTTTATTGCTGTCAAATTTATGGCACACATCTAAATTGGATTTTGGGCTTTCAAGCCAGCCTAGCTATTATTTTGTAAGACGCTTTGTGCCTCAAGTGCTGCCACAATAGTCAATTGCTTTCAGTGTAATGTCAAAAGTTTTGCTTCAGCTTGAAAGTGAAAGTAAACTGAAAACTTATGCAATTAAGCACAAATGCGACATTGACTAGTGCTAGTTGTTGTTGTTGTTGCTACGGAAATGAAAACAAAAATTGCGTGGCTGTTAAATGGTAAAAAAAAATTAGTTTGGCTTTAAGCAAAAGTTAAATTACTTGCGAGTTAAAATTACAATTAAATGCAAGGTACAAAGTGAAGCCTTTGAAAACTAAACTCATGCACAAGCCTGTTATGCGATATGCAAATAGGGGGTACTGTGGGGGCGGGGCGGGGAGAGAGGTATTTACAGAAGCCTTGTGCGGCAAAAGTGAAATTGTTGGCTTAACAAATTACTAATCCAAATGCTGCTTGGATAAGCCAATAGCAAAAGGGGTGCACTCAAGTATAATAAATGTGTGTGCTGAAATGTTAGCTATAATTCCCATATATATAAAGCTCGGCTTGACTTTACCGACAAGATATGCTATCATCGGTGCTTAGTGCTAACGTTGCTTGATTACAAGCATAAAAAGCGCATTATTTTTAATTGAGTCTCTGGATCTCGGCTTAAATCTACAACAAGCTTTGCTCAACATCTTTAGTTGGCACAAATTTAATTAAAGCAAAGTCAACTTTTGCACTTTTGTGTCATGCTAAACTGTCAGCTGACTAGAAAAATATTTTAACTTTGAATAGTTTCTTCATTTCGCTCTCTCTTCGCTTCTACTACCTGCAAGCGTAAGTATGCAAGCTTGCGAGCTTGCTAAAGAATTTTCCTGGACTTTTGTAATAGTTTTTCATTTACTAGCCACTAAAAACTTTTGTCTGCTGCTGTTTTTAAATACTTTGTGCGCTTGTTAGCTGCTATGCCAACATCAGCAGCAGCAGCAACACCAACAACACAGCAACAGGGCATGTGGTTAAAATTTTAAGCGTATTTCGCAAATTTTAATTGGGATTTACTGTCGTTTTTATTGTCCGCCGCGCCAAGCGACTATTATATAGGGAATTGCGCACATTTTCATTTCCTTTCAAATAGCTTTAATACACATGTTTACACCTCTGTGTGATCGCGTGTGTGTTCTGTGTCTGTGTGTTTGAGACATCGCGTGTCATTGTTTCATTATGTGTCTACCTTCTGTTGCATGTGTGTATTTCGTGGTTTTCTTTGACAACCCCCAACTAAAGTCAGCTGCATGCAGCAGAGTGCATTTGTTGTTCAAACAAGGATTCAACCAAAATGGAGTTTATCTTGCCTCACTGTTGCTCAACAAATTGTCGGGCTCTACGCTTTTGTTGCTTCCTTTATGAGGATATTAGCTTTGCTGTATTATTAGATATTGCGGATTACTATTAAGGAAAAGTGTTTTCCTGGCAGAGCAGCTTTATTATTATTTTCCAAGCTTAGTATATATAATTTGTATGTTTTCCTTTTGCTTTATATAGTCAAATATATTTTCCAAACTACTTCTGGTATTTCAACAGCAACTGAACATTATTTTGGTTCTTTTTAAATTGATTATCCCATACCTGTTCCTCTGCTCTGAAAAGCACCCCAAAAATGTTCATGCGATTTTAAAGACACCACCAATAAACAACAATAAAAACGAAAACAGAAACCTCTAACATTTCTACCAAAATGTAGCAAGCCCATTTACCTATTCAAGCCAGCTTAGTATATTGCGTTTAGCTAGTCCAGGTGTACAGCTTAAAGTCTTAGTTTAGCGCAACTAACGTTGTTCACTTGGCAGACACACTCATGCACACATTGTTTGTCTGGGCCGCTCTGTTGACCATAGGATACCATGACAATCTGTAGAGCCTTTGTTCGCAGCTAAAAGCATTTCACATTTCGATTCGAAGAACTCAATTTGCACAAACTTCAAGTGGCGCTTGACCACAATACTGGACACCACTATACAACGAGTTGCACTTGTGTATAAACAATAATTCCCGGCTTTTTCTAGCGCCTAACAACGCTGTGTTCCGGCTGTCTGGTGACTCACAAAAAGACCGACGGTTACGGCTTACGGTTTACGAAAATACGCACAAGCCGTAGAAATTTTGCAGCGATTTCGAGTGGACTTTCACCCACGAGCAGCGTCACATGCAAACTAACGGCCACGCGACTTAAATCTCGCAACCAAAGCACAAACAAACCGACGAGCAATCGACGAAGCCATCCTTCTCGTGCATATCCTGGGCGCGCGGGCGAGTATGATAGTCTGGCCCACCATGCAACAGAGAGCCAGAGCGAAAGAGAACATGTACAAGGTGGTTGTTTTACCAGTTGTGGACTATTATGCGGCGGTGGCGGGCAGCCAGCAACACCCAAAGGGGGTGGTTTTGGGCGTTTGTATGCACATCGCCTGTTGTGAGTTGTAATTCACAAATCGGGATCAGAGAGGGTGGATGGGAGCAGGGGTGGACTGCTGTTAGCATAGACTAGTGCTGAACCCTTCTCATAATGTATTGAGTCTAACCTTACTAACTGTGTTTAGTTAGACAGCGCCTAAGTGATTGATAGTCTGTTGAACACTAGATGCTGGGACTAAAGCTTACACAGATTTTAAAGTATAATAATCAATGATGAGTTTGTTAATAAATATATTAGATAATTAAACCAAATATTTGAAAAATATTTCCTGCAGTTAAAAATGTTTGCAGTTAAAAACTTATCGATAGCTATCGACTAATAATCCGAACATATCGTTGAAATACGTTACTTTTCAATACAATAATTTAAATTTATCAAAATTTGTTTAGATACAATTGCTTATTTTAATAAATGTTTATTTTAAGTGCTATACACTATTAGTGATTGGACTATTATATTTTGTGAAAGCTTGTTGTGCTTAAATTGGAGACAATTAATAAGAAGCCTGTTGGCTTACTTCTGTGTTTTATTTATAATCTGTTATCTTGCAATCAACCAGTTATCAATAACGCATTAGATGCACTATAAATAATAGGCATTATTTACTTCAAATTTGAAGTAGCTATGGTTGTTTATGGGTCAAGTATGTGTGAAGAGTTTTTCGGGTATTAAGAGAACTGCCGTTTACTATAATTTGATTACATAGTAAGTAGTTGAAAGTCTAGTATGCATACAGGTGTATGTATGTCTGAGCGATCAGCATGGCGTAGGTGTGCAAAGAGAGGCGTGCGGTTCACCATAAAGCCGCGAAATTGATAGCCGCAACTGATAAGCGAAACCCATTGAAAAGCTAAAGAAAATATTGCCAAAAATGATAAGCCCTATCGCTTTAATAAAAATTATTCACACTCGTATGCGCAAAGCATGAGGTTTTCTATTGCTAATATTCATTTGACCATTAGTCTCTTGATTGCTGCCAAAAGTGTCGCACTTATAGCCACGCTTCGCGCTACCAAATCGGTCCAAACGTTGATACATATTATACAAAAAGAGAGCTATATACAGCACGTACGCTAGCTTTTATAATTTATGATTATTGTTGTGCTGAAAGAGAACCGTGCTCTAGTGTAATGCACTTTAAGCCACAGCTCTGTGCTAAAAGCCATAACATTTATGCGCCACAAAGTGAAACAAAATACAATTTTAGCGGACTCTACTAACAAAGACTAATAAAGCTATAATTACACATGTGAAGTGATTAATATATTTTACAATATGAAATACATTCTGCTTAAAACCATCTTGCTCTTGCTCATTATTCAATGCAGCATAGATAACTCAACTGCAGCTCATATTACGGCCACGCCTACAGCCCATGGTCGCCTGCATTTGAAGCAGAAATTTAGTGCGGTTAACTCAAACCAAGCGGACTATATTAATAACGCAAATGGAAGCACTGACGACGAAGCTGATTTAAAATCTCTCTTCGAAAAATACGATACTGACGATGGCAACACTTGCTTTTTGGACAACATAAAACAAGACATACTATGGTGGGCATACCTCAATGGCTCATTGAGAAGCACAGCTGAACAAATTTGTAAGTCTTAATGCAGTTCATAAATAATATCTATATTTTTGTAATATTTTAATTAAAAATAATATTCCTGCGAAAATCTAATACAAAAAAAATTTAAAATGTAAGAATTTGCATTGCTTTTAATATAATTATCAAATAGATAATATTCTATAGTAGTTACTTTAACTTTATTTAGATAGTCGTTCACTATTAGCGTCGGTAGCTTTAGCTAAGTCATGTTCATGCTTTGCTTTTTATCAAAATCCGTTACTGTTGATGATTGCGATTAGCTCCTATGAGCAATCACAGCTATAGATTACAGCACGCGATAGCTTAGTTGCGCGCCAGTTTTGAACATCACAGTTAATAATCTTTTAATGAAATCGAAAAAAGAACTAGTTAGAAATACTATGTGAAATTTTCTGAATCTTAAATTTATCAATGTTTTACTTCACTTATCAATAGCAGTGACTAATACAAATATTTTTATTTTAGCGACGCTTAAGTCTTTGGATCTTTCATATGGCAATGTGTCAGACGACGAGGAATTATTGTATAGAACCAACGTTGCAGGTAGATTCTCATTTAAGAAAGTTGAAGTATTTTCGGCTGCCTATAATGCATTGCGATCAGCGCCTTACCGAACGCTGTCTTCTATGGGAACGCTTAAATATTTATCTCTGCAAGGCAATCAATTTTCCGCCTTGAACCATGATGTGGAGGGTAAGTCAAAAGAGTTAACAAGCCGTCAAACATGTGTAGTCTGAAAAATGAATAAAGAAAATTTAGAAACTTTGTAAATTTTCAGCCATAGAGAAGTTTATACAAGAAACACGATATGAAACACCAAATGCAAGCGAGCATGAATGCGATCAGCTATACACAAGAAATTACACTGAATATTATGATCGACGCTGTGAACTTTACAACATGAACAACACAGACACGTACAATAAAAGTAAACCAGGTCCCACCTATGAGGAACACTTGCAGAATATTAAAAAAAAATTAAACCTATTTGGCAACACAAGTAAGACACAACACAAACAATTACACTTTTAACACAAATACATGCGTCATTAGATTTAGTTCATAAATAAGTCAATGGTTGAGGTACTTGTATAGTAAAATATAGTAAATACATTTATTGCTGCTTCTAATTTAATTGCTTTTCTTTTTAATATAGAGGAGAGCTTCGCCTGGGCTACGTTTCCGGCGCTGCCGCAACTTTTGGAGCTGGACATTAGCAACTGCAGTATAGAATACGCAAGCTTTGAGGCATTCAAAAACGTGTCTAATCTACGAAAGCTCTTTATATCAAACAACAAGATATTGAACATAAACGCTGATACATTTTATTACATACAAGGGCTTCAATATCTAGACTTATCGTTCACCAATGTATTGAATTACAATTACCAATTGTCGATGTCAACACTTGAGGTGGTATTAAATTTAGTTTATGGCCTTAAGATACACCAGAATGCATTCAAGTTGCTGCCCGATCTAATATATCTGGACTTTTCGCATTCGAAGATAACACGTAATAGTGCTGTTGCATTTGCGCATCTCGGCGACAAATTGAAGTATCTCAGTTTGTGCTACACCTCGTTTCCTATGATGAGCAATGGATTTTTTAAGAATACAGCGCTAGAGGGACTCGACTTGTCCGGCAATCCATTTGTGTCGTATAATATAGTAGATGATGCCTTCGACGGTATTGGCGACACACTCAAGTGTCTGTACTTTGAGCAGTCAAATCTAAAGGATATTGGCTGGACGAAACCTCTTAAGAAACTGCAAATCTTGGGCCTAGCGGGCAATAACATCAATGCCCTATCAGCGGATGTGTTCAAGCACCTAGTCAATCTGCAGGTGATAGATCTGAGCTCAAACCACATTGGAAATTGGTACAAGAGTGTCTTTCATAATAACTCCAAGCTGCGTGTGCTTAATTTACGTAGCAACAATGTCAACATTCTTACAAATGAGATGCTTAAGGACTTTGAAAGCCTGGCATATCTGAGTCTTGGTGAAAATAACTTCCTCTGCAATTGTCTGCTGCGGGAGGTCATTGAGGGAGCTGCCAATAATAACAAGCAAGCCGATTGCTCATACGAATTATTAGAATCGATTGGCGCAGCGCAGTTTTTACTTGGAAATCTGAGCAACATAAACTCAGTTATTGAAAACAATATATGGTCGAGTCGATATATACCGATGCTCATTGAAAGCTTTAAAAATATACAGGGCTTCAAGCACAACAACCAGATCTATAAGCTGCGCTTCTTCGCGGAGAACTATATGGCCAGGAAGTGTCCCTCATCTACACCGCAAACTTTGAATGATAGTACCTTAAAATTTCAATTGCTAGACTATGATGCCAATCATTATTGGTGCTTTAATGATACAGATCGTATGCAGGTGGAGGAGTTAAATTGTCAAAATCGTATAATGACTGATCTTGATACGAAGTTCAAGAAGATAACTACAACAGCTATAGCTGTAGTTGGCAGCATCGTAGGTCTATGTGTTATAGGCTTTTTAATTTATCTAAAACGTTGGCATATACATTACTATTATTCCTCGTTAAAATCTGCGGCTCTTTTGTCCAGTGCTTCCAAGGATTCGATTGATAAGTTTCATCATTTGCAAGAGAATGATCCCAGTGTGATCTACGACATTTTTATAAGCTACTGCCAAAATGATCGGAAGTGGGTTCTGGATGAACTTTTGCCAAATGTGGAGGAATCTGGAGATGTTTCTATATGTCTGCATGAACGTGACTTTCAGGTTTGTTAGATTTGGTACAAAGACAAAGGCCTAATGTGAATTTTTATTATAGATCGGAGTTACCATATTGGATAATATTATTTCATGCATGGATCGTTCGCGCTCTATAATGTTGGTAATTTCATCAAAATTTTTGCTTAGCCATTGGTGTCAATTTGAAATGTATCTTGCCCAGCAACGGTAAGCTGCCAATGTCTTACACATTCTGTTTTTATGGTAAAGCATTTATTTTTTTATAACAGCATTTTTGAGCTTAGCAAGGATCATTTAATACTTGTACTTCTGGAAGATATTCCACGCAGTAAGAGTCCAAAGACTTTGCAATATTTGATGGATGTTAAAACGTATATTAAATGGCCAATAAGCAAGAAAAATGCACAGCCCTCATTGGAAGAACGCAAACTCTTTTGGAAACGTGTACGGAAATCACTTGAATTAATTTCCAAAGAGTCCAAGGCGTAAAAGGCGTTACTATAGTGAGATGTAGCACATGTATTCATGATCCTAGTCAGTATGTTGAGTACCTGATATTTACATTAGTTTATTTTAAAAATATATTTTACTAAACAGACAATATCTAATATCTATGATTTGAATTAACCGATAACAAAACGAATTACTTTTACTTACTATCGATATATCGGCTGCAAAACGTGACCGATAGTTTGTATACCACCAATTGCTCGATATGCGTATCAGCTGTTTTGTTTGTTTTGGCGGCAATATTAATAAGTCGCACAGCGTTCTAAATTGTAATTACTGAAATGGATTTTAAATTAAAAAAACGAGCACGACAGGATGTAAAAGTGGAAGTGATTAGCTTGGAGGAGAAGTACCCACAAAATGTAATGCTTTACCACTATCCGCCAACAGAGGACATTCATATCGATGAGTTTGAGGAACTCGCTTTAGAGCGCCTGAAACTTTTGCGCATCTTTGAAATGGCCAACTCAAAGAGTCTGCGCGTGCTCTCAGACGACTGGAAGGAATATGTAAATGCTGAACTAACGCGAGAAGGCTTGCGTGGATATTTGCGCATGTGCACCCACAGCAGTAGCAACAACACCAAACTGGAGACAGATTTGCAAATGCGGCGTCGCGACTACTTGTCGCATTTTATTCTGCGCTTGGCCTACTGCAGATCAGATGAGTTGATGCGCTGGCTTTTGACACGCGAAATGGAATTGTTCAAATACAAGTTCTCTGCGCTAAGTGTGGCAGAAATAAAGCAGTTTCTGGAGAAGAACAGCTTCCACATACACCCGCTAACAGAGGCCCAGAAGGACGAGGTTAAAGATGGGCTATATGAAAGCACGGCAGGACACAGTGTAGCTAAAATTGAACTGCTCGAGTTCTACAAAGTGCCTTTTACAGAAGTCTTGGATTTGGTGCGGGGACGCCGCTGTTATCTAAAGGGCGGCTTTGCCTATGTAAGCACCCACGATTTGGTTTCAATTGTCGGCACACGTCATGCAGATGAAATAGAACGTGGTCTACAGGCAACTAAGACCTTTATTAGCGAGGTCGAGGCTGACGAGCGCATATCACGCATGCTGAAGTCCTTGCACAGCTCGTATACTGGCAAGGACTACACAGTATCTAGAGATGCATCAGTGCCTATAGAGTCCTTGGATCAACTAAGCAAGACCTCCATGCCTCTTTGCATGCGCATGTGCCATGAGCACATACGGCACGAGCATCATATTAAGCACGGCGGTCGCATGCAGTACGGTCTCTTCCTGAAGGGCATTGGTGTGACGCTGGAGGACTCACTGCGTTTCTGGCGTGCAGAGTTCACCAAGAAAATCGATGTGGATAAATATACGCGCGCGTATGAGTACAACATAATGCACAACTATGGCAAGAAGGGCTCTATGGTCAACTACTCGCCCTATTCCTGCATGAAAATCATTAAGGATATGGCTGGACCAGGCGATTGTCATGGCTGTCCCTATAGATCATTCGATGCACCCACGCTAAAGACAAAACTAGCTGGCTACGGCCTCTCGCAGGGTGCCATCGATGAAGTGTTGTTCTTTGTGACGCGCGGACACTTTCAGCTGGCCTGCAGTAAGTACTTTACGATTACACACAACACCACAGCGGAGCCAACAATTACACATCCAAATGGCTACTTTGAGGAGAGTCAAATTGTAATGGGCAGTCGACAAAAACACACGCCTGGTCCTGCCAAGCAGCAGAACAAGAACAACAGGTCGGCCATTGTCGGAGGAGCCAACAGATCTATGATCAATGGTAATGACGATGATGAACTATGGCGCATTGCTGAGACACAGGAGCGTGTGTATCAAAGTCAAAAAGGTATTGAAGATGCCTTTGATGATGATCTAGATCTAACAGAAATTGCGAGAGTTAATGTTAAGTTAACAGTACATAAATACATACAAATTAATTTTTATAAAAACTAAATATTTTTACATTTTCGCTTTATGCACTCTGCTTGCTTTAGCTGTTGACCCGGCACCTGGTTACGCCCATATGGACTCCAATTGTTAACATCTACATAGTAAATACCCTTAGCCTTGTTGTTAATTCTGTAACCCATGGTAGATACTTTGTCTTTCTCGCACTTGCGTTGTCCCAACTGCCGCCAGGAGCTGCACTTCCAGCCCAGAAAGTTTCTCTGCTGCTGTGGATAAACGCTTTCCGCAAAATATTCTACAGACCGCGTATGGGAGCAGCCTATAGTAAGACACCCAGGTTGTATAGGATGTGCACCTCCGGGATAGAAATCCACATCACCTAGTGGTTCACGTTTGGCCAAAATGCCAATGTTGGTATGTATAATATCCACCAGCTTGGCATCGCCACGCATTAAACCAGGCAATGCATGCCTGTGACGAAAGCAAGGCTTGGCAGGATCCAGTCCCGTTATCCGTGGCACCAGTTTGCCAGTTAAGCGCTTAAATGTTCGCCCAGCATTACCCATAATGTGCGCACCCAGAGAATGTCCGATTAGATGTATTCCATCCAGCGGTGTCATTTTAATCAAATGCTGTAAGCCTACGGCAATGTGTTCGCCAATGAGATCTGTATTTAATGCTGACCATTTGTAGAGGGTATCCACGTAAGAGGCCGCATCAACTATCTGTAAAGCATATTTGTAAATATACCTTAGAAACTGTTGTGAAGCTTACCACAAAATTAACATCTGGTCGGCATATAAATGCCTTGGAGATCATTGCCATGGCAGCTGAATCAATTGACGGTATTTGTCCAACCAGTGGCTAGGATGACAACTTTGCGATTCTGTCGAAATCTAGGATGCATCCAGAGCTTTTCAGCCTGCAGCAAGGGCACACTGTAGTTAAGACACGGCATCATGTATTGGAAGTGCATTTTTGTTATATCTGGCGAGATCTGCGGCGGCACGCTTCCAATAAATAATGTGGAGGAGCCTGCGCATGTAATTATGAATTTAAAGTCCGCTTAACTCTTTAACGAATGCTTACACAAGGCGTCAATGGCAGTAGCGGCTAGCTCCAGTGGCAAAGCCGTAAACACATTTAATTTCATGTTTATAATATCCGTTAAAGCATTGGGCACCGCTTGCCACCAGCTGCTCGTTGAGTTGGACGCCCATGTGGACTGCAAACTGAACACAAACAGGCTTAAAATAATTTGTTTATTGCATACTACAACGATCTGCTTGCCGCTTAAGCTTGTTTAATTTCTGAGAATACAATTTGCCGAAAATGGGGAAACATCATTCAAGACTTTTGTTTGTATAGCTAAAAAGATAATACAATATTTTGTGGGTCGCGGAACATATGTTTTCCTATGTATATTTTACCTAAATCAAGCCAATTTCATTGCCAACAGCTGTGGATTAAAACGACTGGCATATATATGTAAAACTGACTTGCAGCACATATACCATTTATTGTAACCTGACTAATACTAAACTTTCATGTGAATTAATTTTAAGCTCATAATTAATATCAAGTATTTTTTTATTTCAATAATGATATTTAAATTTACCGCGCCGTCACAGTTTTTGATCCATTGCGTTTCCATAAGAAATTATGTTTCATGCTGTTTACTCATAGGTGGCGCTAGTACGCCATATTAGTGCTGCCATATGTGCAAAATATAAGTGCTGCCATATGTTTATTATTAACAATAACAATATCGAAAAAATTGTGCAAATAAAACTCATCTCTAGCGACATTCGTTTACAATTTGATTGAGTTTTTATTTAAATGCGGTTTTGGTGCATAAGTAAGCTTGTTGAAGGTGAGATTAAAAATCGATGGCGCATATCTTTCGTCTGCATGAGAGATAAGGTCAATACATCAACAACAATCATGACCATGTCCAACCGGTCCCGCAGTTCACCGTTCACCGCTAATTAGACCAGCAGCAAAAACAACAACAAAATAAAACTGTACTGAGTCAGACCATATTTTGATAATGATTGAATTGTGGATTATTACTACCATATCGTGAACGTGGCGCTACACTGTCTAATCTTGTCTGGCAGCTGATTAAGAAACTTATTGTGCGTTTGCAGGGAATACAAAGCAGTGCTGGCATGGACGCGCCGGAGCAGATCACAACAACGGCCGCAGCAGCTGGCGCCGAAACGTTAGCAATGCCGCATGCTGATGGAACGACTGCAACTGGCTCACAGAGCGATACATCTGAGGAGGAGGACTACATGGATAATAGCATTGAGTTGCGTGGGTACCTCAGCAAGTGGACCAACTACATTTACGGCTGGCAACCGCGTTATATAGTGCTAAAGGATGGCACGCTTTCCTATTACAAATCTGAGTCGGAGTCAGACTTTGGCTGCCGTGGCGCCATCAGTCTAACAAAGGCGACAATTAAGGTAAGTGCTGGCAATGGGGCAACAGCAAGTGCTGTTAATTGAACTAATAAAAAAGTAATGGGCACGAGCTTATATGTGTCTATGTGTGCGCATGTATTTTGAATCATTCAATCCAACCAAAACAACCTGACCCCACACACCTCCTCCAAGCAGCACCGCAATCAATGCAGCACAATCAATTAACGGTGGTTGCACACATTCCACAAATACATGTACACATGCGTTACAAATAAACCAAGTTGAAGTCATCAACGTAATTGGGAAAGTGACCCCGCCCAGCAGGAAGGCAAAGGTGCCGCCCTTATGCCAATACTTAATCTATTTATATGGTGAAAAATGATTCATCGTCTCTTTCAACCTTGCAGGCACACGAGTCCGATGAGCTGCGCTTCGATGTGGTCGTGAATAATCTAAACAATTGGTGCCTTCGAGCCGAGACCAGCGAGGATCGTATGCACTGGGTGGAGGTGCTGCAGCTATATAAGGAGGGCACGGGCAGCACAGATACCACCTCGCTGCGGCGCCATGGCAGCACCATGTCCCTGCAGTCGAACACCATATCGCTGGCCAGTGGCGGAAGTCTGAAGAAAACGCAGCGTAATCTGCGCGAGAAAGTTGGCGAATTGGAGACCTTTAAGGACATACTCTTTGTGCAGATTGAAACGCTGCAGCGTTACTTTGATGCCTGCTCCGAATTAAACAGGAATAATGCTCAGCCACTGGACTTGGGTGATGGCCTAAGGCCCATTGATTTCAAGGGCGAGTCCATTACGTTTCGTGCCACTACGTCGGGTGTTCTAAGCACGCTGCAACATTGTTTGGAAATTATTGCCGAAAATGATGAATCATGGAAACGCAAACTGGAGCGTGAGATTGATAAGCGTCGACGCGCCGAAGAGCAAAATAAGTAGGTTGACCTTGTCGTTAATGCCTTTGGGGTCTGAGCTAAATTGTTTTTTGCACTTGACATTTGCAGAAAGTTCAAGGATGAAGTCGAAAAACTAAAGCGTCTATCATATCCAGGCCCCGATTTCGAGGTAAGTTACACAACAATTTCACTAGGGCAGCGTATGCCTGGTCAGCTAATGATAAATACAAACAATAAAGAGGCGGAGGCGTCAAAAGTCGAAAAAGATTTGGCGCTGTTTATATTTCAGACACTTTGCCGCGCCCACTCTGCGCTTAACACGCCCCATTTTATTTATATAAAAATAAACGCTGCCTGCGCTTGTTGCTTGATTGTTGTTTGTTGATTTCGCACACACACACACACACACACACACACACACACACACTCAAACATATGTATTTATATACATACGCACATGTCATGCGATTGTTTAAACAATTTGTTGATTTGTAATGCATGTCTGTGCTATAATTATAGTTGTAACGGTACTATTGCTACCATAACATGCTACCGATGCTAATCTGCGCGCTCGACTCTAATTACGCTCCAAGTTATCAATAAATAATTAACATCCGCTGGCTAAAATTGCAATCACCATGACAGAACTTATGAATTGTATTAAATTTAAAGTAAGTTTGCCATAAGAATAGCTTTATTGCTTGCCATATGTAAATGTTATACGGCTTTAGTGTTGCGAGTTCATTCACTTGCCGTTCGCTGAAGCGCGTAAAGCATAAAGTAGTTGAAATTATTTGTAAATGGGCATGGAGACATAAAAAGCTTAAGCGTTGACAGTCTAAGGTTGCAGAAGTTTAAGCCAATATTGTAGTAGGTCAGCAGCAGAAATACCATAGCCAGATAATGGAAAGGGGGTGATAATTATAATAAATACTGACCACGGTGACTAAAATACAAAATTGTTATAATAACAAAACTATTTACGCTAATGCTCATATAACTTAATATATATGAATCAATATCAAGTATTTGTGAACAGCTGCTTCTACCCCAACCCCTCTTCCATCCATCCAACACAATACTCTATATTCCATACTCGATTAGAGTCGTAGCAAATTGTCAGCAATTTTAGCAAATGTAAAACAATTAGTACATAGTACATTAATACACTTATCTTGAAAATATTTCAAGTGCTTACATTATATGCCTGAACAGCGCATAGTTGCGTCGCAGTCAAGTTGGGTTTTTGTTTTTTCAAGCTGGTATTTCATATGAAGCCTATGGCTTGTTGACTGGTTAGCCACATGGGCCAGTCGGTGGTCAGCGATCGAGTTGCGCACACGTACAAATCATAAACAAATTTAAGTGAAGGCACAACGACATTCAAGCGAAAAATATTTATACATGTTCGTTGTTATTGTGAAATTGTTGGTCAACAGTAACAGTTAAAGTGGCCATAAACGCACTTTAGACTCTATTTAAAACAAAGAGAAGCCAAAAAAGACATGAAAATAAATATGCCCTCGATGCGCTTTCAATGGCGCTGTGGCTACAGGCTGCAGCATAGGAAACAGATAGCGGTATGTGTTTGTTTGTGTGTACAAGTGTGTGTGTGTGTGTGTGTGTTTGGCCTACATTACAATTGAACCATCAGTTGGCATCATTTCGGCAGCAAGCTCTATAACTCTCTTGAGCAATTGTATCAACGCCTGTAATCCTTGCATTAAAAGCTTTAAGCTTTTATGCTGTTGCGCGCTTTCGTGCTCTCTTTCGCACCCTCAGCATCCTTATTTAGCTTTGTTGCTTCGCTGTCAACACGCACAGCAACAGTTTGTTTTGTGGCTTTGCATTTGACGGAAGGCTTCGGCTTCATTTGTTTGCGTGTCCTGCCCACAACACTCTCTCGCGCTAATCCTCTCACCGCTCTCTCTCTCTCTCTCTCTCTCTCTTGTTAAAATTGTGACCGGATGGCACTTTAAATAAAATTACTATGTTTGCACTTTGCTGTTACTCGTAGACGTTTAATCTAGTCGAAGTCGAGCGTGGTAAGACAGCCCAATAATATAAATAATATATAGACAACGCGACGCCCTTGCTTTGGGCCTGGCTACAATGACTTCATTGCTTCAGCTTGGCCTATATTCCCGTATGGCTGCGATGGCTGCCACTAGACTTCTAGTGCGTGTGTATGCGTATTGTTAGTACATATATAAATATATCTGATAATAATTGCAGCTGTTGGTTCTGTTTGTTAATCAACAGTTCCAAACACATGTGTCTGCATTGAGGAGCTGATTAGGCTTCTGTGTTTAAATAAAATACTAATACGTCCGTTCTGCTTATGCACGCGCCGGGCATTGAATATATGAGCCCAGACACGGGCGCTTTTAATATTCATCGCACACTGAACGTTGGGCTTTGTGTGCGGGAGTCTATCTATTATGCTCGGCCAATTAAGCATGCCAGCATTGTCTCAGTCTCAGTCTCGGTCTTAGTCCGACTCCAGCTGTCAAGGAATGGGAATTTTCATTGGCGTGTGTGTGGAATTAATATTTATGCTGGACACGTTTCACAATTCTTGCATGGACTGCTTGTGGTTTCGTCATTAAAATTAATTAGACCCTACCTTTTGTTAATTTGAACTTGACTTAATTTTGACGCATTTTGCTTTTGTTTATAGGAGGGTCCACATTCCACATTGCCGGAGGATGAGTTCTTTGATGCTGTCGAAACGGGCCTGGAGAAAATCGAAGAGGATATGCAGTTGCGTTTCAAGCTGAAGCTCCAATCGCAAATCTCACAGACGCTCGTCAATGTGCCGCACGAGGCCGTTGCGGAGGGCGAGGAGGCGCGTGAGGAATTTGGCACCGGGGCCGAGGCCAAGTGCCACACACTCTGGCCCGAGGTAAGCAGAAATTGCCGGAAATTGCCAACTATAGCGCAATTAACTACTAGAGCAGCTAATTAATTGGATTCACTTGCAGATTGATCGCGTGTGCAAGGAGCAATTGCACTATGCACGCGAAGGCGTCGGCCAGGATGGCAATGGCTGGCAAATCTTTGCCGACGAGGGCGAAATTAAAATGTACAAACGCGAGGAGGAGGTCAATGGCATGGTAATGGATCCCCTAAAGGCCTATCACTCCGTCAAGGGTGTCACGGCGCGTGAGATGTGCCATTATTTCTTCATGCCCGAGTTCCGCAACGACTGGGAGAGTGAGTTGAGAGCGCGTACATATTACTTAACTTTAACTTATACTTGTTGCATTTGCAGCCACGCTCGAGGACTGCACAATTTTGGAGAAAATCTCAGCGGACACGCTGCTCTTTCTGCAGACACACAAACGTATTTGGCCCGCCAGCCAACGTGATGCACAGTTCTGGTCGCATATGCGCAAAGTGGGGGATGGCCTGGAGCCGGGCACCCGCGACATGTGGCTGGTGTGCAATAACTCAACGGAATATGGCAAACAAGAGGTGCGCTTGCTTATATTATTATTAATGTTTTAAATTAATGTATTCAACCTGAACAACAGTCCAAGAATGGTAAATGTGTGCGCATCTTTTTGACTGTCATACTCGCCTGCCAAACTATTTTGCCCGAAAACTATGTCAAGGGTCAGCCGCTGAATCGTAAGGATCTAACATGCAAGGTGACATACTGCTCAGTGGGTAAGTACAGCTTGCATTAGCTTTTTAGCTCATCCATTTAATTTCAATAAAATTTTAAACCCTAGTCTGAACTTTCTGCTCCTTGTCCCTTAAGTTCTCAAGCAAATTTGTTTGTTGCTCTGCAGCAAGAGTAGTAGCAAGCCAAATAGTAGTAGCAAAGCAATTAGTAGTAGCAAAGTTAGTAGCACAGCACAAAACACAAACGCAAAAACAACAAGCAAAACAAAAAAAGTTAACCAAATTCGCTGTATGTACGTATATAATTTAGTTTAAGATGCAGTCTAACTTACAAAGTCAGTGGCTTGCTTGATGTCAAAGTGTTTTTTCCTATGGCTCTTCAACAGCAATACAATTTTATACACGTTAACCGTTTTTAGCCACAAAAGAAAAAGGCCTAACTGTCGCACACTAATTCTCTACTTTGTAAATGTGCTTTAAGTAAAATGTTGAAATATATATATATATGAATGTTCAGTTTTTGCAAACACGCATTATTATGTGTAAACTTGTTTAGTCCTAAGTTAGATATACATAAAAGTATGTAAGTGAGAACACAATCATTGTATAGCGCTTAGCTTGAAATTATTGATGTACTATCGAGTCTACAGTAACTAAATGTTTAACGCTTTAAAATGCAACAATTGCAAACAAAAAATATGTTTAAAACTAAGTTTTCTGAATCTACACACAACTCCAAATATATTTACAAACTCTTTGTTTTTATCAGCTGTCAACTGTAAACTTTCAACTGTAAAATGTAAATAAAAAGAAGCGATTCATTGTTATTAACAGTAAATAAAACAACAGCCAGTTTTTATCATATTTCTGTCATGTATTTTTCTTTAAAGATTTTCATTTTCGTTTTAATTTTTTGGTTGTGTTTTCTTTGACAAATTGTTTTGAATTTACATTAACTGTGCAATTTGTAATAAGTACTTTGTGTGTGTGTGTGTGTGTCTGAAAAAGCACAAAACATTTTTACTTTTTTTCTTTGTTTTTACTATTCCAAATAACTTTATGCTCATTTACAACCAAGTACTTTGAGTATTTGAATTTTAAATGCCTAAATCTGTTGTAAGGTGCAGTCTGAAGAGTTGCATGGCCAAAAATTTCTCAATAGATTGTTTGTTTCTTTTACATTTTGTTTAAGTAGGCTAGTTCAATAAACTTTACGCATTCAAATGGTGTCGAGTGAGCACCGCTGAACTACAACAATGTTTCGTTTATGTATTTTATTTTTATGACTTTTACTTTAAATGGTATTTTTTGTTTTTTAATAGGTATGCGTTTGTTGTATCATATTGTCATGTAATTGGTTGTTGTTTGGTTGTTTTGTCGCTTTAGCTATTGCAAAATATAGTTTGTATGCTTGTCTCTATATCGTACAGGAGCAGTTGTGAGCGTTTTGTTTATCAAAGCTATGGTTTCTAATTTGGCAAACAAGTATTGATGCTATATAATAGGGCTTTGTTTTATAATGAGCTGGTTGATTTCTATGTTATGAAAATGCATGCTGGCTTACGACTTTGGCATTTGTTGTTGTTTAATATATTCTTGTATGTATAATCCCACTAATAATTATGCTTGCTGCATTTAGTTTTTATATAATGTTTTGCTTGTATAATATAATTATATATAATTTTAGCTATGTACAACAGTTTCATAAACTATTAGATGCATGCTTATTTATTGTGTGTTGTTTTGTTTAGTAATAAATTAATTAAATTCATTTAAATAACTAGCTAACATTTGTAAATTACTTACCAACTGATGCAAAAAATGTGAAACAAACAATTCAACGAAATGTTTTTCAATATATGATACTTGAAACTACTACAATCAATAAATGTTTATGTGTGTGTTATTGTTAATACATATACAAATATATGTGTGTGTATTTTTTGTTTTGCATTCACTTGCATGTTATTTAATTATTCACCGCTTAGCACAAAGGCCATGTATAGTTTGCTATTATCGTCTGTATGCTCTGCAGTCGAATCTCCCTTTTGGCTTATCATAATTTCAAGCTGCAGAGCATTTTAACTGCGGCCTGCCGCTGTTTATTACATTATTGTTTTTGTTTTGCTTAACTTATGTTCTGTAACATTAATTCGTACGATTTATGTTCGCTTTGGTTTAACTTAATATTATTTATGCAGCTTTTGCAAGTTTAACTAAGCATAATCAGTGTGTAAATAAGTCTTATTGTTTATTTCCATTTATGCATTTGGTTTACATTGGGCTAAACAAAATGCTATCCAAATATTATTGTTAATAAACAAACATGAATTGTTTGCAGTTATTGTGTAAATAGTTGAATTATTTCTTCTGGTTTTGTTCAATAACAATATTGTTAAGAAATGCAGCTCTCTGTAGTTAGAGTTTGAGTTTCGGTTTTTGTTGTCTGTCTGCCAAGTCTGCCTTATTGATTGGGTGGATTTTACAACAAATTTTACATTATCATATATAATTATGCATTAAACACTTGCTCTTATTTTTGCTTTAATAAATTTTTTAGTGATTCAGACATTGATTTGAAAAGCTTCCCGCGGTAGTTTCTGATTGGCACGCATACGTGGCGACGTTTGTGTCTTCGTCTTGTCGTTGGCATCCGAAAAACGCGCTGGTGGATTTATGTGGTCCTGATAGTTTGGTGGATAGTTGGATATGCTAAACGTACAGGGTTCTAATTATGTTTATAGCGACTAGCAGCAGGTTGGCAAATTGATAGCGGCGCATTGCTTACCTAAAAGTAGTCTCTTCATTGTGGCTGGAGTAGCCACTGGAACTGCGTACATGGCGCTTGCCACTGGTGCCCGGTTTGCCGGCTTTGCGTGGGGCAAACGGTGGCTTCGATTTACGAGTCATGCTAGTGGGTGTGGTCTCAGACGACGATGAGGTTTCATCTTGTGTATCTGTGTAGGCGAACAGTCAAAGGTTACTTGGCGTATACGTAATATTTGTATTTGCTTGGCTTACCGCGTTGTGCACGATACTTGGCCGAGTTAAGAGCGCGCGCAGACACATCATTGTCGGACTCGGAGCCGAGTGTGTCATATTCTGTAATTGGTATGTGAAGCGTTAGGATTTTCCTAACTTCGGAATCTGTTGAACCTGGATTGTCCGATTCTAAAAAGTTTAGTACGATGCGATGGTATTGTTTTTCATATGAAGTTGAATGAAGGTGAATGTTAGTTGTTATTGAAGTTGCAAACAGTGATTAAAATTATAATAAAACTTTTAATTTGAAACTTCTTCATCAATGTCATCGAAATCGGTAAAAAAAAAAAATTAAAAAAAAGAATAAAAAAAAAAAAAAAAAAAAACAAAAAAAAAAATGTTTGAAAAAAAATAGCTTTAAAATTTTGCTTATAGCTAAAACAATTTCAAAGTAAAACGATTAATATAATAGATAACGAGCGAATCATAATGCTACCTTGGCTCTCTGAATGTGGATCGCGTAGGCGGCCAACTTTTCGGCGCACCTTGGTGTACTCCGGCTCCTTGGACTGTCAATAAAAAGACATTAACGGAAATTATGGCTATAATTAAAGCAATGACTTACATGATAACTCTCTGGCTTGACATCGTGATAGACAAAGGAACCGCGCACTGAATGATAAGGACCGCTGTAGACATTGCCGCTGTAGGAGCTCTCGCTATAGGTTTGCTTGTTCAACTGAAATGTAGCATAGGGGCATATGTCTTCTATATATTCATTGCCCTCGGCCTTGCCAAAGCTGCCCGAATCATTGGAGTTGGAGCCACGTGTTGTGGAGCTTGTGGGATTACAACGCACTGCCAAATATTGTTGATCGCGATTCTGTTTGTTTTGCAGATTGGCCAGCGAGGGTGACTCCGACATGGATGAGCTGGCCAAACGCGCTTGATTGTTCAGTTCTGCAAATATAAAATGATAATATAACGAATCTCAGCTTGCTTGGCGGCAGCTTACTGCGTTTGCGTAGGAACAAAGCGGCTGCAATGAGCGCCAGCAGCATCAGCAGCGATAGACAAATGGGCAGCAGCAGCTTGAAGTTGGCATAGAAAGGCAGATCGCTCATATGGGAAACTGGCGTAGAGTGTTCGTTGTTATAAAGCACTGCAAGCAAGAGAGACATATATATATTTATATGAACCACAGATGGATCACAGCTGGTACTTACCACCTTGTGGCGAGAGCGTTGTAAAGTTGTAGACAGCGGTGGTGGAGCCGGCATTGTTGTGGGCCGTTACCTTGAGCTGATACTTGGTGCCGGGCACCAGATCGCTGACGGTGTAAATGCGTTCGGTGGGCGGTATGTGATTGGATATAACATTCCAGCTAGAGCGGCCATAGATGCGCGACTCAATCATGAAGTAGAGTATGCCACAGCCACCATCACCCCAGGAGTCAAGCCAGCAGGTAACGCTCGTCGAGTTGTTGGTTATCATCTGCGAGTGCTTGGGCTGCACTGGCGAGTTGCCTTTGGTGTAGGAGTTGACTATGTCGCAGGGCAGTCCAGTGCCTATTTTGTTGTAGGCCGTTATGTACAGCTGATAGCGTGTGCCGCACCAGAGATTGCTGAGCAGATGTGAGTTGGTCTTGGCGTCCACCTGCAGCTCCTCCCAGTCGCCATTGTCGCGCTTGTAGTTGATGACGTAGCCGAGTATAGGACTGCCGCCATGACTGTTGTCCAGCCACTCCAGATGCAGACTATCGGTGTAGGTGTTGACCACAGTCAGATTGGGCGCCTCGGGCGGCACTTTAACCACTATATTGTAAGACGATCTCGTCCTTGCCCCATGTGTTCTCCACGCTGCAAGGTGTAGTTGCCTGCATCGCTGGCCTGGCACTCGCGCATGTAGAGCGTGCCGTTCTTGGCAATTGTCTTTCTAGCGCTCGTCTCCATGTTGTGCCCATCTTGACGCCAAATGGTTACAGGCGCGGGCGCACCCACTTTGCGACAGGGCAGCTCCAAATGCTCCTTCCAGGGCGTAACAATGCGCTGGCTGAAGGACACTATGCGCGCTGGCACTTTATTGTTGGGAGGCACTGTAACCACTTGCGTCTTTTCGCCCTCGCCCATTTTGGTGGAGGCCGTTAGCCAGAACTGATATGTCGCCGACTCCTGGGTGCGCACCGTCTCGTGCATTTCCACGTAGGGACCCAGCAGTCGCTTATGTGTGCCCTCCTCGCGTCCGCCCTCCAGCATGGACATGTAGAAGGTGTAGCCCGTCTGCAAATGGGAAGCATTAATTGTCGCTTAATTAGCGGCAAAGGCAAATGGGGCTTGGCTACTTACGATGTCACCATTGGGCAGATCGGGTGGCAGCCAGGACACAATGATTTTTGTGCTCGACGCGGGTATTGCCTTGATTGCCTGTGGCGCCGACGGCACTGCAGCAACCACAACAACAACAATAATAATAACAGCAGCAGCAGCAACATGAAAGGAAGCGGTTGAAAAAATGCAAAATCATAATAAATAAAACGAATTGAAAACCGAAGCAGAGCAACAGAAAAGCAATAACAAAAACCAACAAGTGCATGAAATTGCAAACGAGGCGACGACGCCTCAGCACTGACGAGCAAATATAATGGCGTGCTGGGCTGCTGGGGCGTGGCACTGAAGTGGGCGTCAGTCGCGCCTCGTTTGCGTTCATTGAACTGTTTGCCACTTACCATCCTCGTGGGTGCGGCAATAGAACGGCTTGGTTTTCATGCCATCGCCCACTTTGGTGTAAGCCAAAACCCAAACCGTATAGTTTGTATATTTGCGCAGATTCTCAATGGTGACATATTGATTCGTTGACTTGACAACCTCCGGATCCGTTTCTGTGTTCCCAACAAAAACAAAAAAGAAGATGGAACAATTAACACTGATTGGTTATATAAAGACAAGCGCCAGGCGAGCATAAAAATAATTAAACACAACTAATGAACAGACATGAGTAAGAGTTGAACCAAAGCAGGTGCAAGACAACAACAATGAAAGCCAATTAATGGCCAGTTGCAAATTATAGATAACTAGCAGTCATTGCCTGATTTATATATTTAAGACTTAAAGTTTATGATCAATCAATCCTATGCTTTCAATTAAAGCATAATAATCTCTTATAAAATTGCCTTTGAAAATAAATTTATGTTTGCATAGAATTATTGTCTGATAAAAATAATCGAAGCTGCTTGTTTGCAATAGTAATGCTCCAAATTGAGAACAACTAAAACACTTGCGCTACAATTTAGAAACATTTTGTAATGCATTTAATGATTAAACTTTAAGCTTGCTTATTTAAATAGATAATTGCTAATCTAAGCTTTTGCTACTTTATTATAAAAGTTGCAGCTTTGCAAGTGTCTACTGTATTTGAATAAAAGCCATTTCGTTACGTTCGGGCATAAAATGGAAATTTCAATCGAGTTCTGTGCAGGTTAATGGGTTAATGGCGTTGCATAATTGCTCCGAAATCCCAATGCTGCTGAAGTAATTTGCGAGAAAAACACATTTTCAGTTTCAGTGCCCAATGGCAGACAGACCAACACACACACACACACACACACACACACACACACACACACACAGAGTTACGCAAACCCATACACAGACAGACAGTCAGACAGACGGACGGACGGATAGGCAGACAAATAGGCAGACAGACTTACCGTAGAGCTCATCGACCGATATGTAAAACACTTTGTAGCCCTTGATTTTGCCATTTTGTCCATCAATATCCGGCGGTGACCAGGTGATATAAATCGATGTGGAGCCAAGCACATCGCATTGCGGCGATTCTGGCGGCGATGAGGGCACTGCAAGTTAAATAAAGAAAGCGCACAGCACGCAGTTTTATTAAACGTTTCCACTCTTCAGTTGCCCCGCTTTTGTGCACGGGCAATTAACAAATCCAATCAATGTGCGCAGCTGGCCCCATCGGTCAGACAACAGAGAGCCCCAACCCAACCTTGGTACTCACCATCCTCCATTGTTTGCACAGCAATTTCCTTGCTGGGCGGCCCACTGCCCTGGCTGGTGTAGGCCTGCACAATCACATGGTATTGTGTGAACTTGTTGAGATTGCTGAGCACCGTTTCGCCGCCAAAGTGTGAGCGCACCTCGACGGTCTTGAAGCTGAAGCCCTGCGTGGGGTTCACCTCCTTGTCTTCGGGCGTCAGTGACATCTGATAGCCAACGTAATAGCCCAGCAGTATGCCGTTCCAGTGCTCACGTTCCGGTGCATCCCAGGTAACGGATATCTCTGTTGAGCTCTTTGCCTCCGCACGCACTGTCAACGGCGGCCCCGAGGGCACCTCCTCCAGCGTCGTCACCTGCACCACCTCCGAGAACTCGGAGGCGCCCAGCTTGTTCTCCGCCGACATGCGTATATGATAGGCCTTGGCCGGACGCAGCTGCTGTATATTGACCACCGTCTGTGCCCCGCTGATGTCAATGTGCTCGGCATTCTGCCAAATGTCTACCAAATGGCAAAAAAATACAAAAGCAGTTGGCAGCTGGAACTGTCTGGTGGATTGCTTGCGGACTCACCTGAGATCTGCTTGTAGTAGATGTGATAGTGCTCGATGGGACTGTTGCCAGCAAAGGGCTGACTCCAGGTCAACTGCAGACTGCGCGACTGCTGCGAGTTGATGCGCAAATTCTTGGGCTGCTCGGGCACCTCCTGCACGATTAGCTGTATGGACATCTTCCTGTAAATGGTGCCATGGGTGGATGAATATAAAACAAAATGCAAAGTGTTTTGCCAGCTTAAGCACAAACTTCATTTTATGGCCAGTGAAAGTCATGACAGCTAACAGCCAGACCAGCTGGCTCATTCAAATTGCCATAAATTAGGGTTAACAACTGTTGCCAGCTGGCCAAGCAATCCATGGAGCGACGCTTGCCAGCAGACAGCAGCCACTTGCTGAGTATTAGAGTGTAAGTTTGTGTGAGAGTGTGTGTGTGTGTTGTGTTGTGTTGTGTGTGTGTGTTTGTGTGCTGAATCCTTCGTCTAGTGATTGATCACAGTTTAAGTCTCTAATAGTTGCATTCACTTTTAGATTTTGACTGCAATTCACTTTTTTAATTGACTCTTCAAATTTTCAATTTCTGTCAGGTATAACCGTAAATTTAAGATTTAGGCAAACTGTTAGTATTGTCAGGATATCAGCTTAGTATTGGTGTGAGCTTAAACTCTACTAAAACTCACAGAGCTGATTACATTTTTCCCAATTCTTGGCACATATGTTGAGTTTGTTTAATATATCTCAACATTTTATAAATTTGCTAATTATATTTTGCTCAACTGTTGACATAAAAATTTCAATTAAATTAAATAAAAGTTTAACAGCTAAAAGCAGCGCCAGTATAATGAAAAGTTTACAAAAGCATTACTTACGCTTTTTTAATTTCACTATTCAAAACTTTTTGCAAGCAAAGTGACATTAAAACGTAAAATTGTCTGCATAAGTGAAAGCTTCAACTAAAAAGTTGTATAAATTTATATGTTTAAGCTATTACTTTAGCCCGTTAACTTTTCAGCTTAACAATCGTGTAACTTGCTTTATATTTATGCAGCCCTAGCTAACAACTGTATAAGTTATATGTATATGTGTGCGTGTGTGTGTGTGTGTGCTGAGTATACAAAAGTGTCACGATGCACTTACCTGTCCGAATGCATTGCTCGCCTGACAGATATAAATGCCCGTATCCTGGCGATATGTGTGCGAAATGCCCAATTCGGAGACCATGCCATCGTCGAGCATTTGATCTCTTATTGTGTAGCTGTGTGTGTGTGTGTGTAGATTTATATGCAATAAATGCATTTAAGAGATACAAAACACACATCAACACATGAGAAAATGTCAACATGCAAAACGATGGCGAATGAACGATATCGTCGGCGAGGCAAGATATATTTAAACATGTAGCATATTATGTGTCGTAGCATGTGTGTTGTGTGTAAGTTAACGGCGATACGTTGCGGATACGGTGTTGCCCAACATGATCGACGCAATCAATTTTATAACAATTCTTCACGTTGCAGGAAGCACAGAGACACACAACAACAACATTTTGTTATTGTATTTTGTTGACAAACGACGAAGACACGAGCTACACGTGCTCATTAAGTTGCATTTTGTGTGCGCATAAATAAATAAACGCTTGGCTGCGCTGTAGCTGTAGCTTATTAATTATAGATAAATATTTAAAGCAGCCAAACCCACATACATTAAAATACTTACGATATAGGCACTCCTACTCGTACGACAAGAGTGGAAAATACTTATGTATTTAAGCTGTCTTGCTTTGAGCTTCGAGCTGCTTTCAGAGCTACCTAGCTTTGGCTTTGGCCCCACTCCCGCCCCCCACACACAATAAATATAAACATAAAAAAGTGCAATGACTAAAGTCTTACATAACTGTAACTACTGTCTGCGTTGTAAATTGATTTGGAAATTGAAACCTGCGACTAAGCCCCAACTGAGCTTCGGTTCAGTTTTTTTGGAAATTCATTTAGCTATTTGCACAGCTCTTTTAATTAAAATCAATTGACAGCCAGGCAATCGACTTGGAATTGAGTTCGCCAGGACGCATCTAGTTTCGTTGCCGACAGCACAGCGCATAAGCCTAGAAATGTAAGACTAGAAGATATAGCATAGTAATTGACTGTCCTGAAATAATGGATCAATTTATTGATTTTCCTTGGCTTTCCATTTGCTTTATTATGCTTTATATCTACCTATGCTCAACTTTTGAGCTAATTAGTTAAAAAAAGTAACACTTTCTAACGTTTAACACTTTATTTCTTGCTCTATTTGCATGTCTAGCAACGTGTTTGAAAGTCAGACAGACCGAACTTTAAATGAGATTAGGTATTTGCTAGAAAACACTTACCGTGAATCCAGCGACTCGTCAAGATATTGCTGCGTTGACTGTATTTTCCATTTGAAGTCAATTGGATTGTCGCCCTGCACGTTGCACTGCACATGAACCTGTTTGCCCTTGGCCACCGAGATTTGTTTCGTTTTGGTTGGAAAGTGGGCGGGCACTGCAAGCAGCATGAGGGCGTGGCATTAATAAAGCAAATCTATGAAATCAATCAGATACGCACCATTCACTTTGAGGAAGATGACTTTGCTCACACCCGAGCCAATGTTGTTTTTAGCCTCGCAGAGGAAATGTCCCTGCGACTCCTTGCTGATCTTCTTGAAGTAAATTGTGCCGTTGGGAAATAGCTGCACCGTCGGCTCGTAGAGAAAGTCCTTGTACTCGCCCGGCGTGGGTCCAATGGCCTTCTTCCAGGTAATGGTGGGCTTGGGGTAGCCCGCCGACTGGCAGTGCAGCAGCACATCCGTGCCTGACTGCGCGCTGGAATCCTTGGGCTCCAATATCCACTTCGGCGGCACGTTGACAGTCAGCGGCACCGTGAAGCGCTCCATGCCCGCCACATTGCTGGCAATGCAAGTGTAGTTGCCCGAATGATCCGATGTGATGTGCTCAATAACCAAGCTGGCAGAGTACTCATCCAAGCGGCGAAACACCTCGTTGCTGTGGTTTAATAGTTAAGGAATTTAGCTGCGGGCACAGAGAGAGAGGCTGATGCTGATGCTTACCCAGTGCCGATGAGTGGCTTCCCATTGCGCTCCCAGCGGAAGCTGACGGGCAAATCGCCCTCGAGTATCTGGCAGGAGATGGCCGCACGCATCCCCTCGCTAGGCATGTTGGTCGTGGCTGGATGGCTAATTTTAGGGCACTCGTTTTCAGGGATGTGGAGGAGGGTGTACAGCGATTAAATTCATTGAGCATTTTTGTCATTTTTATGCAGCAAAAGCCAAACGAAAATTCTTACATTGCAAGTTGGCGCAGCAAGCAGCAGCTGTTAGCATGATTAATCATAGAGAGGTGAAGTGGGTGGCATAGTGGTTAGGCACAGCTGCTTGCACTGATAACGACTGAGCAATTATTATGACGTGGCAAGGGAGGAGGAACGGTGTCTGCAACAAAAGTCATGATTCATTGTGCCATGCGCCCACTTGCACCGCCCACATCGCAGCCGCTCGCTCTATCCCATGTTGCCTCTGCATTTAAATGTGGCGGCAGTTGCAAAAGTTGTTGCTGCCCATTGCGCCACAGTGCGCTGCAAAATATTTAATTAAATATTAAACTATAATTTTGTTAGATGTAGTAGCAATTGCACATATTGCGTGGCTGTTGCTGGCTGTGTGCTGTTGCTGCTGCTGATTTAAATATCGAGTGAAAGAGAGAAAGAAAAAATTACGCATACGCCGCGTTGGCAGCAGCGGCAACTTACCCAACACCTGTATCTCAACATTGCGCCTCGAGGTTTGCTTTTGCTTATTTTGCGCCATGCACGTGTACGTGCCCGCATCCTCCAGCCGCTGCAGCTGCTCAATAATTAAGGTGCCATTGTTGTAGGCGCGCTGTCGACGATTTATTGGCAGCGTTTGGCCATCTTTTGGTTTAACGATGCGCGGTTTTTTACAAATTAAACAAAAGGGAAACAAGACGAAATTGCATAAATTGTGGCAATTAATTTCGCTGACGCACATAAAATAAACTTATGCAATTTATGACGGGGCTATACATAAATTTTGTCTACGCTTCTTTTTTTTTTTTTGTGTGCAAATTTATGTGCTACAAGTTTTGTGTTTTTATTTTTGAAGTAGCAAAGTTTTGAAATTTATTTCAATTGCTTACCTGTAGCTTAAAATCAGAAATTGTACATTGTTTAAGCAACTTGTTCTTTTTTATGCTAACAAATGTTAAAACATTAACCTTTTTTTATGCAATAAACAAGCGCATAAATATGCAGACACACTACAAAATTGTTTATAATAAACGAAACGAGTGTACACTTAATGCATAAAAAATACGCGCTGTGTGTCGCATTTAAAAGTTTTTATCATTTGCATTGATATGCGCAATAACAAACATTGAGATTTTTAATAACAAACACTGCCAAAGAGGCAAAGCAAACAACAACAAGCGAAATAATATATATAAAATAAAAACATATGCTACTATTTGTATGTAAAAATACTTGATATACATATATATATAAAAAAGCCTGCACTGCTTACCACGCTCCCAGTGTATTTTATCGATGGGATAACCAGCCACAGGACATTTAACAATCAAATCAGAGCCAGAGATGCCCGTTATTTTTGGCATTTCACGTATGTAAGGCATCATAGATGTTCACGTTTGGCGCTATGCGATGACCTGCAGCAATAAGTGATGTATAAAAGTGTGTGTGTTGAGTGGATAACTAACATTGTGCATAGCAATGTACGTGTGTGTGTTTATGTGTGTGTGTTCGTTGTAGGTCCTGGCAGCATTTGTATACAGTTGCCGTGGCTAAAAAGCATGCCTCAGCAAATTGTTTGGATTTTATGTCGCGTTTGCCTGCAAACAATGCTCGGCTGCCATTGTTGTTGCTCTCTACACATCCTTGCATAGTTTAAGCTGTCAGGCATATGTGTTTGGCATAAGCTAAATCTAAGCTAAACAGCTGCTCATATAGATAAAGTCACTAGTGCCTGCCAGTTTAGTTTGAGCAGCTTCGTATACAAAGTTTAAAAAACAATTTATTTGATACTTTCTGCTATCGAACTGGTTGTAGAAGAATTTGTTGCGTATTGTTTTTTCTTTATGCTATAATTGTTCTCTAAACAATTGCAGCGGGCAGGACGTTGACTGGTTTTTGGAGAGGTTTATGATTTGGGAATGCTTTTTATGCTTGTATGATATCGGAATAGCAGTTGTTGTAGCAGGTGTGTGTGTTATATGTATTTACTGCTTGCACTACTTGCCAATGCGTTGTGGGCCTGCAGGTATATTCGCGCCGGCGTCTCCTCCTGCATTTTGAAATATTCACATGGCTGATGACATCGTCGTGTATGGTAACATATTGACCCACTAAAAACCGTGAGCTGTCCGGTATCTGTAGTGCAAAAAAAACAATCCATGCAGCATAAATATATGATACCTAACGCTAGTGTGTGCTATAAATGTGCCAATTAGTCAGACAATTCCCCGAAGCCAACCAGCGAGAGAGAGGAGAGACGAGATTGCGCTGCTGCTGCAATCAAGGCATTGAAAATAGAGTGTGAACTAAATTGAAAAGACTTTGAGCGTAAGAGAAACTATAAAAAATTCATGTAAATCGAATTGATTGAAATTGCATAAAATTTACACTAGGCTTAGCAATTGACAGACTTGGCTGGCAAACAGCTCGTAAGCGAGCACGAGAAGGAATCAAAAGAAAATGGAAATTTATGCAAATAAACGAAACAAATCCTTGAAAGTGCGACAGAGCTCAGCACAAGATGCTATGGCAAAAGAGAAAAAAATGACAGCATAAATGCTTGAGCGAAGTAAAATGCAAGTGTTTGTTTAGAAGCAAAGGCAACAGCAGAGGCAACAGCAAAAGCAAAAGCAAAAGCCAGTTGCCAGCTGGGCTTAGAGCTGCCCCGAAAAAAGGGTAACGGCAGAAGTGGAAAATGGAAAAACGAAACGAAGAGACTGAAATTCCAGTTGCAGCAACGCGTTTTGTAAACATTTATGCATATTCCTGGGCCAACATCATTATCTTCAGCATCAGCATGGCTCAATCGCAGTGCTCTGGTGTTTGCTCTTAGCGGAAACGGAAACGCTGCCTGCATTTCCGTCTTTGCCAGCTGCTAAGTAAGTGCTTAGTTCGTGTGTGGAATTTGAACACACGTTTAAGTCTCTCGCTCTCGCATGCACTCAGTAGCTTACACATAAGTTTTGAGAGGGGGCTCTACTTACCGGAAATCCGTCCAAAGACCATGTAAATTGCGGCAGTGGATTTCCTGTGGCAACGCATTTCAGCGATACCGTCGGACCTGGCTGCAGTGTTTGCTCCGAAAACCAATAAAGCAGTTCCGGCGAAGCATCTAAAATTCAAATTCAAGCAGCACTCATAATGCACATGCTTTAAAACTTAAGCGCAGTAAAGTATCTGTCTATGTGTATGTTGTGTGGTGCTTATTAGTTAAGGCATTTCCAATATATTTTACTTTGCCATCAAAGGTTAGTCCCCAAAGGCTGTAAGTAATCATTTTAATACTAAAGCCATTTCGCTTTGATGTTGCATTGAACCTTGAACTTTGTCAGCGTTGCAATATCTTTCGCTGCTTGCGCTTGGCAAGCGGAAAATGCATTTGACAACTCAGCAAATGTTATCCAGCTGATGAAAATTGTATCAATTTCCGTAGCAGCAGCAGCGACAGCAGCAGCTGCTGGTTTGTAAAGCAATGCAAAGAACATTTTTTGGCGTAGCAAACACATGTCTTATAAGCAGCCATATTTATATGCTGCTACACACAGAGTCAGCGACAGCGTCACGCACACACACACACATACACTCGAGTGAGGTTGACACAATTGCTGCCATATCCGGCCGCTTAATGGTGTTTCAATGGGGTTTGTGGTGGGTGGGGCGTATATTTTGGCTTGTGTGGCAAGATTTCAACACCAAAGAGCAAGCAGCGCTTGTATGTATGTGTGTGTGTGTGTCGAGCATGTGTCAAAATTTTGCAACAGTATCATGAGCAAGAGCAACAAAGCATATACACACACTCAGCAATGTTGCATGCCGCATAATGAGGCGAAGCGCTGTTGCAAAAACTCATTAGTGTGTGTTTAGTGGCTGTGGCTAGATTTTTAGTGCTGGTAATAAAATTAAGTTGTCAGCTCTGGGCTTTATGGTTGCTTGGTCTTTATTGTTGTTATTGCCTGCCATGATTTGTTGTTGAAAAATGTCAGCAATTTGCTAAATTAGAAATTAATGAAACGCAATTATGACAAACATTTATTTGTGCGGTTTATGCGGTCATCATATCAACGGAAATTACACTTTTGATTTGCTGCTACAGCTTGCCAACTGGTCGCATGTGTTTGTGTTTTATGTGTGCTGCCATAAGTGCCTATTAATGGCTATTTATTTATGGCAGCAACTGTGTCAATAATATTACTAATACGCCCCGACTTACCGCCTAATTGCAGCTCAGCTGTTGATTGTATCTGCTCCCATTCATTGGAAACGAAACATTGATACATGCCGGGGTCGTCCTTTTGCACCTTCTTGATAATCAAACGCGCCGGATCTGTAAGTATCTAAAACACAGCAGCGCAGCCAAATGATGAAGAGAGTGACTGAGGCAGCGACAGCGTCATAGCAACTTACCTCAACGCGATTGTCGCGTAGTATGGGTTTGCCATCATGCAGCCAGTTGACATCGTGCACCGGATGGCCAGAGACAATGCATTGGAATTGCGCATCCTTGTCGACATCCACGGTCTGTACCTGCGGCTGCAGATGCGCGGTCAATGGAGCTGTGTCAGTGTGTGTGCGTTTGTTAGTTAAGCTAAGTAGCGTTGTGTAAGGGCTGGGGATTGCCCTTTGCACTTACCCGTCACCGTGAGCGACACTTGAATGGTCTCCTCGCCCGCTGTATTGTTTACCCAGCACAGATATTTGCCACTGTCCTCGAGACGCGCCTGCAATGGCATAAATCAATGGCAATCACAATATTTGGCTTTCATTTCCATGCAGCTGACAGTCTCTCACACACAGATACACACACATACACACTGTGCATGTGGCTGCCTATATAAATATATCTATACGTATATGATACAGCCACTAGACGCGCTCGTTTGCATTAGGCAAACATTAAATAAATTGCAAGCAACCAGTGTCAGTGAGGAACAATAAAAGAAGCAACATTTATTTAAACTTTTTTTTAAATATAATATATGTATATGCGCGTGTGCATTGTTGTCTTAATCAAACTGGAGTGCTGATTACATTATCAATAAATTCGCATTGCATGCAATTACATCTTGTGCTCGAGTATTTACACAGCACTTTGTGGCGCTTGAGCACAGCGGGGGGGAGGGCGCCTACAAAATGTTTCAGCATCAAATAAATACATATGTGCATTTATTTAATAACATGGAAACACATACATACATATTATATATGTGTCTGTCTGCCTAGCAGTTGTATATTTATAAATATGAATGCTGCAACGCGTGGCATCAACTGTAGGCTGCTGACCACTTGCACTTCAGCCGTTGCAATTTATATCAAGTATTGATTTTAATTTGGTTTTAATTGCACTTAAGTGCATTGCTGGGTTCTTGCGGCGTTCGTTTGGCATTTCTTAATTAAAATCTCTGTACCGCTGTGTGTTTGCTATAATTGCAATTGAAATATGTGTGTGTGTGTGTGTGTGTGTGTGTGTGTGTGTGTGTGTTGACCTGTGAAGTGGGCGTGGTGGGCCGCATAAAGGGTGGCGAACAATAGCTAGCCCAGGAAAGTATGCAATAAAAAATTATTTGAAATAATTCTATGCCAAAAGCGAAAATGCAAGCGAACCGCAACAAGCATCATGCCAACTATTTTAACATTTATGAGCAGCGCCGGCAAACAGCAGCAGCAGTGGCAGCATCAGTGGCAGCGGAATGTGCACAATGCACCAAACAATGCAGCAGAGCATACAAAACAAAAGTCGCCGTTGTTGTCGCCTCGCTGGCTCTCGATTGTGTTGGCATCATCTTGCTCTGGCTTGCCGCGCACACAGCGGGAGACATCAAATAAAAACAGCCACACACACACCACCAGAGCGTGTGAGAGAGAGAGAACAATAAAAAGCCACGGGTGCAGCGCATCGCAGCGTATCCTGGTCGCATTTTTTATGCAACAGCAAGGACCTTGGCAGCAGCGACAATGAAAGCACCGTGCATAAAAAGCAATGCATGTTTTAGTAGTCGATGATGAGGCAAGTGCCAAGTGACCAATGTTTACCTTATATACGCGTTCGCTCTCTCTCTCTCTCTTTTTGTCGCCCCAGCATACGGCATTCAAAAAGCAATTTAACATTTTTTGGCAATAAGCGTGGCGTGGCTCGTTTGATTGATTTGTGTGTGCTTGGCACAAAATTTTGCCAATTGCTCGAGGGAAACTTACGCAAAACCCAAAGAGCGCAAGATAAATGTCTGGCGCTTGCCATCTCTTAGCCATATTAAAATACAAGCATATATATATATGCTTGGCACATATTTGCAAATAGCTAAGAGGACAGCTTTAAATTTGAAAGTCAAGTGTCAGCTGGGACCGGCACGAGCACTTAGCTTGATAAAAGCCACACGAAAGTGACAAACATTTGCTGCCTATGCCAATGCTGCTATTAAATTTAGATTAAATAATTATGTTTTCGAATAAGCAGCTTTCATCTCAACTCAACATTTTTATCATTATTTATTTGTGTTTACTCTTGTCGCTTTAACATTGTCGTAAAGTAAGTCAGACAGCTCGCAATTTGCAGCTGTGACCCGTAAACAGGCCCAAATTCCTTTTATTTGTGCTTACTCACCGATATGTCGGCACCGGGTGTCCTTGAGCAATGCACGGCAATGTTGTTTGGCCATTAAGTACGACATGCCGCATCGAATGCTTCTCAACGTTAATGCGCGGCTGTACCATGCCCTTGGGCTCAGTTACAATAATGCGACCCGGATATGTGGAAATTTGTATTTCACCTGCGAAGCAAAAAAAGAAATAAGCGAAACATAAGCATAGATACGACACATGTGGCGCAGCATCAAATTCGTACAGCTGACATTTACTTATGGTTAGATTTAAGGCTTGCGTATATATTTTCAATGTGTGTGTGTATTTATTTTTTTAATTAATTAAAAGTATACGTAAGCAATCAAGCTGATTGCATAAGCAACATTGTAGGTCATGCCGTCAGGTGCTGATGCTGATTGCCAGCTGGCTACATTATGCAAGCGTTTTATTATCATTTTCTCTCTTTTCATCGCTTGTTCTATATTTGTGTTGCTGGTGTGGCTTTAATGCCAGTCGATTTAAATCATGTTCACGCATCCATTTATTTCTGTTAACAGCACGTAACAACTAATCTAAGAGTGCGCTTTTGTGGGCTACTCGGGCAGCTGGCCACGCCCACCACAAAACGCCCAGCTATAGCTACAAAATCTGTTTCCAATGGCGGCCCATTGTTTCTAGCTCAGTGTGTGTGACTGTGTGTGAACGCACAGAGCAATTTAATTTATAATTTTGCAATAGAGTGGGCAACATCATCATCCAGTTGCTGCTTTTAGTGTGTCTCGCTGGCATAGTTTGGCCTTGCTCATTGCTTTATTGTGCATTAGCTGTTGTGTTATTGTAAGCCGCCATAGTTGCTCCAGTTATTGTGCTAAATAAATGGATTTTTGGTTTAAATTGTAATTATGCGCTGCCAGACAGAAACGCCCACTATCACATGCACACATACATGCATATAGCTTTTTGTGTGTGCGACAGGTAAGGCTGGCTTAAATGAAATGTTTGTTAAATGAATTAGTTATAACCAGCACGTTCACTTACTACGCTGCTACAGTTTTAATGAGCGCACTCTAAGCAATTTTTAATGCTCGGCCTTTAATGTCTGTATGTGTGTGTGCGTTGGGATTTTGATGGTCACCTGAATGGGAATTGTTTAGCTGCTATTTTAGTGCACAGGTAATTAATATGCGGCCAGCTTATGCGCATAATATATAGTTTGCTTTATGCTCTTGCGGTTTTTGGCCAAAATTGCAAACCGTATTGTGGCTTCGGGCTCACCAAATTGCTGCAATTTAATTAATTAAACTGTTTTGTGCAATTGTTGTTAAAGTAATCGAATTGAATTTAAGCGCTTGCTAAGGTCAGCTCAGTTGTAAGCGTGCGTTACAAAACAAATTAAACTTTCAACAGGCAAACCGAACACGAAAAGCTGTAAATAAACTTGAAAAATACTTGCGTACATGTGTGCGTGTGGCTAGAACGCTGGAGCATAAAAGAAATGCCAAGAAGGTTGAGAAACTTTTATCGTATTGATTGATGATGTGAAATATGCGCACAAAGGGCTAATAGAAATTCAGCTTAAGCGCATTTTCACACACAATAAACTTCAAATAAGCAGCACACAATATACGAAATATCTATAAAAAGATCTTACGTATTGGCTTTCCTTCACATACAAAGTGTATGCGTGTGTGTGTGTGTGTGTGCGCCTTCGTCTGTCAGCAAGCATTTGAAAAGTGGCAGCTTTTGGCTTTATCCCTGAGCGCATTGCCCTTTGCCGGCGATTGAATGTCACGCATCATAAATTATGCACAACGACAAGTTGACTTGAGCACAAAAAACTACCAAAGATTTAGCACATAATGTCAGCAAATAGCAAGCAAATGTCGATTATAGAGCATGTTCTTAAATTAGAATTGTCATTTAAAACTTAAATTGAACAATTGAAATTGCAATTTTCTTTTCTCTTCGATTTTGACTATTGAGTAATCGATGTACTTCTGAAACTGTTGAGCTGACATCAACAACCAAAGGTTGTATAGATATTAGACACCAAAGATTGTTTGTTTGTACATCAGCAACCAAACATTGTTTGTTTTATACATCAGCAGCCAAAGGTTGTTGTACACCAGAATCAAACAAAGATTGTGTTGTACATCAACAACAAAAGCGATTGTTGATATCAACTATTAGATGTTAAAGGATTTTCGTCATTACTTGATCAAAAATTATGTGATTCGTAAATTTGTTGCTGCGTCGTATTGATGCTTAAAATTGCATTATTACATTTACAACATTCTAATTAATTGCTATTTTGGAAAAAAAAAGTTGCTAAATATTATGTAAAAATTGTCAAAAAAAAATGCTAAATCAATAAATATGGTATAAATAGTTTGCGACCTTTTTTTTTGCTTACCAAATGAGTTAATATTTTATAACTGGCTGAATTTAATTGGTGCATATATTTCAATATCAATAACAAAGCAAGAAAGAAAAAGATAGCAAGAGCAATGTGTGCTCAGCTGCTTAGCTGCTTTTACACATGCGCACATACAAAAATCAAAGAGGCCGCCAATGTAATTTAAGGCAACGACGCCATCTTGGTTTTTGCGCTCTCATGAAGGCAAAGCTCTCTGAGCGAATTAAAGTGCGCAAAGAAGCAGCGCAGCCGACTTTAGAAGAGCAAGGAAGAAAGACAGAGAGGGGGGGTCAGCTGTGTGTGTTCAGCTGTTTATCTGCTTTTACACATGCGCACAAAAATGTCTATGAGGCCGCCAATCAGTGCAGGCAGAGCAAATAAGCTAATTACAAGTTCGATGTCTATTAAGCAATCGTAAGTTGAGCAGTCAATTTCAAAAAAGTATAATGCAAACAAAAAATAAAGAAATTCTTTTCTAAAAAAAAGTTGCTAAATTTGCAAATAGAAAAAAAAAATAGTTGCAATTTTTTTTGAAAGTTGCCAGAAATAGTAACTTAAGGGCTAAACTCGCAGCACGACTGTCACGACTATTAAACATACTAACCTGAATTTCAAATAAACTTAAACCTAATAAATTTTGATTAAACAATCTTACGACATTCTGTACTCACTGTTGTTACTATTATTCAAGCTTGCGCCTTATTTTGTGGCTACTCTGCTGGCATTGCAACCATTATTTATGCATATTTTAATTTGTGCAGCTTTAATCTATAGCTTATAAGGTTTGCCTGCCTGCTGCTAATTTATGCAACTTAATTATAGGGACTCGCCACGCCAGCGGCCCTCAAGTAAACAAGCGTAAGTGTATGAGCCAATGAGAGAGGACAGTAGTGTATGCAACGAGGCATTGCTGACTGGGCGATTAAGCGCCAAAATGTGATTATCACGTACCTGTCAGTCTATTTACAGTGCGGCATGTGTAGCTTTTGTACGCATCATTGGGCCCCGCATTATTTATGTACAATTCACCATTCGATAGGACCGTGTACTTGCCGCCGATGTCCGTGTTTGGATATAGATGCATGCCCGTGTCCTGTACCCAGGCGGTGACCATTACAAATTCCGACATATAGCTGGGCACCTGCCAATTGGTTCAAGGTAGAGAGAGAGAGAGATAAGCAAATTTGATCAGCATTTTGCTGCCAGGCGCGATAAAATGAAATTTGCGTGCTAAGTGAATTTTGTGGTTGTTGCGGCAAGTGCATTTAAGCGAAGGTCGCTCCCTCGCTCGCTCGGTCGTTCAGGCTGCCATCCTTTCACTTTTACAAGCGCAGGCCCTAGGCAAAGCTGGGCTAGTGCTTCATAGCTTACCTGACACTTCAGAACCGCCGTGTTGCCCGTCATCACGTATTCGTCGTGCACCTGGACCGTGTACTTCTGGTTGACAACTGTAACGGATTGAAACGTATATTTTATGCAAAAGTTTAAAGCACACACAGGCAAACAATAACAAAAGTTTTAGGGGCAGCAACAACAGCCAAACAATTATGTTTATTTGCCGTTACTTCTGTTTTTATTAGCTAAACTCCCTTTTTGTTTTTAATTTTGTATGCTGCAGTAACTTCATAAAAAGGTTCAACTGGACATAAAGGCTGCGCTCGACCCTGCACTGACAGCCCACAAAAAATATGTGCCCTGGACATGGTGACATTTTCACAAAAGTGTTGCCGTTTGTCATGGCAACAAGGACGACATTGCTGCGTTTAAAATTGGATTCGGCAATACGAGTTAAAGATTTTTTAATGCCTGTCAGCCGCTTGGCATACAAAACAAAATTAAGAATGACAAGGATTCTAAATGCTACGCACACAGTGGCACAAATACACACTCAAGTTGTAAATTGGCTTAGTTGAAATGGACAGTCATTTGCACCACTGTGCAAGTTGCTGGCAGGCAACATTGGTTCCTATGCGGCTGGCGGCTGGCAGCTGTAAATTAATTAAGATGGACAAAGGCAATTTTCCAAATGCGTCGCTTGAAAAACGAGCGCGTCTTCCATTTAGCTACAGCTAATCTGCTTATGCTTTGCATCTAGCCATATTACGTATACGTAATTTTAAATGCTGCCCACGCATTTGTTTATCGCTCCATATATTTTGGCCAACTTTAATATAAAAAAATTGTATAAAGTTTAATTTGAAAAGTTGTTGTTATTGTTGCGAATGCTTGCCAAAAACGTTGAAAAAAAAACAACTTTGTGACAACATTTTATTATAATTCCTGTGACCAGCGCGTCGGCTAGTTTAGTGCAATTTTATTTTTTTTATGTTCGTTATTTGTATTACAGACGCTGTTGTTTGTTTTGTTTCGTTTCGTTTCGTTTGTGCTGCGTTTTTGTTGATCTTTTACTTATTTTTTTGGCTGCATAGTTTTCTATTTTAAGGCAAAGGCAAAGTTTTTTTCGCTTCCATGTTGCATTTTGCATGGGCGACGAGTGGCAGACAACATTGTTGTGGCAGCAAAGGAACAGCTGGACAAGCAAGTGAGCACGAAAGCTAACTGTATAGTTGTACGTGCAGAGAGCGTAAGAGAAAGAGAGAGAGAGAGTGGCAGAGATAGCGAGCGCAGCTCTTGGATTTTCTGCGGAAATTCATTTCCGGTTTGTATTGTATATGCAAGCACATATACATATTAAATAAAGATATTATCTGTGTATCGCTGTTGTGTGTGTGTCTGAGTGCCGAGCAAAACTTTTTGCTTGCAGAAATTTATGTTTATGATGTGCGTGCCGGAAAGATGCTAGTCTTTGCCTGATTTGCAGTTATTGTGCCAAGCGACTATTAAATTATTGCTGGCAATGGCTGCTGCTGCCTGCAACTGGCAAGAAAGAAACACAATGAGAGAAAGGGAGAGAAAGGTAGATTTATCTCATGCATTCTTGACAATGTGCATGCAACTAATTACAAACAAATTACGTTGGTTTCATACACAAGCAGCGCAGAGGTAAATGCCAGCAAAACTTTATGGGCTCAATCAAAAACTTTGCTAAACAGACACACACATACACACACACATACTTACAGTCTGCGCAGCTATGTATGCTATAGTTTTTGTTTGCGACATGCAAAAGTACAAGACAAGTCGCAACAACTTTTGCGGATACACATTGTATGAGAGCGACATTTGTCAAGAGTTTGTTTTGTTCACTAGTTTTTGCTAATTACGCGCACTTAGCAAAAGGCCAAGTCGCAGCTAAGCGCTGCCAATTATCTAAGCGCAACTGCTAAGACTGACAAATCGCCACACGCTAGTGTTGCCGGCTAAGCGCCGCAAAAAGCTAAAAGCTAGAAACAAGTGGATACAAATGTAGTTTAATCTACGAGTATTTTTTAAGCTCAACTAGCATCAATCAATCGCATTTATTTATTGGCATTTTTTCATTCAGCTGCAGCAGTTTAAAAACGCACAAATCTATCTGAAAAAAGGCTAGTCTGTCAGCACTGCCACACACACATACACACGCACATTAGCAACAAAATTACGAGCGAGCAATAAAAAAATAACAGCGCAGATCCCTTGGTAACTTTTGCAAATTAGGCAAAACGTTTTGCGCCAAATCTACGCGCTGTCAAATTGTTCAAGCGTAAAGGAGAGAACCAAAAAAAAAACAAAAAGAAAGGACGCAAATAGAATAAGCCAGAGCGTATATGGCGTATACGCAACGTTGAAAAATGACTGCCGGACATTGTAACTTTACGTGGCTTCCTCCCCTCAATCTGTCTCGCATACAGTGTCTCTGCCTCTGTGCCTGGTAACTCGCATCCTTTGGAGGTCTCTCTTTCAAATATTTCTTTCGGGGTCTTTGTCTGCTTGCGGCTGTTAATTAAACGCAGACGTCGTAACCTAAAAGCCAAGTGCTAGGCATTCATATCTTTTATAGTCTTGGCTAATTGTTCTTCCTCGCCTTTGCTGCGCACAGCAACTTGAAGTCCAATGAGCTGGAAAATATATGCGACATGTGATGCCAATCAAAGTGATTGCTTAAAGGCTTCAAAAGTTCGAACTGCTCTTCTTAGTCATTCGACTCGCTCTATCTCTATTTCAGTCTATCAGCGAAAATAGCACAAGGCCGCCAGAAAAGCAACAACGTTAACAACATTTTTGGCAGTAGTAATTAAAACTTGCTTTTTGCACAAAACTTTGCAAATTTTTGTGCGTAAGCCAAAAAGTTTTGAGCGCTGCGAGCTGTCAGCATATCAGCTTGCCAAGCGGCTTTATAATTTTGTTGTTGTAAATTAATTAAAAATTTGTTGTTTTACTTACCGCCGCGCACATGCACCTCGCGGCTAAGCACAGTGCCAACCAGATTGCGTAGTTTGCATCTGGCGGAAGAGAAAAAAATAAATTAGTTTAAATGCCACAGGGCATGCCACACTCACACACACACTTCGACGCGCTTACCTGTAGACAGTGGCATGGACTTCATGTCGATATTTTTCGGCCGTAAATGGATAGAACATCATGCTGCCATTGGACAGCTGAAATACCATGTCCTGTTGGGGCGGTATGGGCGTCCACTCCACCTGCATAACAAAAACAAAGTTCGCATTAGTTGTTAGGCAGTCAATTAACTTGGAAATGAGCGACGAGCGTCGTAGAAAATGGCATGCATAATTAAACAGCAAAATCAAATGGACACAAAAAAAATAAAGTAAAGGCAAAGAGAAACACACGCTCAAGTATTTACCTCGGGCGGTGGGCTGCCATGGCCGGAGCATTCAATGAGGCCGCCTGAATTGTTGGAGAACTCTACGCGATGCGATGGCTCATGTAGAAATATCGGTCCCTGTAGATCCAGACCATTTGCAAAGTAGTTTGTCTCAACTGGGAACAAAATAGAGAGAGAGAGAGAAAGAGAGATGCATGAGTAAGTGAGTGAGAGTGTTAGCTCAAGTCAGTAAAAATATTTAAATTTTTAATTAAGTGTAGCCTGGCCACGAGTGCTGTCAGCCGTAACGTTTAATGCACGAGAGCAGCCAAAGTTAATTTCAATTTCAGCCACGACCACAAAATGCCAAAAACTTTGTAGGGCCAAAATTAAGCGGCGACGATGGCGGCGACGGCGACGGCGACAGCGACTGCGACGTCGGCCAGCATTGCCAGCGGGCTTGGCCTAAATTTTAATGAGCAGCATGGACCACAACAAAGGCATAGCGAGTAGCAAAGACAATTGCTTTTTACCTGTGGCCATCTCGTTGCGGCTGTGACTTTGGCTTTTGTGGCAAAGTACTGTCTCTAATTGCTGTCTGCCTGCTTGCCTGCCTGCCAGCTTGCCTCTAAATGTTGCCGCCGGCCCGGCACCAGGTATTTTACGTATTGCATAATTTTTTGGTACGTGTTTTAAAGGCGCTTTTGATGCGGCTTTTATGTCTTATTTATTATTCACTTGGTAGTCAAGGCAGCCAGCCACACAGACACAGACTTTGCCCCACTGTGTGTGCTCGTGTCAAGTTATGTTTGAATTGCGGTTGCCTGACAATTTGAGGCGTTGCCTGTCAGTGCACTGACCTGTTTTGGTGCCACAAAAAGCACACACACTTTATATATATATATATATATATAATACAATGGATATACCCTTTCTTGCGTAATTTCATTATTTTGATAATAGGCCATAATTAAGCTGAGCAGCGACTTTACTGTCTGCCAAATTTGTTGACAACGGGCGCAGACGTTAAAATTTGTAAGCAATTTTCTGGCCAACAGCAGCCGCAGCCGCAATAATAACGAGTATGAAAAATTATTTTGTCAGCAAGGCATTGGCCAAAAAGATAACGACCAGCATGGCCGCCCGGCTCCCAAAAGTGTTGCAAAACTTTTGTGCCACTTTCGTTGCGGCCATGTCTGAGACAGCAACATTACCCCTCTCGCTCTGCCAAAGTGTGTGTGTGCCTGTGTGTAAGTGTGTGTGTGTGTAGTGGCTGTCGGGCAACACGCTGTCAACTGCAATGCCCAAAGGAAATGCGCCGAAAAAAGCAAAAATGTTTGTGAAAAGTAAAAAGCGTTTGCCGCAACTTGATGCCACAGCGGGGCAGCACATTAAATTTGCAGTTTTAGTTTTAAGTCACTTAAGATAAACACAACAAAGTTTTTATAAAGTACAGCAACCAGAGATTTGCAACTAATGAAAATTAAATTTGTCAGGCAGCAGGCGCAACGTTTTATGCCACTTGACAGCGCAGATTTTATAAAACAATATTTGCACTTAAGCTAAAGTTAAATATTTAAATAGAATTTCGGGGTATTTGAACTTTAAAGCAGCAACAGTGTTGCCCTTTTAGCTAATTTCCCCGTCAAATGTGGCATATCGCTACTGATAGCCAACTTTAGTCTGCAACAAGTTCGCTCTGACAAAAAATACTTTATTTTTATTTTAGAATTATACAAATGAATACAAATTAAACAAAATGCCTGGCAGTCCAACTCAACGGTTATCAAACTGTGACAAGGGCCTTGGTAATCAGCATGATGAGCTACGCTGGCAGCCATGACAAAAGCGTCAAGCAACTGTCTAGCTGTGTGACCGAAACACAATAGCCCACTGATAAACTCGATAAGGCTTGAGAGCATTGGCTCTTTGTTGCTGCCACTTTGCACATAATTGAATACACGCCGCTCCATTTGTCAGTGTTGTCAATCAGAGCAGCGTTGCGCAGGACACAGGCCACATGCAGGACAATGCCAAGCTGTAGCTTAAAATCAATTACAGCCTGTCCGGGCAACAGATAACTAAAAATAGAGCGGCAAGAAAAGAAATTCTAAACCTGACGGGAGCTGCCAAAGGCAACACAGCGCGTCATTATCACGGATCATTAAAATTTTGCCGTGCATTTAAATGGCGTCGAGCGGAAATGACTGGCAAGAGGCAGCATTAGCAAATGGAAAAAAGTTAAAGTGCTAGTAATAGTAGCAGCCATGGCAGTCCACAGGCATCTGATGAGTTGCGGCAGGGAATCGCCTTGACAGGCGCACGTCGACAAAATGCAAATGAGCAACAGCAGCAACAGCAACAGAAGTGGGAACGTCAGCTACAGTTTCGACACAAACGGCAGTCAGCTGAAAGAAAACTGTCGCTTAATTACGAAGAAAATTTGCGCAAGAAAAATGAAAGAAAGCTGGCAAGAAGCGCTCAGCACTTTAATTTGCAATGCAGTAAAACAAAAATCTGTAAATAATGACAGAGCAAAGTCAACTACACTAAATCAAAAACGCTTAAGTGTGCAAGACGCGGGGGACAATAAAAAGCAGCGAGAAAAACTTTGCCGCATGCCATTTAAATGAAAACGCAATTTAGCCCAGGCAACAAGCAGCGCACGTTAAAAGCTGATTTGCATACGCTGCTGCGTAGACGTGCGCGTGAAAAATGTTCTGCGGCCCGCAGCCTTTGTCTGTTGTCAAGTGTATGCGAAGCAGCGAGCGAAAAAGCGAAGACGAAAGGCAAGCATAAGACATAAGCTACAGCAGCAGCAGCATCAATATAGAAATAGAAAGAGAGAGAATGCGTGTGGGCCAAATGGCTTGACAAATATATAAACAGCTGTGCAGAGCGCCAGCGGCGAGCATCGTGTCGATGCAAAGCGTTGCTATTTGATTGAGCATGTCCTGCCCAAAAAAGAGAAAGAAAAAAAAGTAGGCAACGTTTAATATTTAAAGCGATAGCTGCTCAAGTGCACGCATTTGTCTGCCTAAAAGCCTCGACTAATGCCAAAGGCGTCCTTTGCGCAACAAAGCGTAACAGCACTTTACGAGTATGTGTGTGTGTGTGCTTGTGTGTGTCGGCTTTCTTTAAGTTGATTTACTTAGCTTATAACACGCACAAGCTGTCTGCGCTCTTTGACTTTAGCTGTAGCTCTAAATTTCTGCATGTTTATATATTTTTATATATAAAATATAAAGCGCTGTTGCTTTGGCGCACAAAAGTATGCAATTAAATTGCAGCCAGCCAGGAAAAGTGAAAAGCATTTCAATTATCGCCGCAGACGCAATTGTAACTGCAGTTGTTATTGCCACGTTAATGAGCAACAACTTTTTAAAGTCAAAACGCAGCTAAAGACAAAAGCCCCAGTCATGTCACATGCAAGTCAAAGTTGGAGTCGCAGTTGCAGTTGCAGCTGCAGTCTGCCATCTGCCATAAAACTGAATTATTGAAAAGCACACGTTTCACTTTTGTTTGTGTTGTGTGTTGCTCAAAAGAAATGAAGTCAACAGCACAGCAGCTGCCGCTGCAACAATGGCAAAACTTTTTGCATGCAACGTGCGTCATTAACAAGCAGAGAACTTTGCGCCAACGGCGTGTGTCGACACTTCAGGGCACAAAGCACAACAACAACTGCAAGCAGCCAGCCAGCCAGCCAGGCAGCAAAGGATCAAATGTTAATTGCAGTTTTTGAGCCGTTGCAAGACATAATTAGTGCTGCTCATTGTCTAATGTGTCATGGCATTTAGTAACCGAAACTGCCAAAGCATAAGTAGCCCCTGCTACGTAACAAAAATTTCAGGCGCTGCATTGCAGCAACGCAGCAACCAAGTTCAACAACACGCCCTCGAAATGTGAATGACCTCGAATGTCACGTTGCTGGGCGCACACACACATACACTTGCATTGCTCTGCCTGTGTGTGTGTGTGTGTGTCATGGCAGTTCGTCAGTGCGCAGCTGGATGGCCAAGATTATGCAGCTATGAGAAGCAAGTATGGTTGCTATTTTGTGAAACAAAAAAAAAAAAGAAACGCAAACCTCACGACTGTAAGGCAATGGCAAGTAAACAGCAGAGCAAAAGCAACTGCAGCTTGCTTGCTTACTTGCCTGCCTGTATGTCTTTTGTATGAACCTGGCATCATTGTCCAAGGCAGCGGTGGCATGCAGCGCATAATCAGCCTCATCATCATCAGCAACAACCAACAGCAACAGCAGCCACTGTCACAGTCAGAGACCAGCAGCAGCAGCAGCAGCAGCAACCCGTAGCCTTTAGCTTTGACAAAAAAAAAAATATATATATATATACAAGCTGAAAGAAACAAAGCGCCTGTGGCTCTCTTGCTGTCGTTGATCTTTTGCTGATAACTTTGGCTTTTTGAGTTGCACAAAATAAAACAAACTAAAATAATAAAGCAGTCATGGTCTGTCTTGTTAAGGAAGTGTTTGCTGGCGACACAGCACAAAAGACAAGCAAAAGCTCGAGCTACAGCTGCAAAATCGAGTTGAAAACAAACTTGTAGCAGAGCTTAATTATTTTTATTTTGAAGCACAGAGAGACACTAGCCAAAGCCCAAGCCTAAAGCCAAAGCACTCGCCCAAGCGTATGGAAACGACTGCTGGCGACAGTTGGCAACAGCAAGTGTCAAAGATATTGTGGGCTTATGTTTTTGTTTAAAATAATGCCGTTGCATTATCCAAAGATATAATATAATCTCTGGCTAAAGCCAAAGTTCTGCAGTTAGAGTTCATTGGGGTCGTATACTTAATGTGAAATCATTATAATCTAAGCCAATATAAATTTGCTTCTCCATTTTATGTTTAAGTTAAGCGTAACTTTATGCGAGTTCTTTGCTTATAGACGTATAATTGGCATTATAAGATAAACAATTTAAACATCTATTGAAGCAATGATTTCAGCTCAATTTTCTTAATATTCGATAGGAGTGCGTTCTTCTCTCAATGAAACAAAGAATTGCCATCAAAGTTATGCTTAAATACTTACATTTTGTTCCTTATACAAATTTCAATATAATACAATTTAAATTAAATAATATACTTTTGATAATTTCCTAAGATTGAGCGTAACAAAAATGTTTCTAAAATTCGTTGTACTTTTTGTTTTTAGAAATTAGAAATAATTACTTTCAAAAATACAGTTAAGCCCTAAAACAGTTTATATGATTTTATGGGCTCAACGCATTGTTTTTGACTCAAAAATTAAGAATTTAATCAGCATATATATGTGTTAATATGTATTTGTATATTTAAATATAAATTGGCAGCAATTAAGCTTGGGCAGCAATCAATGTAACTCACCTCGTATGATAAACAGGATCAGAACAGCCTTAAAAAGGCTGTGTAAATCCATTTTTTATGAGCACTAATGCTTTCCATTACATTTTTTATGTGTGGATTTTAAATGCCGAATTTCGCTGAAGGTTTTCCTTTTGCTTTGTTTGCTTTATTTGTTCATTTGCTTTATTTGTTTGTTTGTTTTTGATTTCTCGTTTTTCAGCGTTTTCCTGGTGGTGGCTTATTTAATTTCTTTTGCGGCAGCGTACGCACACATGCACAGATTTTCGCTTGTGATTGATGCTGTTAATGGTACTTTATTGTTTGCTTTAGTCGTTATTACTGCTGTCGTTGTTATTGTTTTTTTCTGTTTTGTTTATATTGCGTATATATGTAGGTATTGCGCTTGGAAATTCATTAACATTTTTAATGCCGCACAGATTTTGTTGCTGTAAAATAAATGGAGTTTAAAATGTTACATAAATTCACGCGCTATGAACTTTGAACTCGAGTCTAATGCTGTGTTATGTGCGGAATATGCAAATATTTAAAGCTGGCGCGTAAAGTTTTTCAATTTCTGTAGCCGCTTTTGATTTCACTTGACGACAGTCAGTCAGTCAACTGCGATTCTCATGTCAGCTTGGTTATTAATCATGTCAAGTCAACGCCACCCACAAACACACACGCACACTCAACCACTTGGGCACACACACACACGCATAGCGGAAAGACAAACGCGGCAAAGGAGCCCCCTATAGCGCTTGCAATATAAATTTTCCTTTTCCAGCTTGGGCTTTTGCGCCCCTTTGAGCGCATTTTTATGCGCGCCGGCAAAAATTATGCATCAGCGCAAAATTGGAGCGCCATAAGTTGAAGCTGAAGTGTAGAGTTGTCAGGCATTTTGCTTAACCCACACACATCTAGGGAGAGCGAAGGGACTTTGAGTTTTGATGATGAGTTTTGAAAATGGCTTCACATGCCATTAACCTGCACTGTGATCGACTTAAGTCCAAGAAAAAAACTCCCCAAGGTAGCGTTGCGAAAAATGAAAACAAAAAAACCGTGCGGCACATAACTATGCAAAAGGGAGAGTCCTTTGACAACAAAAACAGAAACCAAGCAGTAAAACTGTCAATAACGATAAAGTGAAGTCAGCGACTGTAAAATGGCCAGGGGGGGGGGCGGGGTGAGAAGGTCCTGACTGTATATGCTGGTATTGGGACTGGGACTGGCAATCAAACTGTAGCAAACCAAGCTGACAGCATCAGAATCAGCAGCAGCAGAAAGAACAACAACAAAATGCCGTTTAAGCAACATGAAAATTATGCCCAGTGCGAATATCAACAGCAAACTGTGCGGATAGCGTCAACTGAAATGCAAAGAGCACATGAAAAACACAAAAAGAGAGCAAAAGACAGTGAAATATCTTGACTTCATTTATGTGCTTTGCTTTTTGGTTGGTTTGTTGTGTAAAAAATCATGACTTGGCAATTATGCGGCAAATGTGCGCACTGGGCATGCCACAGCAGCAGCAGCAAACAAAAAGTAACTGATATGTGTGCTCCGACGACGACGAGAGAAAGAAAGAAAGAGATAGAGCGTAAGCAATATATGCATAAATATTACGCATACGCCGCATTGCACTGCCAACGTTTGCTAAATTGCTGGCAATTAGTTTAAAGTGCAATGCCAATGCATGAAAAAAGAAAAAATAAGCTGCAAGAAATATGAAAAAAAAGAAGAAAATATTGCAAGCCTAAGCAGCTTTTGCCAATGCAATTTGTGTCTATATGTGCTCAGCAAAGTGTGAAGCATATGAAGCGTATGATATATACCAACCAGCGTATTCTCATTTATAACTACGCTGCATGAAACTAAAAAATCTTTGAAGAGCTAATAAATAAAGCAAAGTGCGAGCAATCTAGAAAACTGTCTAGGGCTTAAAGCAAAAAGTTTTTAAATTTTTAAAGTTAATTTAAAATATGTACAGCAGCTGTAATTATATATAAAAATTAAATTTTCTACAGTATTCAACTTATTCTAGTTATTTCCAGCACTTAGCATCTTTGCTAAGTTGGCTAAAAAGTAATTTGGAATGCCCATGGAAACTGCAAACTAGTCAGAGAGTTATTTAACAAACGATTTAAGTCGAAAGCCAACTGTTTGCAGCTGTTCAAGTTAGTTCTTTGTGCTTGCGCCTGAGCTTTTGTAAGCGCTACTTATGTCTATATCAGTTTGCTTCTTCTTTTTTTGTGCCCAACTCGTTTGTCTTGGCACTACAAATGGCTTAAACACTTCAAGTCAAGTTCGATGTATTTATATTACACTTAACGTTGCGCCTGGCTTTTTGCTATTTCCAATTTTTTCTTTTTGCTGCCTGTCAGCAACAATTTGTGGACGCTTCAAATGAAATTTGTCGTACATTGTGGCTGAAGACGATAGTAAAGCCTGTCTAGCACGACCAGACAAAGTCACACACACACACACACACACACGTTGTGCAATTTATAGACTTCGTCACTTGGCTTGGACTTGCCTGGCTGCCTGACTTGGCTGCTTGGCTGCCTGGCTGGCGTATACGTGATTTATTTTAATAGATAATCATTACGCCATCGATTTCGTTGAGCAAAAGTTCTATCCTGTTGCATGTTGGCTGCTCGTACGTGCGTCAATAAATCAAAAGCAAATGGCTTTTAGTTTATTGTTTTGCGTGAGCAAATAGAAAATAAAGACGCCGCACTTAAAGTCAGAATTGTGTATGCATATTGCGCATACGCCGCGTATAACTGCAGCATGGTTCATTCACTCGACGTAGCGCGTATTTAAATTGTGCCATTATGCACTCAAAGCCGGCGGGCAAGGACCCAGGACCCTCGCTCTCTCACTAATGACTTTTTATGGCGTCGTCGCCTGGCAACGCGCACACGGGTTGCTGTGCACGAAAAAAAAAAAAAGAGGAAGGCTGGAGCGAAAAAAATAAAAAAATCAATACAATGCCTGCCTACCAGCCGCGCTGGCTGGCCAGCCTGTTAACTGGCCTGACTGTGACTGACTGCATAGGAATCTCAACGCTTAAACAAAGCCCGTAACGGACTGTCTGTTGCATTGTAACACTGGCCGACCGAGACCAGCCGGCTGGCCACAAGCAAAACAAAAAACAAAAAAATAGCAAGAAAATCAATACAAGAAATGCAACAACAAAGCCAACTGGCAAAATGATATGCATATAAAAATATATATAGATAGGTATGCATATAAGCCATGTACAAAATATGCAGCGCAGCTGAAGTGCATATAAAAAATCATTTAAAAACAGGCGAAAAGGTTCCCTAGGTAAGCTCACTAGAAGCCACTGCTGTGATTCACTGCATATATAGTATATGTATATATGTATATGCAATTGCATAGGTATGTAGTATAAAAATTGAGTTCAACGCTGCCGCCGCACAACCTACAAAATGGGTCTAAAGTCATAAACTTTTTCCACAGAACAGCTGATGCCAACGGCCCAGGTTCATATTGCTCTGCTGTGCTGTTGTTGTTGTTGTTGATGCTGCTCAGTGATTTTTCCTTGCCTTTGGCTTTTACTACGCCACACTCCGATGGGTTTTTTGTTTTTTGCACTGCACTTGTTTTATTTTATGACTAACGAGCAAAATATTGGGTTAAGTAAAAGCAGCAAGAGGGAGACTGAGAGGGAGCGAGCACAAAAGCCGCAAAAGGCTATTGCCGAATATGCATGCACTGGGGAGCATTGCTCACAAGTGCAGCAACAATGCCTGCTTGAGCACTGAACTGACATAATAGGTAAGTGCATGCCTTACACACACTTATGGGAAATTCGTTGTGCGCAGATTGAATTGCTAGACAATTTGTATAAAGAATTTATTTATAGTTGCGCCTTTCAGCAAATTCTTGCCATAAACCCGATGCCAATGCTGCCGGCGTTTGATTGGCTTTTAGCTTAGACAGCTTATGACGGCGCGCGTCGCGCATCAATCATGCCACACACACACACACACTTACACTTACACTAACACTAACAGGCGCAAGGGCTTGCGCTTAAAATGTCAAATGCCAATCAGAAAATGTTTGCTGCATAAATATAGCATTTAGTCAGCTCGTTAGCAGCGCACAAAATACAAGTATACATATATAAATATGCTTAAGCATATGGCAGCTTTAACGTTTTGCCATTTTATTTTGATAAACACTTTGGGGTCGTGTGACTGTCAAGCTGCAAGGCGAGGCGAGGCGCTTGCATTTGCTGCTTGCGCGCATATTTTGCCGACGGCGCGAAAGTGATTTCTTAATTTGTTGCAACAAACTTGGCAGTCAGCCCTTTATGCCAGATTTTTGTATGCGTATGTATGCTGCACGAACTTTCCTTCTTGCTTCCGAGTGGCAAGTTTCCTTTTCGAAAAGCTTGAGGCTGCTGTACGTGACTTTTGCGTCAAATGATGGATTAGGGTCGCTAGAAAATGCTTAAGTAACGTTGATGCCAGCAAAACAAAATATACATATACAAAAAAAAAAAGCGAAAAAGTGAAACTTGCTGCCGAGTTTTGCGCAGCTAATTAATGGCAGCTGCTATTTCCACTTCAAATTGCGTAAAAAAACAGTCGAAAACGTAATTCATATTGCGTATACGCAATGCGTGAAGTATGTGCAGCTGTTGCCATAGAGCAACAGAAAAAAGATACGTGCAGCAGTATAACTGTGAATTGTAACTAGTAACTAGCCAGTAAATGGACACATACACACACGCACACACACACATGAGGTTGTTGTATATAAGCCATGGCGTAGTAAAAGCCAGGACGAGCGAAAATTTAAATAAACCAATCCATTTATCGTACGTTGCCGGCTGCTACAATTACTACTACAACTACTACGCACATGGACAGCCATTTTGAAGTGTGCATGTGTGTGTACGTGTGCGTGTGCATGGTCACTTCCGCATGAAATACGAGCGATTTTTACTACACATCAGCAACAGCTAACAGAGGCAACTGCAGCAGCCGTCGCCAGTGAATGTGTGCGTGTGTGTCTGTTTGTATTTTTGTGTCCAGTGTGCGTGTGCGAGTGCGAGTGTGTGTGTGTGCATCAATCGATAAATTTAGTGTGTGCAGCCTCATGTGCAACAGCAACAACTACAACTACACTATATATACAGCTTTATATGCTCGCATGCCGGCAGACAGATTTATAGTTTGTCATGGCGGCAGCGTTGTCGTCCAAAATAGTTGCAGCCACGTTATGTTATGTTTTGTTGCATGTGTGTGTGTGCGTGTGTGTGTGGTCAAGCTCTCGCAGCTGCATTGCTCGTTCATAAAATCAATAGGCAATGCAATGCAACTTGCTCTCTGTCTTTCGTACTCACACTCTCTTGCCGGCCGGCTTAAGCTTTATTTATGACTGGGCTGCACTCTTGCTTCCAACTCTGCAACTCCGGTAAGACCTTTTAATTGCAGTAAATAAGTCACTTGAAAACAACGCAAGCTCTAATTGCACGACTCTGCAGCACAAAATATGTGTAATTTCAAATGCTTAAAAGCCGTGCTCACAGCTAAAAGTATACACAACAAAAATGTCAAACAATTAAGCGGCAATTACGACAAAGGTTGACGCATACACAAAACGTTGAAGCGTCTGCTCGGGCTACGTGAAAGCGTCGCTAAACGTGTCTTTCAATTTGCCAAGGCTGCAGCATGGGGAAGCACTGAAGCCAAGGCACTTAATGGGCAACACGGCTGCTGAATTACATATGTACACATGTGTGTAATGTTTGTATTGCCAGAAGTGTCACACACACAAATACACAGATGTTTTATTGATAAGCAGCATGGAGTTGAGCGCAAAGGTTTTTGAAATATAAGCTTCAGCCAGCGGCATTTGAATTGTAAAATTTCAAGTGCCTTGGCAACTGTTAAAAGCAAAGTATTCAAAAGGGTTAAACGGCTTTTAAGCTTTTCTTGGAATCAAACTCGCAACTTGCATAAATATTTAAATCTATCAAATAAATGTTGCACACAGCTTCAGTAATGCTTTTTGATTTTCAAATTCTACGAATTTTAATCTATTAGATTACAATAATTTTAAATTTCCATTCACATACAGCACATTCATTTAAATTTTACATTTAGCACATTTCACTTATCGCTTGGCCAGATCATAAACTTAGCACTTGAAAGTTACTCAAACTCATTACACTGTCGTACAGGGAAATGCTTTTTGTTTGCCCAGAGTCTTGGCTTACCGGCAACTAAACAAATTTGCATGCAATTTGGCTAAAAACACTTTGCGCCTCAGCCACGTTTAGCAAAACGAGGCAAACATGAAACTAAAAATCAGCGCGCATGCAACAAAGTTAACTGTCTGTCTGGCTGCTTAGTTGGTGTTGTTGTTGTTGTAGTTTGCTTGATTTTTGCACGTTGTTGCAATTCAATTTATTTTCAATTTGCGCGCTTAGAGTGAGATGGCAAGAAAGTGTGGCAGGCGAGACGGGCTAGCACTTTTCATTAGACACAACTTTATCAGCGAAAATTGTATTGCATACTTGACGGCGATTATTGTTGTTGTTGTCTTATTGCCGGGCGCACGTTGTTTTACACTGCAGTTTCGTGCTCGTAGTATCTACACTAAGCACATACTCGTATATATAATGTACTGTTATTTACACAGCGCGCACGTTGCTATTGCTCTCATTGTTATTGTTGTTGTTGTTGTTCTTATTGACGCTGCTGCAGTTCATGCCTTGGCTATTGCATTTTTGCCGCCTTGTCTGCTCTTTCGTACACAATTCAACTGCGACGACGCGACGCTCGTTCGCTCTATGTCAGTACATACTCTCTCTTTCGCTCTCTCTCTCACTCTCTCTGAGACACACACATTCAGATACTCACACACACACACTAACGTTTTCGGGTGGATGGTCTAACACTCGCTCGCTTTAGAGTGCAAGAGACCAGGCACAACCGCACGCGAGGAACGACAAACAGCAACTGAATTCAAATTGCGCTGGCCAGAGTCGAGATGCCGTTGCCATAGCATACAGCATGGATGCTGTAAGCACGACGGGCGCAGATGTGCTTACGATGAATTTCGCACCTCTTATTTCGCTTCGTATTTGTCGCTTTATTTATCTAAAAAGAAAAATTTATAAAACATAAAACTGTTATTGCATTATAGAAAAATTTACTACACTGCGTATACGTAAAATTTACTTGATTTAATGCATGTTGAAAAACAATGCGTTGTTTTTTGACAACACATTAGCAATTAATTTAAATATTTATGTTGCATTTTACCTTTTTTATAAAAATTTTAGTATTAGATAAACGTCAAGGCTTAAAGACGCCACCGCAAAGCCTGACCAAAGCGGGAAACAACAAGAAGCAAATAGTCACCATCGCTACATCGCACTATCATCCTCTTCTACGAAAAATTCACTGTGAAAGCCATCACTCTAGCGCAACAGAAACTGGGGATGCCTATAAGAAACCACTGGCGGCTGGGCCCCAGATGACGAAGACGAGCCAAACATTTGCAGGACATGAAAATGTGTTTTCAGCAAATCGCCACGAAATTCATTCACAATACCGACATTAACAAGTGACTCACTTCACAAGAGCCAATGGAATTTCGCCAAACGAATGCACACATCATCACAATGTTGAGCCCGAAAAAATCACCAGGGTTCGACCAAATAACGCCAAAGATTATTGAGCTCCCAGATTGTGCAGTTTGCACCCTCGCGCAACTCTTCAATGCCATCACCGCTTGGTTACTTCCGAGAGATGAAAAGTCCAATAATTAATAATGGATACCAAAAGCCAAGTGCAATCACAAATCCAATCGTCTACAGACCCGAAGCTACTATTCATGCCTTTCAGAATCTTTGAAAATGCTTGCGTGATCGGCTAATCCATTATCTAGATCCATAACAAATTCCATCACTATCAATTGCGGTTCGTGAAAACACGCACTATCGACAGTGTTGAATCGCAAACTCTGAAAATAGAAGGCGCTCTCGCAAAACCGAGATATTGCACTGCATTATTCTTAGATGTATCCCAGCATTCGACAGGTCTGGCCATAGAAGGACTAAAGCATAGATCAGAACAATCGCTTCATAAATACTACACCAAATTTTTAGAGTTCTATATGACAGGAATTGTCAGTGAGATGCATTCTGCTAATGGTCTGCACGACTATTGTGTCAGAGCTGGAGTCACAAGGCAGCGTAACTTGGCAACCATAGTGCCTTTACAAGCAGATATTCCAACAGAGTGTCGACTACAAATCCACCTTTGCTGACGATACAGCTATTCTCACCTTCGGGGTGCCCTATGCAAGCAGCAGCGCAACTGGCTTTCATATGGTCGAAGTGGAGAAATGGCTCTCTGACTGGCGAATAAGAGTAAACGAACAAAAAAAAAAAATGTTACGTTTACCCTAAACAGGCCAAAATTGTCCACCGCTCACACTAACCAATTCCGCACTCCCGCAAGCAAACGAAGTGACGTATCTGGAGTACACCTCGACAGAAGATTCACATGGCGTGGCACATCAAAGCCAAGAGAACGCAACTAAACTAAAACCAAGTAGCTCCACTGGCTATCACGCTCGTCCTCTCTCAGCCTTGCAATATTAACGGTGCCTGCTTTAACATTCCGTACTAAAAATACCCATTGGACTATGGGCTCCAACTATGGGGGAACCTAGCATTGAGCAACATTATATTGTCCCAGAGAGTCCAGTCAAAATCCTTAGAACTATGCAACCGGAGCACCGTGGTACGTTCGAAAAGAAAACATACGAAAGATCTAAACATTCAACCAGTCAGAGATGTAATAGCTGAACACAGGGAAAAATACTTTTGCAAGCTTTCTACGCATCAATCCTTCGCGCGAGGGCTAAAAGGTGTGCAGCCGCTCCCGTCTGCGGCGTAACGACCTACCAACCAGCGAATAGAATCTAGGAACGTGCATCCTAAAACAGTTTAGAGAAACTGTTAGATTGTTTCGTTATAAGATTTGTACGTTACTTAATTGTCTGTCTCAATTTAAGAGAAGATTCAATAAAAACAGCAAAGTTTAAAATAAAAAAAAAAAAAAAAGTAATAAACGAAACTGTTATATTAGTAATCCACATATGTATTAATACAGTTTTTATATAAATAATAATGACAATAATAATGACAATATTTGAAATAAATACATTAAAAAGTAACTCCTTTTTTTTTAATTAATTAATAACAATAGTTCACGTATTTTAATTATTGCCCACGTTCGTATATTTTTGCAACGTATATTTTGCAAACAAGCAATTGAGGGGAAACTGCGCACTGTAAATGTTAAAGTCTGGGCGCTGTAAACTTTAACAGCATGTTGAAGTTGAAGTGCAACATTGCCATTCGCAGGAAACATTCAAATTCGCTCTCTGGCAACGCTAAGTTGAATCATAAAATTAAACGTTAATGCCTAATAATTTATTCAATGCATAGCAGGTGGCCTTTTGACTCACTTGATGATGAAATTATGTTGAATAATTTAAAAATGAACTTGACAAGCCAAGCAAATTATAAAATTGTAACAGCAAAAATCAATGAATACAGTAAGAATTAACTGTGAACTACTTTTTCCGCTTGTCTATCATATATTTTTAAACTAATAATATGCTAAATATGCCTGAGAGAATAAAAAGTAGCACATTGCACATGTTTTTGCACAAAACACATTTTTTTAAGTACTGTCAACTTGCTTGCAGAAAAAAGCTGGCAGTGCTTACATTTAGGTTAGGATTCATATTAAATTCTGCTGCGCACGCTTAGTACGTCATGCAGTAAATGCCAGATTGTGTGGATTTACAAAACTGCGAAATGGATTTGTTAAATTTTCGAAATACGTTTGAATGGATGGCATTGAACTACCATGCGGACGAGAATGGAGCGCAAAGAGTTCACCATCGCTTTGTGCACGATGCCAAGCTAGTGATCGAAGCTTTACAAATTGCAGCTAGCCAAGATGGAATCGCCCTTTAAGAACTGCCTATGCGCTCTGCGCAAGACAGGTAAGTGCTAGCGGTGAGACTGTTGGCAGGCAAATAGTTAAGCCAACTCTAAATTTCAGCTTCCTTGGTGAACGGCATAGAGATGGACATGCCGCTGAGCTTTGAGGTGTTTTTGCCCATACGCTTGCCCATTGCGCTGAAGCGCAGCTTCAACAAAAAGCAGCGCACCGTGCAAATGAGCAAATGCGATTATAGGCATCCGTTTTTCTTTGGCAATTCGCTGAGTGCCAAGTACATGAACATCAGGCCTGAAAAACGATCTGAGGAAAGCGGTGGCGCAGCTGGCACCCCTGGCTGGCTACTGGGGCACAATCTACGACATTGAGTATGAGCCACTGAAGTACAATCGCGTGCCCTTTGCTCATCAGCTGTACGCGAAGGATCGCTATGATGGGGAACGCAGCATACGCTTTGATTTCATACTTGCAGTGGAGTTTAATGGCGCCGAGGCGCCACTGCCGGCTTACTACAATGCGCCCCAGAGCTACAAGTGGTGGGCCTATGGACTGGTGGCGGTGGACAACAGCTACAATCCCGTCCACTGGGGCGTCCTACTGCCATGCTGGCAAAATGCCACCATTGCAGTGCTGCTGCGTTGCCACAACATGTTGCTGCTGCTGCATCGGCTGCTGTATGCGCAGCGTTGTCACTGCCTAAAATGTCCGATGCTGCTCAAGTTGAGTTTCTTTATGACTGCGCTGGATAAAGGCGAGCAGTTCAAAAGCATGAGTGTGGCGGAGCTGATAATTAATGTAAGGTATGCCTGCCCATAAGTTGCAGTTTGTATGCTCACAATTCTCGCTACTCCACAGTCTTTGGGTCATCAGGTCTTTCGCAACTTCTGTGAGCTGCTAGTGCTGTCCACTGTGGGCGATTATAAAAAGAACGCAATCAGAAGCAGGGCGCTGCGGCAACAGCAAGTGCGCGGAAAAGGAATCTTCGCCATGCTTGCGAAGGGGCAGCAGCTGAATGTCATTAGTAGTCAGTTTATAATGGAGTACTTTCAATTGGCCAAGCATCCAGTGATGATCGAAGTAATGAAAGGGATAGCAGAAGAGACAACTTCAATGCAGCATATACCGCCGCTAGTGGAGGCAACTAGCCGTCGCAAGCGCCGACGTAGTATTTAAATGCGTAACCCTAAACTCTAAAGTTAAATTGTGCATAAGACGGTGGTGCTTATGCTTAATGCACTAGGGTTGCATTGCCAGCAGAAATTTGAGTAAATTGTAAATTGGTCAGTCATTTGTAAGAGACAACAGCAACAAGCCAAGCGACTTAGTGTCAAATCTCAGTAATTGCGCAACTTTTATGCCCAAAAATAAGTGGAACTGTCTGCACACACACACACACACACATACACAAAAGTACACTTATGGACACACACACATACACACGCTTACACAGAGGGAGAGACAAAAGTTAATAAAAGCCAACTAAAAACTAAAGCTCTGTTGGGCTACGTGTCCTTGTTTTCCCTGCCCAGCGCTAAGCTATCTATGTATGTGTGTGTGTGTATTTGTATGGAAAAAGTTAAATTGCAAATAGCTTGGGTTGGACCCGAGCTTGGTTTGAGACTAGAGGCGACATGAAATTTTAGAAAAATTTGCTGTTATTGTTGGCAAAACAAAAACGGCTAAAGCAGCGCCAAACGCAGCAGTGTGTGTCTATGTGCATATAGTAGGTAAGAAGAAGAAGAAGTAATAGCAGGAGCGGAGAGGCGTGGGCGCATTAAATACAACAGCCAAAGAGACAGACACAAAAAGGTTTAGAGTTGCCAGGTTTATTTGTTTGTGTGTGTGTGTGTGTGTTTGGGAGTTGGAGTCGAGTCACGGTTTAAAAAGTTTTCGCTGCTAGCTTTTGACGTTTCATTGTTGTCAACTTTTAACTAGTTTTTTTTTATTTATGTTATTATTTTTAAATGCAAATTGCGCACAACACCGCAAAGTTTAAATAATTTTTGGTTTTTTATTGTTATCAAGCTTATACAATTGTTTATTAACTGATTTTTCTTCTATTTGCATTGTTGTAAATTCAATTAAAGCCGTGTTATATACACGTAACTGAGTTTACGCAATCAAATGTATTTAATTGCATTTCTGCATAAATATAGCAAAACTTGATAACGTTGCAAACGTGTTAATTTGCAGAGCATGCTGTTGCCAATTTAATTGGCAATCGGGAAATTATTATTGCATTTTACAGTGCTCGTTATTTTAATTGCATTTCCAGCGCACTCAGACACACGCATGCAGAGATTAAGTCAAGGCCTCAAAGTTTATATAATAGTCTTGCTTGTGCATTGGCATAAACACATAAGTTGGGAAACGCATTGGCAGGCGAGGCATTTAAGCAAATTTATTTGCTCGCAAACATTGAAAATGCTCACAGAAAAGTAAATAATCGACAGCAAAAGTCACAAATGGCTACAGTACAGACTCTGATTGAAATCAATGAGCTAAACTCTCTGGCCAGCTTTAAATTGAAAAATAAAGCACACTCAAAAAGATTAAAAGAGCGCCAGTTGCAACTGGCAAAACATGAAATATTTATTAGAATTTATTAGTGCATGCAAGCAATTCAATGCAAGTTTGTGCTAAATTAAAGTGAATTTGAAAGCTGAAAAAATACATTTTTCATGAATTTAAACAAATTTAGCTGGGATTTAATATAGCAAGCAAATCTTAATCAAAAAATAATTGCGAGCGATGAAATTGCTTTTGAATTATGAGCTTGAGGGAAATTGACAACCCACAGCTATTTCAAGTTGCTGAGTGAAACGAGAGACCAAAGCTACCAAACAAACATTCTCGCAATTTACGCAGCAAACAGCGCTCTGCTGTCACAGGACCTAGGTCCTTGTAAAAACACAAGCAGCGAGCAGCAACACAACAACAAAACAGACAATTAATTTGTTTTGCAACGCAAACTGGGGGACAACGCACAACTGGCGCAAAAGGCAAACAATTTCGTGCTTGTTGGCAAAGAAAATTTACGTGGCAAAGACAAGTTGCTGCAAAACGAACACAACACAAAAAAAAAAAAATAGGAAAACAGGCGACTCTGCGGTCGAGTGTGGCAAATGGTCAAACATTTTATGCTTTTTGTTTAATTAAAATAGCAACAGGGACATTGGTGCCCTTAAAGCGAACTTTTAAGCAAACTCAGCGCTTTTCAATTAAGCTTGCGCAGTGGTTTTAATAAAAACTAGCCCAAGCCACGCATATTCAACAGCAAAAAGCCGGATGTTTGCCATTTCCGGTATGCAGTTTAGTTTTATTTGCGTTGCGCTTACAGCGTCTAACTTCAGGGGCTCAACTATGCGTTGAGCATAACTGCAGCCAGGCAGACTGCTCGTATTTGAGTTTGTATTAAAACGCCATCGAGAACGTGTTAGGATATATTTTTATATGTGTCTGCAGCACGTGCGTGTCGTTTGCCGAATGCCACTTCATAATTCAATAAAACAATAAAATGCTAAATCCTTACAAATTACAACAATCACATCAACCCGACGTACAAGTTGCATATACACATTATAACTGAGCGTGTGTGTGTGCATGTGTCTTGTGGTCTTGGGGCGTGTCCAACATATTTTCATAAATTGCTTACAATTTGCTATGCACGGCATAAACACAAAAGCCCAGCACGAGCGTAAGCGCGCGCGACGAGACATGACAGCAAAAATGGCCAAAATTATGGCGTAAAGGATAATCGCCATAAAGTAGATATGCGCGCAGGCAGACAGGCAGCAAAGCTTTGACTAAGGACAGCGCCTGCTACGTGCTAACGTAACTTACATGCCCGGAAAGGCAAAGGCAGCGCTCCAAGCACCTGACACAATAGCTCAACTGACAACGCTTTGGCGCCCCGTCTTTATGTTTGTGCTCTATGCAAGCTACAGTTATTTATTCCATGTGTACAAATGAGTGTGTAAAATATTGTTATACTATCTCTGTGATTAAATCAACTGGACTAGATCGTACTATGCTCACCAGCATTTACTATGCCCAGTAAGCATTTACGACAAGTAGTTGAGAGCTTAAACTAATTACTCAAGTAATACTCTCTGCTCGGGAGGTCTACAATTTATATATGGCATTCACATTGGGCCCGGCCTGCAGCATGGCATCCTTATGCACCTGATACTGCAGCTCCACATCGCTCAGCATCAGCAGCTGCTTCATCTTTTGGCCTATTGTCAGTATGGCCTCCTCATTGTTGGCATCCTTGGTCCACAGCGCTGTCAAACAGATGCTGTAGTATTTATTTATGCAAAGCCTATTGTTACTTACATATCTTGCTGGCCTTGTTGCGCACATTGATGACCACGCCACAGATCTGATCGGAGTACTCAAAGCACTCGCCAATTGTGCACAAGAGCTGCAAGCAGATTGTTAAAGCCTTGACTGCTTCTTATAAATAGATAGTTATTACCAAATCATGCCACAGCTTGTCTACAAACTCTTTGTGTTCCTTGTCCAGAAACATGACCCAGCGGCCGCCCTCTTTATTGATGTCATCTTCCCACATAGGACTACAAAAGCAAAACATTTTATATAATTAAAGTCCCATGTACAATTACTTACCGTATGCCCTGCTTGAAAACCATATAGTCGTTGAACACCTTGAGATTCGATGGCGGCTTTATGAAGTAGTACACGCTGAAGAAATCCTCAACCGTATTGAAGCTGGTCACATCGCTGAGCATTTCGCTCCAGGCCTTGTTGCGATCGTTCTCCCAGTGCCAGAGCGTCCACGTATGCTCAAGCGGATGCTTGAAGTTTAGATCATAGTCAATGGAGCTCAGCACACGATTCAACGATGGCTGCAACTCCACGGCAGCAGTGGCGGCCATTTGCTGCTCCGCCATGTTGCCATTGACGCCATAGATTGCCTCAGCTTGGCCCTGAGCAGCAACTGAAGATCCATCGTAACTATCGTAGCCCATTGTAGTTTTAAATTTATCTCAATATATTTTTGCCTATTTTATGGTTTATATTTGTTTTTTTTTTACTTAATATTCACACGTTTATGTTTGACGAAAAACGTAGGAGTATTATAGGTTTCTTGTGTTGCTCGTTGCTTGTTTAAGCGAATTATGTGAAATTTCAACAATTGCAAGTCACTTGACATTCGAGGTTAAATATTCTGGCCTACTTAAAATATATGTGCTTCAGTGCTGCCAATCTATTAAGTAAGCTCATGCAGCGTTGCCACCTAGTTTTGCGTGTTCGCGTATGCAGTTAGTGGAGACTGCACCCTAGTGACAAATTTAAAGCCAATTTGCACCAGCAAACGAAAAATAAAGCCAGGCACGAGGGTCTATCAATTGAAATGTCACGCTAATAAAATAAAATGCCAGCTAGCATACGATAAATGCACGAAAATAATAAAATGTGACTCAAATGAGCAAACGCGACAGCCAAAGCCACAAGCAACCAACTTGGCAGTCTTCCCGACACAGACAGACGCAGACACTAACTGTGTGTGTGTGTGTGCAACAGTTTGGTTGCAGTCAATAATCGAAATCGACTCGAGTCTTGTGGCAATAAAAATTTGTCTTCACCGCTTAAGTTTTGCGCCTTGTTGCACAGACAGCGAGCCAAACTGATAATAAAATATGTGACTTCTTGCCACGCTAGCTGCTATGCTGCCGCTGATGTTGCCTGCCTGGTAAGTAGCTTTGGGGCACGCTCTTCGTCGTTACAGCGTTCGCCTAATGTGCACCATTTGTTGCTGCTGCCACCAACGTAGCCGTGGTGTGTGGCTTTGCGACTGCTTGCTTTTGGCTTTCGTGTGAGTTATGCATGTTGGCCAAGTTTTGTACAAAAGTGTTGGCAATGCTTCTTACTGCTGCTGCTAAAGCTGCTTGCCGGCGGTTACAATTTACTTAAAAATTCTATTTATTTTAAGTCTCAAGCAGCGTTTCCTGGCGAATCGCATGCATTTTAAGGCAGCTAAGGGTGCGAATATTTGCAGTTGATTAAGCTTAAGACGTACAACTGTAAATAGTATAAAGAAACTAGTCACGCAGCGTTTACAATTTAATATTTCGGTTTAGCAAATCGACTTTTCACAGCTGTCTGCGCGTCGTATACGCAATATTTTACGACGCTTTGCACTTTCATCATGGTCACTAAATCTTGACGAATATTCTAATGCTGCTGAGCACATTAAGGTAAGCGGCTTGCAATAAAAACGCCCACGACCGAACAACAAGAGAGCAACAGCCTTAGATGCGCTTAGTGCCAAGAAATGAAAATGATTTGAGGCATTAGGTCCTGCTGCTGCTGCTGTTGATTTTTTATTTATTTTTTTGGCTGCAAAATTGCAAAAGATTTCAACGCTGAAAGCACGCGATGATGTACGATGACGTCTTCTCGTGTATTTTAGCAGCTGAATTGCAGCTAAAGAATGGCGGAGAGCTGCCACATAAAACAATAAAAGCGCAAGGTGCTGGGCGAGACTGCGAGTGAGAGAAAATAAATGAGCGGCCAAGGCAACTCACCTGGCTGTAGATGCTGCCGACAAAGCCATGACACATCCTGCAGCTACCACTACTGGCTCTATGTATGTCTGCTACTCATTTTCTTGCTTTGTGCTGAGTACGCGCCTTGAGGGGCAAACTGACAAAGACAAAAGCAACAGCTTCCTGCCGACTGTCAGCACCTTAGCGGCGGCGGCGGTGTCGGTGCTGAGCAAAAATATTGTGCTAAATGCTTTTGTGCTTGAAGCCATGGCAAGGATAAGCAGTCGACGCAAAAACCAAAACCAAAGGCCAGGTGAAAGTCATTTCACGCTGCTGTAGCGCAAAAGATTAAAATAATAGCAGCGCGTAAATTAAACAGCCAAGACCCATGGCTCAAGCCACAAGCTCCACTAGAGCCAAAAGCACCAATCGTAACCACTCACCGCACATTTCACATCCTTTTGTGCGTTTGCTGCGGTCTCGCTGTTTTTCAGCTCGTCTATCAGTCCGTATGTCTGTCTGTCTGTCTGTTTGTCTGTGAGTGTGTGTGGCAGGCACTAAGACGGTAAGACGCTTAGTTGCCATGTACCTTCTGATGTTTCAAGCCAGGAGCAGCAGCAACAGCAGCAGCAGAAGCAGCAGCAGTAGTTGCCAACATCTTGCTGTCATCACTTCATTTTGAGCCAACATGCAGTGAGCTGCTTCAGTTAATGCGACTGCCAGCAGAGCAGGAGCAGCAAAAATCCGCTCGACACCACACCACACGCATACATATACACACACACACACACACTTATGGACGCCCGCACAATTACAAGACGAGCCAATGCAGCTGCATTGCTTTATGGGTATTAATATTGGCAGGCGACAAAAATGTCGTTGAGCAACTGTGTAAAGCTTACAATAATTAGATGTGCTAAGTTGCACATTTCGCTTTAGTCGCCTGCACCATATTAAGTATACGCCTTGGATTACACGAGAGCCTGCAGTCTTGCACTCTTCCCCCCACCGAGAACCTTTTAGTGTTTGCGATTTGTCTCTTTCTGACTTTGTGCGTTGCTCTGTTTCCTGCTACGCTCCGTGTGCGCTTAATGCTTTATGTTTGCTTGCTTTTGTTGCTACTGCGGCAAGACAGGTAGCAACATATTTTGCTTTTGTTCGATGAAACGTAAAAATGGCAACAAGCACAACGAAAACTCATTTTTAGACAATGCCACATAATTCCAGCGGATGCGGCTGGCAGGGCGCGTGCTTGCCACAAAAGCAACCATGTTTTCTTTTGCTTGTTGCTGCTGTTCATGTTGTTGTTGTTTCTGTTTGTGGGGTAAATCTCCTCTACTTATGCTTACATTTCAATGCATCTTTTTACTTTGCTGGCTGGCTCAAAGTAACCGCAAGAAAAGTTCCTTACGCACTGTCTGTTTTCATAATGAAAAGTACGGCGTCGGCCCCCAAGCAATGAGCAGCAACATCCAAGCTTTAATAGCAGAAATTTACGTATTCAAAGGGAATTTTCTATGGCAACCCTTTCTTTCGAACACACACATAAATAGACATATGTATGGCCTGTTGCTGCTGCCAGTTTGCGAGTTAGGAGTTGCTGTTGTTGTTGCTGCTGCTGCTGCTGGTCATTTACGCCCATTTAGCCACATTTAACAAAGTCAACAATAAAGTCGAAAACTTTTTCGGCCTGCTGCTGAGTTGCGAGTCGAGTTGAGTTTAGTTGAGTGGAGCTTGTTGCTAAAGTTCTTCGACTGGCCAACAAGGGCCAAACGATAATTGGCCAAAAGTTTTGTGCCCCACTTAAAGCCCATACTCGTGCAACGCTTATCAGCTTATCAACAAGTCTCGTAGTCTCGTCTGCCAGCAAGTACGGTAATTACACGCTAATTGCAATGTGTTTTCGAATTTAAAATTCTCATTTCAACTTTCAAGCTTGCACTTTGCTTATTAATATAACTAAATTGGTTTACTTGAGCACGCGCCGCCGCAATTCATGATGGAAATTTAAATTTAGCCGCTATTGACAAATTTGGGTTTCAGGCATCATTAGCAATGGCAGCAGCCGCAGCTGCCACAGCAGGTGTCACTTTTAATTTACCAGCCAATGTTGTCTACATCAGCCTGCTGTGGGCTGTGGCTTTTGCCAAATGCCTCAAATTTAGTTGGTTTGTGGTTACTTTGCGCTGCAATAATAGATAGCAGACTATACTATATACCAAAGTATGTATAGTATGTCGAGTGTGTGTGTGTGTGGCTGGCAACAAGCTTGGCACTTTCATTGATATGCAACTCAGCGGTTTCTTCGACATGTAGCAATAATGCCAGCTAGTTGATATGCCTTTAAGAGACGCTAATGGAGCCACTGAAATATTTAAGCCAACAAATGTTGCGCATGCCAAATGAGGCCAATAGACATAAAGCAATGCAAATTGTTTTATAGATTCATTGAAAACTTAAACTTTTATTTTTTAACAAGATCACAAGCAGTTGGGTTTGTAGGCATGGACAAGTGAATGCTAGACCAGGTACACACGACGGCACATGGCGCATCAATTGCTCGCATTGGGAATGCTGAGTGGACTTACTTCTTCAGCAGCAGAGGAGCGGCGGCATAAGGGCGAGCGACATAGGGAGCATCGAATGGTGCGTTGTAGGCGAAAGGAGCAGCGGCAGCATAGCGTGCGAAGGGCGCGGTGTAGGCAGCGGCAAGGGGAGAAGTGTAGGCGGCGGCAACTGGAGCGGTGTAGGCGGCAGCAACGGGAGCGGTGTAGGCGGCGGCAACTGGAGCGGTGTAGGCGGCGGCAACTGGTGCGGTGTAGGCAGCTGGGAAGGCAGCGCTATGGGCAACGTGGTGAGCAGTGTAGCTGGAGGCATAGGGCGCCACATAAGCAGCGCTGCCAACAACAGCGGGTGCGGTGTAAGCCAAAGGAGCCACAATGCCAGGCTTGGCGCTAGCCACAGCCACAACAGCGAAGAAGCAGACGGCGAACTATAGAAATTTCAAATTGTTAGCGTCCGTCCAAGTAGATTATCCATATGCAGACTACTTACGAATTTGAACATGTTGATTAAGTTGGTTGGGTTTGCTTGGTTGTCAGCTAGTGAATGACCAATTGATTTGTGATGCCAATGTGGAGACGTCTTGACGCTTTTATAGCAACGCCTGAGCACTTGCGCTTTTAGCGTTTATTTTCGGCGATGGCTTCATTAGCTATGCGTGGCACGCACGCACATTGGTTGGACAAAGACCACTCAAGACGGTTGTTGTTGCGCATGCGCAATTCTTGAGCTTTGTCTTTGAGACTTGATGCGTGCCTTGGCGTCCGTTACTTTTGCGTGGCGTCCCTGACCTTGAACTGCAGTTGGTAAATGTTTAAATCAAAACGAACGGTAGCTGGTGTGATTAACGATAACACACACTGCATGCATATTAAACCGAGCTAAAGTTAAATTTATGGTTCAGTTCAGCTGAGAAAATATTTGTTATCAAAAACTAATTAGAAGCCAGCAAGAGATTTTTAATTGCAGGTGAAACGTAAGGGGTGCACACCCCGCTGCTAAGCAGCTTAAGCTTATTGCGCTAGCAAATTAATTAACAAATGTCATAAATTGCGATATTACAAAAGCATTGCCATTAAAAGTGAGAGAGTGGCTGGAAAGTACACACAGCACTTAAATCTCACTAATTAGAAGTATCGAGTGTCGGGAATGTGCATTTACCCTGCCTAACACACACACAACACACAAACACACACACACACTCTCTCTCTCTCTCTCGCACTGTATGCACATACTTCAAAAAGTGTTGAAGCGTGAATTTTGCTTAAAAATGCCAATTACGCGATTTTATAAGGCAATGCATGACTGGGGGCTGGGAGCTGGGAGCTGGGGGATGCTGGCTTAGATGTGGGACTGATGCTGCTGTGGGAGAAAGAGTTTTGCCTGGTTTGGATATTTGCAGCATGCTGCGCAACAAAGTTATGTGAAAATTTCACTTGCTCTTGTTGCTTTTATTGCTGCTGCTGTTGTCGCTCGCCCGCCGCTAGACTCAAGTGTTTGCCATGTGACTGTGCATATTGGGGCGTGGCAGTTGTCTACTAAATGCACAGTCATGCAGGCGTTGCAATAGAAAATGTCCCCGCACATATTTATTTTGTCACTTGACTGCAACATTTGTAGGCGTGGCTGTGGTAGCTGCCTCTGGTGGCGCTTTCATTGTCAAGTTTGCTAAATATGTTGCAAACATATTTGGTTAATCCGCCTAAAAGCTTTGATGCCAGCCAAACCGCATTTCAAGTGCGTCGCGCAAATTCTCAAGTGACCTGCATTCCACCCACTCCACCCCCTTGCAGCTGCAGCTAAGTGGCAGCGAGTAATTAAAAAAGAAATGCGCACAAAAAGGCGCGTCACACAAAGCAGTGCATAAGCAGACGAATGTACACAACCCAATCCCTCCAAACCCAATCCCTAAAATACATACGGGAACCCCAAGCCAAGAACAAGTTGCGTAAAATATGCGCCACTTTTGCTGTTGAATGAACGTTCGCAGTCGTCGGTCGTCAGTCTCTTCCAGCTGAGTTTATTGCCATAATAAAGGCGCTTCGAGTGTGGGCGTGGCAGCAGCTGTGCGAGCGCGTTAATGCGTCGTTCAAGTGCCGTAAAACGTGAGTGACACACACACACACACGCACAGACTGAGTGTCCTGACCCTCTCTCTGGAAAGCTAACTCTGTCAACGCCAAGGTCTATTAAAAATTTTGCTTTTTGAATTTCTCTAGAAATGCGTGGTGAAACGTTCAACTAAGCACAGCGCCTTTAAGTGGTTCCAACAAATTATTCATGATAAAGTGTCGCCGAAAACAAAAGGCGCTACCTCTTCCAGGTTCTCTATGCAAAGCGTGAGGGGGTTGACAGATTGCCAAACCGAGTTGACAGGGTGGAGTGAAAAGCTGTGGCATGATGTCTTAAATTAATTATGAATGTATTGTTTGCATTTTAGCAATTAATTAGAGATGAAAAAATTAATAAAATAATAACATACAATTCAAATATTAATTTAAAATAAAGCACAATGGAATACTAATAATGGAAATTCATAAATTGTGCAAGCTGCTTTCAAATTTAACAATCAAATTTGATTTATTTACTAACAACTGGCTATGAATGTCCTGCACTTTAATTGAAAACAATATATTGACAATTTTATTAACTTTTAGGTCAAAGCTTTTGAAAAATTTATGTTAATTTCAGAGCAAGTGAGCAGTGATCGACCAAATTTGAATTTAAGCGAGTCTAAACTCCTTTGAAAGTTTTCAAGTTGAAAATTTAACATCAGCAAGCCCATTGTAAGCATGAATTGCTTTCATTTAGCACTCTTAGGGCTGCGCGTATTTCAAACTTTTGTATTTTATAATTGGTTTATGGCTTTTGTGAGTGTGCTGGTGTGTGGGTTGGAGTGGGGGTGGGGTGTGAGGCCAAAGCAAGAGGAAGCCGCATTTCAATTGGTTTTTTGCGCAAAGACCTAATCAAATTACCCAGTGCCAGTAGCAACAGCCCAAACACGTGCCAAGTGCGAATTACATGCGAGAGCGTGCACAACAATAAAATCAAAAGCGTTTGCCCCATTAAGCGCAACTGCCAAGTTGTCAACTAAAGTCAAACTCAAGACCCGAAAAAGCTATGCCCAGTGCATATGTAAGCGCGACCTTAACTTGTGGGTGGCCCTGGTGTGATGCGTCATGTCTTGGAGCCATTTTTAGTGTTTTTAGTTAACTATAAAAGCACAACAGTTGGTCGAATTGAACATCAAACAACGCTCACAGCTTCAAGTGCAAACAAGCTTCAAAAAAACAAACCAACAATCAACATGAAATTCGTAAGTCATTTAGCTGACAGGATTTGCAACATACAATTGCTAATACAATTTTGAATTCACAGTTCGCCGTCTGCTTCTTCGCTGTTGTGGCTGTGGCTAGCGCCAAGCCTGGCATTGTGGCTCCTTTGGCATACACCGCTCCCGCTGTTGTGGGCAGCGCTGCTTATGTTGCGCCCTATGCCTCCAGCTACACCGCCCACAACGTTGCCCATAGCGCTGCCTTCCCAGCTGCCTACACCGCCGCCGCCTACACCGCTCCAGTTGCCGCTGCCTACACCGCTCCCGTTGCTGCCGCCTACACCGCTCCAGTTGCCGCCGCTTACACCGCTCCCGTTGCTGCCGCCTACACTTCTCCCCTTGCCGCTGCCTACACCGCACCTGTTGCCGCCGCCTACACCGCACCCATTGCCCGCTATGCCGCCGCTGCTCCTTTCGCCTACAGCGCACCCGTTGCTGCCGCCTACACCGCTCCAGCCGTCGCCGCTCCCCTGCTGCTGAAGAAGTAAAGCACATATATGTTGTGACCATTTCGCTTGCGCTCTGTAAATAAAGATTTGCATAAAACCACAAAACTAACTGCGCTGAAATTAGTTGCCCAAATAGACTTGCCACTGGCAAAGGCTTTAACTTAATGCTTCGCTGGCTACGCTAGACTCCACTGCAACAATTTGTAACGGCGGGCAGTTTCGAGTGCTCCCCTGAACTCAAATTCTCGCGCTCTGTCGTGCTTATCGCAGCAGCAGCATCTGCAGGCAGCAAGTTTTTCGTTGCTAGGATAAAACTTGCTATTTAAAAGGGATTTCTTTTATATGAAATATGCTTCCTTTCAACGTTTCCTGCGCCAGCGGCTGCAAAGTTTTCTGCTTGACTTTGTCTACCTGCCGTCGACTGTCAGGAGCGAGAGCGAGAGAGCGAGCGAATGACTGCAGTTGGGCTATGGTGGGTTAGTAGACATTGGTGGGCGCTGCTGCTTATCATAACCTCTGGCATCATCCGTGCGCTTGTGCACAGGTAGTAAACGCCAAGTAGTTGTAAAGTTTGCGCTACGTAAGCGGAAAACTCTAGTAAAAACTCGAATGCGTGTGCTGAGTGGGCATAGATAGGGACGGAGAGGCCATGACTGCGCCATTTTCACAAGTTCTCGCAACAGATAGCGTCCAAATTTAATGACCTTTTATTCAATAAAACAGCGTCAAGCTGAAAACTTTGCCACACTCTCTTTCTCTTCGAGATGCATTGGGCACTTTGTTATTTTTTGTTTGCTTTTATGGCGACATAGTTTGGTTAGCTATATTTTTTGATTTAAATCTTAAATACTTGAAAATATTCTAGAGTAAACGAAATGCCAATGCGAGGGCCACGCAATTATAAATACCATGGCAACATTGTTTGCCTGGCAAGCCAATAAAATTGAGTAAATAAAATTTGTATTCACTTTAGATAATTTTGACGATTTTTCAAGTCGGACAGACAGATGCAAAGAGTTGGCAGCTCTGCGCAGATTCCCTTTCGAAATAAACACAATCATGTGCAAACGTGTTTTTCAAATGGATTACATGAATAAAAGATTTATACACGTAAAGGTAAATCAGTAGCGGGCTACAAAGCCACAGACACACATACAGAGTCAGACAGACAGACAGACGGCCAAAGACGTCTTGTGTGCCAAATCTACCCTTTGTGCTTGGTCATGTCAAATGTAGACGTGTTGGTTAAGATATGCGCACATGTAGGAACATTTTCAGAAAACATCAAATGAAAGTCCCACAGCACAAGACCAAAATAAATAAAAATAAGCAAATTCCACTTGCAACACATGCCTGCCCTGCCATTTTTATTGATTTGTTTATCATGCTACAAGTCCACAATACTCATATACACATACACATAATACATGCGTATATGTATGTGTGATTTCATAAATGTTGTTGCGTTTTTTATTTAACGCATGAAAAACAAAAAAAAACGAAAACAATTTTAACTATTAAAATTTAATCAATTTAGTCTGATGTATAAAACACATATGCTGGCTTAAATTAAATGCACAATACACTAGCGAGAGAGATTATGCATAATCTGGCACTCATCGACGCAGATATGTGTAGTAGGGATACGTGGCGTATGCGCCATACACCGGTGTATACGTATACGCCGCATATGCCGGATAATAAGCCGCTGTTGCAGCTGTGCCACTCAACCACACACCACCGCCTGGCGTCGCATAGTTGGCAGGCGCTACGGCCAGCCACTGAGGCTTCGCTTCCACTCCTAGCAGACAGCAGAGCAGCAGTGTGACCTGTGGAGAGAGAGCAAGTGCCTTTAATAAAGCTATAGATATATAATAGAGTTTGCTTACCAGCAGCAGTTTGAGCAGCATAATGCCGTGTTGTTTGCTATATGCCATACGAATTTTGATTGACAAACTGCTCAGCCATGTCAATCATATTTATAGCCTTCTGTTTTTGCCTGCCAGCCTGCTCACCTGTTCCCAGCCCAGCTGACGTCAGTTGGAAGAGCGTGAGAGCATCATTAATATGTTCGCTGCTGCTGCTCCAGGCCATAAAGCTTATAAATTATAATGTAAGCCTATTTAAAATTGTTGAATTCCGAATCAGCGCAATAAAAGAGAATTCAAAATCAATTCTAAATAAATACAACATGTTAATACACTAACAATGCCAATAAAAAAAAAAGTGGTTATTGACAAAAAGGAACGTATAAACGGGTAAGCTTAACATGCACATAAAATATTTTAAAGTCGAGCACTTAAAATAATTTGATTGAAAACTAAATGTTAAAGCTTTTGCTTTTATACTCTTTATTTTTTTCTAGAATTTGCAATCATTTCTCTTGTGTATCGGCTGCCATCTTTGGAGTGTCAGACCCAACAAGCAACACGCCCTCTCTCTCGCTCTCTTCCTCTCTAGCTATCTTGCTCTATCATGCTGTTGGCTGCCACTAGCAGTAACGCTATTGACGCTTGCCTTTATGCATAAGAAATTTGCGTTTATTTAGACGTTGTAAAAATTATAATTATGTGTGCGTGCTGGGCATGCACATGAGACCAAAAGACTGTCAGCAGCCAGACGAAGAAAAACAAATATGTACGCATACACTATGTGTCTGTGTGTGTGTGTATGTTTAGAAGGCCATATTTTGCGATCAATTCTATTAGATAAGCCCTGTGGATGACGCCTCAAAGCACTTGTGTAAGTCTAGTCAACTGAGCAAACAATGATGTTTTGATAGGCTGAAAATAGCTACAATGCATATGATGTGCAGCAAAAGTTGCGCAACATGTTGCAGCTGCTATAAATAATTAATTTATGTATTATCAGTGTCTAAATATAGCATATAAATTTGCATAAGCGCAGGCTACTGTTGGGCATTGTCGGCCATAAATTTCGATACTTATGCGGCAAGAAATGTATGCTTGAGTTACTTGCGAGCATGCTTTGTGGCAAGTTCATTGAACTCGCTTTGGCTTGACCACGCCCAGCCGCAGTTACAGCAATTACAACTGTAACTACAATTTATGCAGCTTATGGCGACAATTTTCTTTCTGCCAGTTTGCTTTTTTATGCGCTGCTAATTTCAACTGCTTACAAAATGGCGTCCCAACGGCTGGCAGCCATTTTGATGCGCTATAAAAAAAAACAATGTTTAATAATGTTTGTGAAGCTGCTAGGACTCATAAAAGAAAGTTTACAAATTGATTTCTTGAAACTTTATAATTACAGGGTAACTGAAGTTGCTTTGTTGTGAGCTATGCTTTGCGCTCATTTGTTTCGCTTGTTGTTGTACTGCGCTGTGAGCAAGCAGTGCATAATTAAAAAATAGTTGCAACTGTTTACGTGCCCCGTGAGTAAATCCCCCAACCACTGCTGCTGCTACTGCTGCTGCCACCATTTGTTACCTTTTACGCGCTTGTAATTTAATAAAGCGCACCATTTAAATTAATTAACGAGCAGTCCAGCGTTAATGTTGTTACAACTGCAGCTAAACGCAAGCGCTGGCCTTTGTTGTTTTTATTAATTAATTAGTTTAAAAAGTTTCCAATGCAAATGCTTTGCCAGCTCCAGGTACTTATTATCCATGACTGCCAACAGCAGCTCCAACTCTTTGTTACTCATTTTGCCATAACAGACTTCCGTGGAAATCTGCTTGAGGCGCAGCAGATTGGACATGCGTAGCAGCAACAGCTCTCGCTTGCTATCCAATATCTGCTCCATTTTAAGCAAACGCCAGCAGGGCGAGTTGCTTAACAAGAGCGTACGCCGATAATAGCGCCAGGCATGACCACCGCAACTCAGATACGTCTGCAAACCTTCCTTCTGCCGCCGGTCACCAGTGGTATAGGAACGCCAGCCTGTATAACGATGCAGGGCACGATACGCGTCCACTACAAAGCCGCGTATCCAATGCCAGCCCTGCGGATGCTTCTGCTCTAGTCTATGCTGCTTGTACTCATGCATTAAATTACCCTCAATGTCATAATACTTAAGGCATTGACTGCGCAGCATCGCAGCGCGGCGTCTAAGCTTGCGTACCTCCGCCTCCAAAGCTGCTCGCTTTGCCTCCAGTTGATTCTCAATTTCTTCAGTGGGCTCTAGGCATGTCTCATCCAGCAGTATGGTGGCTGGTACAAGATTTGGCTCACAATCTCTCTTGCCATAGCCTTGTGACACTGGCAAAGATTTCTCCGACTCTGTTTCAATTTCTTTAAAAGCGTCGCATAAATCGCAGTTGCAATTGCGCTTGGGTAACTCTGGTATATATTTGCGTATTATTTCTTGTGGCATGGGCGCCTCGTGCAACATTTTTTGCATTGACTTCGTTTGATATATTTCGTAAGCTTGTATTTTGGGTGACTGAATTTTGGGTAACTCCGCCAGCTGCTGCTGCTGCTCCTCATCATCATCATCATCATCACCAGTCAATTCTTCAATTACATTTTGGAGTTCATTTAGTAGCTTCTCCTCTGCATCGATTTGTTCCTGTTCATCTTTCATATACTCGTACTGTTTCTTGTAAGATTTATGTGAATCAAAGCTTTCATAGTCCTGCAGCGCCATAGATCCTGTTACAAAGCTGTCGTAATCATCCTCAGAGCTATCCTCCAGTTGTTGTTGATCTCGTTGTTGATTATACAGCCCCTCAGGACTTGGCAAGTTGTATTTCTCAGCCGATGCTGCAGCCCTAGGTCCAAAAACTCTATACGAAGATTCTAACTCTGTTTCAAATTCCGATTCTGTTTTAGTTTGCACTAGCTCTGAGCTGGACTCGAAGGGCCTGGCTAGATTGGTACTAGGCATCACTTTTTTAAGATTTGGCAAAGTCTCACGGCTCTTTAAGTTTGAATTGCGCTCATGGCGACAATGGAGCAAATCTGTTGCTGCTCTCTCCTTCTTCAAGTCTACCATGCCCTCATAGTCGTCCAGAATATCGTTGAGGTCTCTGCCGCAGTTGCGCATATCGGTAAATGGTGCCTGCAGATAACCCATTTCCTTAAGATGACCATACATCAAGAGCATGAGCCCATTTCGTGCCAATTTCTGTGAATTGGGCGCAGCACGGAAGATGTCCAACCAATAGTGTATAATGCTTTGATCCGATTTGCAGGCAAACTGCTTGAATTTTTTATTATACTTGATAAGCTGACTACTAAAATGTTGGTCCAGGCATTTCTCACAAGGCTTCTCCATTCTTACTAATGTATATTATCAGAACCAAGTTTAAAATAGACTGAAATTTACTTACTTCTGACAATTGTAAGCGTGCTTGAGTGTTGAATGTAAACGGGCAGCACACTGCGTTGGCAGCAGCTCTAGGTGCTAATTGGTTTTTTCCTTTAAGAACAATAAGGCGCTGCGCTGCGGGTGTTGTGTCAGGATTATGATGCTGCGGTCCATGTCTAAGCGTTTTACGACCACGCGCACAACTCTCCAAGCCACAGCCACTTTACTCAGGCAACGTCACTCTGCTATGTGCACCTTGAAGTGTCTTCTAGTCGACCCCCCTCAACGTCAGATACAATAAACAACAGCAGCAGCAGCACCACCAACAACAGCAACATCAACAAAGCATGCGGTTGCTACCTTGGCGCACGCAAATTTTCATTAGCGTAGCGCGCGTATAAATTAGGAAAATGAAGCAGCTGGCGCTTGAGTGCATCACCATGAGTCTTCCAAGCTGCCACTCCCACTCCCACTCCCACTATAAGGTGTATGCATGGGTTGGCTTAACCGCAGCAACAACAACAAAGTGTAGCTACTGTGGTCTGTGGCCTGCTGCCAGCTCCAAACTTGTGAGTATGTATGTGTATGTATGTGTGGCCTGCATAAATTTATATTGTTATAAGCCCGTGCTAGAAAAAAAGCACGCACTACCTGTCCAAAAAATAACAGTCAAGGCAATAGCTGCCCACTTGACATGAACTGAAAGAGGTTTCTGTAAGAAACACAAGCGAACAAAAATTGCCAAAGTTTGAAGTGTTCAAAGTCTGCTTAAATTGCCAAAACGTTGAAAGTTTACCTGGACGGAAGACAAAACTCGTTACTTTAATATTGTTGCTGTCTGGCAACGCTGAATGCGTTGTGTGAACAGCTGGTCACACTGATAATTGGCAAAGCACATTGCACACTAGTTTCGGTTTTTGTGATATGCCCAGCATGAATTTTGACAAGAAATATTGCACTAGTCAAATAAATGGCACTGTATACATGACGACGATGAAGAATCTATCGGAGGAGCAGCTAACGAAGCTTAACGCAGGCGCTGGCGAGGTAATATATGTAAAGAAAACAACTGCAAATAAATTGCTTGCAAATTCGCGCTTCAGATCTATCTGTCCAACATACCCAAGAAATGCAGCGCCAAGCGCATAATGCAAGTTGCGGTTAAACTAGGCGAAGTCTATATGCTACGCCATAAGATTGATTTTCTAAGGGACAGTCGTGGCTTTGCCTATTTACAGTACATCAATGAGACGCATGTGAAAAACACATTGCATGCGTAAGTGGGCGTGGCATTTTGTCATTAAACTATAAATAATTTTCGACATAGCTTACAGCAACTTTTTTGGAATGCCAAGCTCGGAATTAGAGTGAGGAAGTCGCGAAATCAACGTAGATTGCTACTCAACAATGTGGACCGACTAAGCCCAGTGCAGGTGTACCATGAGCTATCGAAATATAGTCAATATATCAAACTCTGCGTGCATGAAGTACAGCCCTACTACTATATATACGTCATAGAGTATCGCAACAATGATAAAGCAGCCATAGCACATCATATGCTGCGCAGCAAAATGGGACACTTTGGCGCGAATGCGTACATCGAATGGCTGGACAAATACCAAGAGAATAATACCAGCCAAACGCTGCCCAGTTGCTGCCTACAGCTGCAGCAACCAGTGACTGAGCAGCAATTGCCCGCTATCCATGAGAAATCCGAGCATGTATGCTTTATAATTTAAGTGCAATTTAACATAGTCTGGCACTAACTTTAGTATTTTTTTTTGAAAAGTTTTTTGTAACAATCAAGCGCTTTCTTTTTTTTTTATGTTGCCACGTAAGTTGTCTGACAATAGCAGCCGCAGCTGCTTGACTTTATTAAAGTCAAAAGGCGCTGAAGCAGCCACAACATGCTGGTTTTTTTTTAATTCATATGCAAATGTATGCAGCATCGTTGTTGTCTTGAGTGCCAACAAGTCCTGGGCGCACTTTAAAGGCAATGCGACAACGGCAACTTGCCCTGCGGCATAATGCAATTAAATGAGTGCATTAAGTGCTGGAGTTGGAGGCTGACGACACCTGCCAGACGACAGCGCTGCTGGTGCAATGATCGAATGCCAGTGGCTGCTCATCCATCAAGGCGACAGCTGCAGCGCATTCTAATGCGATTGTCGCACTTGCTGGCAAACGGATGCTGTGCCGCAACGTCAAACGGATGCTGTTGTCCTTGTCGCAATTAAATTAGAGACTTGCAAATCGAAATGATGAGAAAAAAAACAAACAAACACATACACACACACAGCTTAAGCAATGGAATTTGCATAAAAACGTTAATAAATATTCATTAGATGCTTAACAAGTCAAGCACACACATGTGACATATGCGAGTGCCGTCTGTTGTTGCAGACGATTTGCATTAATTTGTTAATTCAAGCGCAAGTGCCACGCCTGCCATTAAAATTTCAAAAGCATGCTTATGAAACGCAATTACACTGGCTTAGCTTAAGTTTTTTGCATTTACTATTTGTGCTCTAAAGCAAATGTTAAGCTTGGCAGTCAGGCCGGGATTTAGCCAACAAAGTGTGACCTATTTGCTTGCTGGGTGCAGGGCGGCGGCACAGGCAGAGCGCTAAGGACTCAACTACCCACAGTCGCTTATTGAGGCAAGTGCCAATATTTGTTTTCCAAACGCTCTACCTGCCGCTATACATATACATATACACATGCCTGTCTTAACAGGTAGAAAGGCAACTGGCTGAGTAAAGTGACACAGTTTGTTTTTGGCTTGAAGGCGAGGGGCTGAGGATTTAGGTCAGAGATTATGCCTGGCATTTGGGCTGTGCTGGCAGCGACTGCCAAAGCGGAAAGCGAAAGTTATGCACATATTGAGTGCAGGCTTTAAAGACATCGCCCCCCCCACCAGCCACATGCTGCGGTTTTAAGCCGCTACTACTATTTTTTCTACTACTTTTTGTTCTCATACATTTCATGCTAACCGCAGCAGCTGCAAAGAGCATGCCAGATGTGATTGTGTGCAGTGTCCGGCGCACATCCAACAAGCCCCAGTCCAGCACTTAGCGCGACTTTTGATGATTTTTTAAGCAACTTGTCTACTGCGTTTTGTGCGACTGGAAAATGCCATTAGCAACATGCGTCATGCATATGCAACGCGCTTCCTGCAACTGCAACGGCTGTGGTTACACTAAAAGCAGCATGCTAACTTATTCAGGTTATAGTCAAATCGCACAGCCAGCCAACCAGCATGTTGAAGTATTTTAAAGAGGGATTTCAAAAACTTAAAACTGTCAATAGATCGAATGTTAATGAATTAAATTTTACACAACCTTAAAGCGTATTTCACTTTTAATAACTAAATAAATAGCATAGCAAGTGAGGCAAACCATAATCATAATATTTCTTAGGTTTCATTTTGTATTAATCAATTCTATTTTGGGCAGCAGAAATTATAAACTTCAGGCATAAATTGTTAATGACCGCAGGCTGGCACAAAAATTTGAGACCCTACTTTTATGGACTTTCAGTGGGCGTTGGGCGGCCATGGGCATAATCGCCTGAGCTAATGCGTTAAGAGGCGTTTATTCCAGTGGGCTGTTTTTCACACTTGCGCCTACTTATAAATGTATGTATGTATTTTTCTAAATTAATGAAAAAAGTTGTGGGCGCGGCTGGCTGACTGGCTGGGTGTCTGGTTTGCTGGCTTGCTGGTCTGACTCTCAACATAAATTTCAACAACAAAGGCAACATTTATGTATATTTTATGGTATGCTTAGTGTTTACACTAGCACAGCAGAGCAGTGCGATATCCTTGAGGTATTATTAAAAAATTCTTGACTGTCCCTGGAACAAAACAAAACAGCAGCTGGGAGCGATTGTTACAGTTGCTTGTTTCTTTTGGTGCTATCCAAATGAGTTTATGAGCGTGTCATGTTGTTGTCGTCCTTGCTGTAGTCGCTGCTGCTGCTCGCTGCTGCTGCTACGATGTTTATATTGCATATTAAATAAATTTTGGCAGCATAACAATTCCCATACCACTTGCCATATCGCCTCGATGTGTGGTTGTTGCTCTTGTTTCGTTTTGTAACTTTGCTTGTTGACAATAAAATAACATTTTGCACTCACTTATCCAGCTGAGTCTGTTTTGCTGCTCAAGAGTTTTAATGAAAAAAGTTTCGACTACCATAACCATATTTATGCACGCAACAGTACTTACGTATGCATATATACATACATACATATATACACACACTTGTATTTGCTGTGAAAATTGGCTCGTAATAGACTTGTGTGCCGACAGCTTCAAACCTGCTGCGCTTCAGTTCAAAATGCCAGCTATTTTCCATGGCAGTGTGCTTCATTAAAACGCATGCCAATAAATACAATAAAAAGAAGATCAAGTGGAGAGAAGAGAGAAAACACTTCATCATTGCTTGAATTTCTTGTGCAAACTTTCAGGCAAAGCGGCAGGACTATGAACTACGAGCAGCTACGTGGCCATCAATACAATATTGAGCATACGCAACGTGAGCCCTGGCAACGTCTATAGCTGCAGCTGCTATCCCCTGTTCTCTATTCTGGCCTCTAAGCAGCATTTATAGCTTTGGCTGATTGTCTGTTGCTTTGGCGTTCACTTTTAGCTACGGCCATTGAAAATCAATCAATAAAACTTCAGGCCAAGTCAATTGTAAGGAATTTTTTTATACACAGTCATACACACATACCAAGACTTATGCTATGTACAATTTTCAAAAGCTATGCGCTATATTGGAGGCAGCTGCTCATACTTGGCGTCCCAGCTTTAGCATTCCAACTGTTAGTCAAACAGACAATCCGACGAACCGACAGTCATTCATTTATTCAAACTGAACTCAACTCAACTGACAATCGATTATTTTGCGAGCGCAAAGTAAAACATAATATAAAATCAAATCAAATAAAATGCGAAATAAAATCAAATCAAATGAAAATAAAGTAAAATACAGTAGGGTAAAATAAAATATGTTTATATAGCGTTAGCCTCTTGTTGCTGGCGCAAATTCCAAGCACTTTCCACTACACTCGTAGTTTAATTTCATTTCAATTTTGCCTTTTGCCATCAACGTTGCTAGGCGCCATTGCCTTTGGTTCGCTCTTCTATTTTTTCTCTTCTGCTCATTTCGCATTATTTATTGTGCAACAAAAAGCAATGCAAAACTTTGCATTAGCCTGGCAGTCATACATATAGTATATGTGTTTATATATTCTACTTTATTCGTTACGCTTTGTCCGAGCCACACTTTCGTCTACAATTTTGTTACAGAAATTCATTATCAACGGATGCCGCTTAAGTGCACACTGAATTCAATTAAAGTTCAACCAATGCACATACATACATATGCAGGCGAACAGCGAGAAAAGAGAATAAAATAAAACACTATACTTAATATATAAATATTCTATTGCATTAAAAAGTGCATAATTTGTAGATGACCTAAAGTTTTACACTTTTATTTACACTGCACCAAAAATTAACACATGGTACATGAGAACCGCGGACATCGAGCGCGACCTCAAAGTACCAAAAATTGGCGACAGAATCCAAGCAATTGCCAAAAAATTTACGGAGCGACTTGGAGCTCATCCGAACAGCCTAGCTAGACGCCTAACGCCGAGTCATCGCACAACAGTCAGGAGAAGATTAAAACGACACCACCCTCAAGACCTGCTGGCTCGGGTCTTGACCTGATAATCTTATATCCGCTTATATCCTAGGCACTAATATCCTCAATTTATATTCAATTTATATCTATTATGTTTGTTCATAATTATTCCTTTGTTATTATTATTATTATTCTGATTTGTTTAAGTTGCCCAATCAGGTAACAGTGCACATATCCTTGATATTAATTCTTTAATAAAAAAAAATTAACACAGCCTGCTTTTAGGGCTAGCTCGCATAACGAATGATTCGCTTGCATCGCTCTCATTGTATTTTAAGAAGCGGCGTATAATTTGTAACGAACGACTTATGTATATCAGCTTACAAGCATCACACATACCAATTAGTTAGTAACAATACCTTCAAGAAATACAGGCACCATCGAAAAATCAAATCATAACTTAAATTTTTGAAGGCTTTAGCTTTACTGCTAATGCAAAGCCTAGTCTAACTTTTGAGCTACAAATGGGCATTTAACTTTGGCTAATCATGCTTGTAAGTATCTTGTAACTTTGTGTGTGTCTGAGTGTGGATAAGCTAACTCAACTGCATAACGATTATTGCAGCGCACACAACTTTCACTCTAACAGGCCAGCAGCTGTACTTATATATATATATATTTTCCGCTTCAAAATTTGTAACGCTGCATAGGCCACTTTGGTTTTGGCCCCAAGATGCTGGTGAATGCTTCCTGCATGCCTTTTCCTGTGGCTTGCTCCTGCCCTGCACTGCTTCAACTGCAGCTGCTTGGGCTCTGCTGTTGCTGCGGTGGCCATTATTTCCTGTATTTAATTGCACTTCTCTCGGCTGCGGTTTTCTGCTACATTTGTTGCAGCTTACATCACGCCCGAACTACGATAATGTACTTTGACCAAAACGCTTTGACTCGGTGCCAGAGCCCTTACCTTATATCCTGCTGGTCTGCTTTTTAAGTTGCCTTCAACTTTATTTTTTGTTGGCTCTTTCTTTTTCGGTGTACTCTTTGACGTGTTTGTTGGTCAGCCTTCAAATGATTTATACTTTAATAAGCGTGCACAGGACATGCTGAGAAATTAGATGTGTCCACCCGCATGCTGCCACTACACACCAATAGCAGCTGCCCCCTTGACCCCTCATAAAAGGAATTTGCGCAATTTATGAGCAGCAAAGCATAAAAAATTTCTATGGCAGCAAAAATTCCAAAGCAACCGGCAGAGAAATTAAACAGCTTGGCCTGAGATATTTCCAGCTTATCGGCAGCTGTATGTGTGTGAGTCTGGAAAATATTTGCAGTATTTTAAGCGATTATTTATGCCAGCGAAAGGTGCGAACGCTCACGCAATATATGCACATAACCCATACTATACATGTGCGTTATAGCCATGGAGCCGTTCAACTGGGAGCGACACTAACAAGTGGCAAAGGCAGCCAGACAAACGTAAAGCATTTGTATAATTATCAGCAGGCGACGTGCTGCATTCCAAATTGAGTGCGTCCTTTTAGGGCAAAAGGCTTAAAGGACTGGCAAATTAAATTAGCAACAATTTACTGCAAGGCCAGCCTAGAATTAACATTAATTGGTGAACGTTCCTAAGAGAATTGCCAAGTCACCGGGGTGCTCGAATTAACATAATTGATTTCAATACAACGCAAAAGTAAATGTTATGCTGCAGATAAACTCAAATGGCAGTAAAGGATGTTTAGAAATTAATATCTATTTAGTACACATCCCTTTTTAATAAAGAACATTTTGCTTTCTAAGAAGTTTCTAAGCAAGCAGCAATTTGAACATTTTAATTGTTCATTTCAATTTTCAAACTTTTTTTATGACTTGGCAACATTTGCTTTTTCTGCCTAATAGCAAGACTTGCCTAAACCAAAATTCGAAAATTAAAATAATTCATATTCCCAACCTTTATTATTATTATTGGCATATTAGAAATTTCGAATTCTTATAAAATATGTATGAGCTAAGTGAGAGTGCCTTGGATCGGCACTTTGAGTCGCAGCAGCGCATCATGGGCTGCGCTTTAATTGAGAATGTAAACAAGGCAAACTTTATGATTAGCCAACGCTGGCTACAGAGATTCCATCGAGCGAGCAGCGCTGAAAAGTACGCGAGAAACTGCCTAATGCTGCTCATGTATGGTCAGCTGCGTGAGATGGGCAAGCTGACCAAGCCTTTTGTGGAGGTGCACAATGTCGAGGCATCACTTGAGGATGTGCTGCATATCTATCAGAGCAGCATGGACAATGAGGCTTCCCAACAGCAAAAGCTGGAGCTGCATACCGATGCCGAAGTGGCACCCAACAGACTGCCGCAGTTTAATGACACAACGGATGATTTGTCCAGCTTTGGCGGCAGTCTACGCTCGGCAGGCTCGCAGCTGCTGAGCCTCAAGCGGCACTCGGAGCCAACGGAGGACACAGAGTTTGAGCGCAGATCACTTGAGAATCGCATGCTGCTCAAGGAGATTGATTCGCTGCATGCACGCACGCTGGAGAACGAGGAGCAGTTCAAGCTAACGAACTCATCCATAGAGCATAAGATCACACAAAGCCAGTTGCCCATGCATGGGCCTCGCAGCACGGCATTGATGCTGCGCATTGAGCAGAGCGTGCGGCTGGCTATGTCACGGCTCAAGCACTGGCCAACAGCCGACAAGGGTCCACTCAACTTTTTGGCCATTTGTCTGAATGAGCTGCTTGTGGATGAGCCTGACATACGCGCACAGTTGCCGCTGCTGGATCGCAAGCTGGAGCATTTGTTGCACAACATGTTTGAGCATGCGGCTGAGCGACGTGAGAAGAATCTACGCATTGTCTATGATCAACTGTTCAAACAACAACAGGAGATGCTGGAAGCCAAGCAGCAGTTGCTTAGCAAGGAGCAGCAAACTGTCATTGAGACGCGTAAGCAACTGCAGGCGCATATGAAAGAATTCGAGCTACGTGAGCAACTTCACTGGGAGCGCCAAGCAGATGCCGCCACACAATGCAACCCAGAGCAGCTACGTCTCAGCGGCGGCGGTGGCGGGGGCGGAGGCAACGGACGTGGCACAAAATACAGAAAAGGCAGCGCCCGCTCCCGAGCTACTAATAGAATTAAATTTCAAGCTGAGCAGCACAGCAGCAGCGAAAGCTGCCCAGAGTGCGTAGCTGAACGTAAGGTGTGCCCATCCATAGCCTCAATATCCAATGCACCCACTCCCGTGCACACAGCGTGGCAATCCAGCGAGGATCTCTACGAGTCCTGCACTTGTAAATACTGCTCAACGCCATCAGCAGACGAGCAACCGAAGTCGCATTATAGCAAGTGCTAGGCCCTTATGTACATAGTTGATATATATACATAACATCTTATATATTTTCTAGTTCACTGCAATTCATGTGTTAAAAATTATTAATTGCACATCAATAGTTTCTAAAGTGAGTTTTTTTTACACGCACACATACGCTGCTGTCAATTGCCTGGACGCTGCTAAAGTTTTAATGTGGTTTTAATTTGCTCTTAATCACTAAAAACTTGGCCAACTTGCCAACCAAGTTCTTCGACTTGGCGAATTTCAACGCACTTGCAAAAACAACAACAACTATAACTGCAAAGGCGAACAGCTTTGCTCGTAATTAGTTTTTAAGCGCAATACTATGTGTGCGAGTGTATGTGTGTATCTGTGTGTGTGTGTGTGTGTAGCATTAGATATGACAGCATGCAGTTAAGCACTTCTTAAGGACAACAGCGATGGCGATAATGGGCACCAGGATAATAACTGCAATTGATTTTCTTGCCAAGTTTTCCAAGTTTGTGTGCTGAAGACACTTTGCTGCAATAAGTTTTTTTTTTCTAATTGCAATTTACAGCATTGATAGCAATTTCTTGCAAAAAATATATATAAAGAGCGCAGTACATAATCTCAATATCGAAGCTTGAGTAAATCATATTTCTTAGACGCCCTAGCTAATAACAAGTTTAAACCCATTTATTAAATTCATGCATTTAAATATTTTTTATACCAACTTGAACTGAAAAATGTCCAGTGAAATTAAATTTTTGTTCACGACTCGCTGTCAAAAGAGTTCAAACATTTTATAAATTTGATAAAGCAGAGAATTTTGTAATAAGTAGATGATAGTGCGCTGCACTTTGCGAGACCCCAAAACAAGAAGACGTGAGAAAACGGGGAAACCCATAAAGTTTGCAGCAGCTGAGTTGTAACTGACAAAAAATAAAAGTTGCAAAGAAAATGTACGTAGCTGCAACATGGACACGCCTCACTTGCCGCTGCAGCTGCCTGACAATAGCTCAAAATATGCACCACCAAGACCACCGAAGTACCTCGAGTGGGTGGGCGTGATGTAAAGCTGGGTGGAGTTGAGCGAACAAGAGTGCGCAAAAAGTAAGTGTGCGAAAAAGTTTGCAATTTGGGCTTTAATGATGCGCACAGACAGCAGCTAAAGTTGGAACTAAGGAACCGCCAAGAGTATTACGAGCACTAAAATATATAATTTGAGCTGTGTGACTTTGAAGGAAATGGCGCAAAGACATTAGCGACATTAAATTAATGACAAATTTGCGAATGCATTGTTCCCACTGAAAGCAAAAACAACCAAAAAAATAAAAAAGAAGAGAAAACAATTGCTTACAAAATGCTGCGAGAGAGGAGTGGGAAAATATGACAAAAGTGAAAAGTCACCAAACCAGCGTTGAGGAAAATTTATGTGCGCTGCGTAGCCAAGCAATTACGGCCAGCTCACACACACACACACAGAGTGTGACAAAGCAGCTGTGGCCAAGCGAGGACCACAACTTTACTTTGGCTCTTAAAAAAAGGAAAACTGAATTGCAGCAAGGCAGCGGCAACGGCAAAGGCAAAGTGCACTACACAGCCATTATCAGGGCAAAGCAACTACACGCTGGAGTCGGCACTTCCAAGCTTGTTGTAGTATTTATCACAACCAACGGTTGCCTTAATGGTTTCCTGTTACGAGCAACAACTTTGCTTAGTGCTCCACTGACAATATGCAGTGTTACATCTTATGCCTCAAAGTGGCTATTTGGGCTACAAAATGCTACAGATTCAAATGGTCTTTGCTATATTTAGTTATTTAGTTTTACAATGTAGCTTCTTTAGCTGCTTTGTTGCTAAAGTGCCGCTTGGCAAAAGTCTCGCCCACAATGAGCGGAAATACCAAACTAGCCTCGGCATACACCTTCACAGGTGTGGCTTCCTTGCGTATTTTGCCCCAGGATACGGCCTCATCTGGTCTGGCACCGCTGTCGCTGCCATCAAACTCGGAGGCAGTGTTAATGAAAACGGAATAGTCGGCACCATTTCGCATAAGATTCGCATTACAAATGTGATGCTTAATGACTCCGCCGCCTACTATAATCATGCCACTGTTAACGGCTTTTACAGCCATGGTGTTGAGCCTTCGCAGGTCGGAAAGTATGTCCAGCACCAGACCAGGCTGTCTGAATGAATGAAAGTACATCATGTCGCCCAAGCTGCCGTCTGTTAATGCCGGGCAATAGACGGGAATTTGGTTCTTTGCCGCCCAGTAGTATATGGAGCTAGGATCTCCTATACGCTCGCCAAGTCTTTGTATAATACGCGATGGCGACCACACTGTGCCCTTGCTGCGCTGCTCTTCCAGCATTTCATCCAGCAGTGGCATAAGCCAATCCTCAAACTTACAGTAGTTGTCATTTGGCACCAACAGATTGCCTATGCGATTGATTCCGCGATCACGCAGCTCGCGTCCGTTTAATTCAAACGATCCCATAAATGTGGGTGCTAGGCACTTGATAAAATCCTCTTCCACACCGCCAGCTGTTGTGACAATGCAATCAATCATGCGATGCTCAGCCAGAAAGCGCAATGTCTCACGCATGCCCGACGACACGAGATTTGAGGTGTATCCCAGAAACACGGTGCACTTACTCCGCCTTTTAATGAATTCATCTGTTTCGTGTATATCCTCTTGTTCAGCATCCAACGGCTGTGCCCTGCAATCTAGCTGTCAGTGTTTAGTACTATAAATATGTGCAGTAACCTTAGGCACTCACCATTCTGTTAATTTCCTTTATGGCAAGCCCCAGATTTGTGGCCTGGAAGCCAGTGTTCACATAAGACTCGAAAAGCTTGCTGTAATCCACACCCTGATTAAAATCATAGCCCTCAACCTTGGGTGTGTTTTCAGGAATGCGTTCGCTGCGCTTCAGAACCGCATCCTTAGCGATTTCCGGCTCGGACGACATAATAACAAACTTCTAATAATAACAAACAACAAGCGGTTTTAAACGCACATGTGTTTGTCCATGTGTGGGACAAAGAAAGCAACATTATGGTTATCGATAGTTGATTCATTATCGTTAACAGCTGCTCGATACAGTGCTGCCATGGTGGCAGTGCATTGCCATCTCTTTTCTTCATTATTTATTGGCCAACCACCACATCTAAAACAAAGTACTCGGATTCACAACCCAAAATTTAAGGTATGACAAATGCAAAATAAAGCAATTTCTTCTAACTATTAAGTTACCGAACATGTTTTCTTTTCACTCAACAAGCAGCCTGAATTAATCAGCAATCAGCACTCGAGACGCAAAGCTTTGATATCAAGGCTGGAACCAGCAAACGCAGACGCTAGCAATAACTCATTTTTGTTCGCTCACTAGCAAGCAACAGCAACCCAACAAACAAACATAGCAAAATGATAAAACTTTTCACGCTGAAGCAACAAAAAAAAGACGGCGACCAAACGGCACGAGGTGGACAGCAAAAGAAGGCATCAGCTGCGCAGCTACGCATACAAAAAGGTAAATCTTAAATTTTCAAGGGAACTATTTGTGTAGATGCCACCCCTGTACCATCACCAACACTAATACAAACAACAACAATGCCATTTGCAGATATCAATGAACTGAACCTGCCAAAAACTTGTGCAACGGAGTTTCCAGATCCCGATGACTTGCTCAACTTTAAATTGATAATATCACCTGACGAGGGCTTCTACAGAGATGGTCGATTTGTATTCAATTTCCGTGTCGGCTCCAATTACCCGCACGAGCCGCCGAAAGTGAAGTGTGCCACGCAAGTGTATCATCCCAACATCGATCTGGAGGGCAATGTGTGCTTAAACATTTTGCGCGAGGACTGGAATCCTGTGCTAACCATCAATTCCATTGTCTATGGCTTGCAGTTTCTGTTTTTGGTATAGCATTTTACAACTTCATATTGCGACAATTTATTTAATGCTAGTTATGATTTTTGCAGGAACCTAACCCGGAAGATCCACTTAATAAAGAGGCCGCTGATGTGCTGCAAAGTAACCGTCGTCAGTTTGAGTATAATGTGAAAAAGGCCATGCGAGGCGGTTGCGTTGGCGAGACTTTCTTCGAATGCTGTCTCAAGTGATATAGGAAATCAAAAGATTTTAATTTAAGTTACGGCATCTGTCTGCTACCTGCCCACATAGTCTTCATGGCGATGATGTCAGCTTACGGTGGATGCGCTTTTATTAGTTTTACACAACAACAAAAACACACACACTAACGGATGCAACGGGCACAAAGGCAACAACAATACCAGGCAGATGGGCCGCTGAAGAATACAACAAAAGCAACATCATAATAAAATCCATTGCGAAACAAAAATAATATCATATGAACAAGTCCAGTCATCAATTATTTTTATTGTTTTTGTTTTTTGCATAAACATGTTCTGTAACTCGGAATAGTTGGGAGACAGTTCAAGTTTATCATATAGAAATCTCTATATATGTATGTGTATGTTTCTTTGTTTGTCTTTAAAGCGCTGCAGTACTCCAGATTGTGATATGATTTCTATTAAACTCATCATTTTACGCTTTTGTGCTCCATTGTATTCTAAAATTAAAATAAATCTTTTCGTTTGAAGTTTTTAAGAAATAAAGCAGATTTAATATCGAAAATCTCATAGCAACTAATTATTATTTCATTAAAAGGTAGCATGTCTTATAAATGTATGCTGTGCCGCGCCAGCTGCATATTTCGCCAGAGGCACAGATCGGCCACCGCAGTCTGGCGACCATTTTGTAAACGCAGATCGTAGAGGCGACTGATGAGACCCACACGTATATCATCGGTGGCCAGTACCTTGAGCAGCTGTTGCATGAGATTTGCAGGCAGCAGTCGTAACACAGGCGCCACACGTTCACCCCCGCACTCTACCAGCAGCGAGATGAACTGATAGACAAACACGGACTTGGGCGACAGTTCATCGCCGCGAACAAATTGCAGAAAAACGCGAAATATATGCTTCATGCTCGACTGCAGAGGCTCCTTAAGGCTTAGCGGCGGGCTGCGCAGCTCTGTGCTGGACAGCGATGCGGTATTACCAGCTGTCGGGGCACTGCCGTCTGTAAAATCATTTGAACTCTCGCCATCTAAGACCTTGCGCACCTTGGCGACATTGGCTGCACTGACCAATTCATCCTCATCATGGGAGCGTGAACGTTTCTTTATTGCAGCGCTGGCAGCGTTAGAGCTGCGCGTCTCCAGGCAAGAGACAATGCAATAAACACAGAGTCTAGCAAGAACTAGCAGCTGTGGCTCGTTAATGTCCTCGCTGTGGGTAAAGACAAAAGCGAATATTAATATAATTCTCGATAAATTTAAGTCAAGCATACGTACCCTTGACGACGCAGTATCATGGGAGCGACCACATATTGCAACAGCGCCTCTGTATTGCGCTCAATGTCCAAATGCATAATGGCAAACACAATGTCCATGCACTTGGACATATCGCGCAGATACTTGCAGCTAAGCAGCTGCTCCACCAATTGTGTCACCAGCCAGGAAGAGCCACCGGCGAGCAGCAATGATTCCAGAGTCTGTGCCGCACGCACAGGCAAATGACCGCCAGCCTCGGCTACAGAACGCCAAATCTCACGGAATTGCTCAATGAGCGGTGTATTTGATATAAGACGCGATTTTGTATTGTGCACTGGATGCACTTCATGCTGCATTTTGCGTATAATTTGATAGGAGAGTGCATTGCGCTCCTTGGCATTCTCCTGACTGGACAGCTCCTCGTTAGTAAGCGGCGCCAGAAATTGTTGTATCATGTTTAAAGGCTTTAGCAGCTCTGTTTCGCGCACCGAGTACATATAGGCGCAGAGGAAGGACGTGGCACAGACTGAGAAGCTAAACAGACGCCGCTTGATATTGTCCAATATGCTCTTGACATCGGCAGACGAAAGCGTCTCCTGCTCCCAGGCGATAAGCACATGATGCAGCACTCCAGGCAAGTTGAGGCATATATCCTGCCAGGTGAGATTACTAGGCTTCAGCTGCGCCGACTCTGGCTTGCTCAAACTAAGCAGCAGTTCATCCACAATGCTGTCATCGCATAACGCCAATATCTGACGTGGGTTCTTGAGCTTATTGCGCTCCATCATGCACTCGCGCACCCACTTTTCAAAGAAGGAATCGCCACGCTCTGAGAGTACAACCTAGGAATATGCAGAAATATTAACAGAATTGCTTGAATAATATAACAAAGTCAACGCACATCGGAACCATAGTTTTGAACAATGCTGGTGAGCATGAGAAATGAAACATCAAAGAGTGTGGAGCGTATGACAGCAAGCTTGCCCAGCTCTCCAGGCAGTTGCTTGGAATTCTCATTGCATTGTATTAAACGTGAGACAAAGGTCTTAAGTCGTCCATCCACTGTGGCCACAGATAGTATAAGCTCAAAGCTATTGCCCACAGGCACTTGGCAGAGCACATTAACCATATCCTGAACCTTGGTGGTACACAAAGTTTTCAGCAAACCTGACAGTGGCACCTCGGCACGCTTAATAAAATTTATATTTGATGGCGTCGGCTGACCATTGTCGCACTTCTTAAGCAGCAGCGAAGCAGCCTCACTGTAAACCGAAAATTTGAATTCAATATTTGCAATGCATTTATGTCTATAAAGTATACGTACCGTTGTGCTGTAAATTTCTTGACATGCAGCTCATTAACTAGCTGCTGTTTGGTCCAATCATTGAGCAAGAACTCTATTATATTGCACGAGCACTTAGTGTCCAAAAAGTCCAGCAACAAATTATCCTCCACCAGCATCTCCAAGGCCTCCACAAGTTCAGGTATATAATCTGTGCAGGCAGGCGACTGCTCGCCGGGCACACGCTGCAGTGCATGCAGCTGTTTAATAATATGCGGCATTTTGAAGAACATAAAAGCGCCCCACATGGTGTCTGCACTAGTGTCGGCTACATTGCTGAGCGTTAGAAATCCAGCGCGTATAATTTCATAAAACAGACGCGTATTGCTGTAGCCCTTGAGACGCTGCAGCATTTGCAGCTCGGCTACATAGTATGAGGTATCCTTGCACGGATTCAGCAGCACTTCCACTGCCAATAAAGGCTGCACACAGCAGCTAATCTTCTCCGCCAGTGGCGGCGCATTCAGAGGCTGCATCTCCAATTGCTTGGCATCTATATAAGCCAGCTGCTTAAGCTGTTGCTCAGCCGCAGGCGTATTGAGCGTAAAGTTTGAATTCGTAAGCGAGGCCTTAATGCTAGCATACGTATCGCGTATGCGCTCCAGCGACTCAAGCTCCTCGTGGCAGCCCACATACAGCATGGACAGCAGAAACTGTTGCTGCGTTAATTGCTCTATAAGCAGACAGTTTTGTTCCAGCATGTAGCTTTGCTCTGCACTCAAATCGCCACGCATTTCATATTGTTGCACAGTACGCGCAAAGATTTGCATTAGCCACAAGACCAGCTGCACTACGGCGCCAGGCAGCAGCGACTCCTCCGATTTGATGCTGCCAATTAAAGAGAGTTTACCAAGTACTTTTGCATATCCTAAGTCGTCACTTACCGACAGGTAATGCCATCTATGATGCTGAGCAGAAACTCCAGCAGCGCTGTGACACAATAAACACGAGTCAGCTTATCATATTTAGCTATGCAACGCAGCACAGCGGCATGGGAAACCAAATGAGCACAGAGCGAATGCTTCAGATAGTTCAGCACCAACTGTAAACACAAAATGTTAATTTAAAGCTTCACCACAATGGGCAACTTTACTTACAGGATTGGCTGTCGAACCTATAACTGCTTGTTGCAGCAAACAGTCTGCCAAATTGTAGACATCACCGCTGACACCGCGTGGCAGCACCTAAAATATTAAAATTAAAAAGAATAATTTAATTTAGATTTTTGCTTAGCATTGAACGTCAAGTGAAGCATATTTGAATTTGTAAATAATGTATAATTTCAGGCTACACAGCATAAACATATTAACAAGCTTCGATTCTCAATCACAAAGCCCTACATACAAATACTAAAGTCAAAATAGCTGCATTTTAGTATTGAAATCCACGTATTTTATTAACATGTTACGTTTAAATTTGCAACGTTTTCAATGTTATATACTGCGCAGTTTTGGAGGCACTTTACGGCGACGGGATCCTCTAGAGCTGCGCATTTTTGTGCAGGCGCAGCGTGCATCTAATCCTGGCACCTGTACGCTCTGGCATCGTTTAGTAAGTCAATATCAGTTTCGCACCAAAAAGGCGGCATACTATCCTGATCGCAAATCGGAATTAAAACGGACGTCTGCTGGCTCCCCAAAGTTAATTCCTGTAGTGAAGCCACAGCAGCCTCGCGGTCTGCCCAAGGATTATTATTACAAGGTGTTGGGCGTAAATAAACATGCGACTGTTCAACAAATTAGAAGCGCATTCTATGCATTGGCCAAACGCTATCATCCGGACTCGACACACTCGGAAGAGAAGCTTAAGCATTTTCAGGAACTGTCCAATGCCTACAATATACTAACGGATGAAACAAAACGCTTGGAGTACGATCAGCTGGGTGGTATTAAGGACGAGCGCACCTTTCTGGAACATGCAGGGAATCCCATGAACTTAGACCTGGGTGAGGCCAAGAAATTAGAGGCACAACAGAGTTCAAACGAGGGTGAGTTGAGTTTAAAATGCAAGTTGATTAATTAACGATTTTCTGGTCTATTAGAGCTTAAAAAGTTAACTGGCAATGACTTTCCGTTGTCACTTAGTTTTCTGGAGGCCACCGTTGGCTGTAAGAAGCGAATAGATTTGCGTTATCTGCGCAAGTGTGAAAACTGCAAGGGCAAGTCTCCGCTAATGGTAAATAGGGACGTAGGCAAAGAGCCTTGTCGACGCTGTAATGGCACTGGCAAGGTAACAACCAAGACGGTCACATATACAACCGTAAATACCTGCGGTCAGTGCAAGGGCAAGCGGTACATTAATCGTAATGACTGCGAGACGTGTGATAACCGTGGCTTCGTGGTGGCCAATGTCGAAGTTACTGTCACAGTGCCCTCTGGCTCTAAAGCCGGCGATGTGATCACCATCGACAATCCCAATACGAAGCAGCGTGTTAACTATCGCCTTGAAGTGCCAGATAGCGATTACTTCCGACGCATAGGCATTGATATACATACGGAAAAGTATATAAACATATCGGATGCAATTCTAGGCGGCACCTTTACGGTTCGCGGTCTCTACGAGAACATTGATTTGCGCGTGGAGCCCGGTACTCAGTCCCATACGAAAGTTGTGCTGCGAGGCAAAGGTGTGCGCGCTAATGATGGTGTGGGCAATCATATTGTTACGTTAGTAGTGAAAATTCCCCGCAATCTGTCTATGAAGCAGCGTCAACTAGTTCTGGCTTTGGCACAGGCTGAGGATCCCGTTTTTGAGTGTCAGAAAGGCGTCTCTCAAGAGATGAATTGAAGGGTTGTGGTCGTGTATACGTCCACGTTAAGAAAATTCTCAATGTACAAGCCTACTTTCGTTCAAATACAGATCAATTGTGTACATGACCATTATCTCTTGCTCTTGCCTTTTTGATGTTGATGCCCCACTGTGAGTCCGACCAGCGTTCGCGCCATGCCACGTTTATTAGCTGAAGGATCTTGTTATTCTCCTTCATGACACACGCACAGTGTTGTCTGTTATTTGTTAATATTTATTTTCTTTTCGACACGTTCAATTTATTGCACTACTTTCCACATTTGTTTATAATTCGTGGTTGTTTATGTAGTATCGCTTTTTGCGTGCGGTGGCACGGATGACACTGTGTTTTTCGACATTTTTCGTTCAACTTACTGAACAAGTTCGGTAGTTCACTTCTGAACTTCTCCGATACATTTCGGAGGTAGTTCAATTCTGAACTAACATCGATATTTATGGAAATTCGATAGCTTGTGCGCTAAATTAAAATGTAATGAATAATAAATTAAGTATTTAATTTTATTGAATACAATAAAGTAGCGTTATGGTTTTGTAAACTGCGTTAAATATTATGTTTCAAAATGTTTGACTTTGTACAAAATATATTTACTATATGCCGAAAATTGTTCCTCCTTGATGTTTTTCACTCGATCTTGTGTTTATATAATTTTGTTTATTTTACATATACATTTGTATATATTTGATTATGATTAAAAAATATTATTATAAGTGAATAAATAAATGGAATTAAAAAGCATTTTCTTTTATATTACCATATATTGATTTCGGTGGATTGTCAAGGGCTTTAAATAAAAATAAAAATGTATAAATTTACAAAGGCAATTTATTACTTTACGAAATATAAGCAAATGTGAAAGATATATATATTAAATTTTAAAAAATATAACAGCTAACTTAAGAGTGTATGACAAAAAGCATTGTTTCTATTATTGGCAGCGCCACAAACAGAATCTTAAACTAAAAATTGCTTTGAGGGGAAGGGATCTTGCCGTGTCACTCAATTGCATATTTTGCTTATAAACCGAGGAAGAATTTTCACTTATAACATTAAAAGCTAAGTCCTATTCATTCCTATATATTTATTTACTTATTTATGCATGACGCCATAGAGCTACCGTCGTCGCCAGCTGCATGAGCGAATTTCAATCACTTTAGCATCGTCGTCCTTAGTACTTTGAGGAGTTGTATCATATCATATTAATCATTCAAACTGTTTGTGTGATTGGTGTTTTAGTTGTTTTTTCTGAATTGCGAGAGTTCAATTGCACCTAAGTGGAGGAGGAGGAACCGGTGGGTTCATCGCCTTTCACCTTGGAGGCGTAGCTGGTGCCGGCAGAGCTGCTAGGCTTGTCAGTAGACTTTGCATCGCTGCTGCTAACTGTTGAAGCAGCAGCAGCACCACCACCGCTTGGCACGCCAGCCGCACCGCCAACGGAAACATTGCTGTTAAGACCTAAGATTGGAGTGGACTCAATTAAATAATTTGCACAGATGATATTGGACATAATAAAAAATTAAATCTGGGCTTAATCAAGCATATAAATTCATTAGACACCTTTGACATCCATAGCATAATGATCATCCAAACGCAGATCATGTCGCTTTATCAACTGACACTCTGCACCCTCAATCGAGGGTATGGAATATACATACAAAAATCCATCCTGGGATGCAATTAAGAGTCTGTCGAGTAAATAATAATTAATATGGAGCAATAGGCATTTCAAATATGTTTAAGCTCACCTCAGCTGCTTTTGAATAGTGGCAATGGCGCACATACGTCGCACACCCGCCTCGGCCAGCGTAACCGACGCAAAAGCACGTCCCTGGCTAAATACGTCGGTCACCTGCGTGGGCAAGTAGCTTGTGACCGTTTTGCTCAAGAATCTAAAAAACGAGTAACTTGCATGAGAGAATAGATATGATGAGTGGTGTTGGTGGTGTGGAGTTGGTGGTTGGGTGTTTTTGTTTGTTTGAAAAAAATGAGAGAAAAGAAAAATAGATAAATGTCAAGTGCCACAACAAAAACAAAAGATAAATATTTACAAATCTTGAACGCAGATGGATTACAGAAAGAATTATGAGAATGTCTGTGTATGCATGTATATACACCATAACCATACAAACGTCAATAGCTACACCATCATTAGACTAGTTAACAGATATATAAATGCCCAAAATCCTTACCCCATCCAATCATCGCTAGGCTGCTTCCCATGATCATTGCTCTCTGCGGTGCTCCGATCTAAGCGGAATATATGCACTGTCTCCGTGTTTGAGCTTGACACCAAGTACTCGGCGCAAGTGCTGAAAGACAGCGAGACAATCGATACACAGCGCTTGAGACCACGCCGCAGCTCAAACAGCCGACTGCCATCCTGCGAACTAAATACGCGTATAACAGTCCCACGTTCACTGGCAGTGGCAATCTCCGTGCCAGACGGACTGAACGCCAGGGCTGCCAGTGGTGTGTCATGTGCTGGTATCATGGTCTTGGCGTGCAAGTTTATGGCATCAAATATTTGCACCTCACCCGAGGTAACGCTGCCTGGATACGCTAAATAGCAGTGCTCCGACGACGAAGAAAGTGCACACAGTCCTTGCTGATTGCAGGGTGTGTCGCGTATGGTGTGGACCACTTTCATATCCTGGATATTGTGTATGTAAAGAGACTCTTCCAAGCAGACAATTAAACGCTCACGGTTAAGCTTTACAGCCAGAATTGTGTTCGAGTATGAGTAGTTGCATATCTCACTCTGCTTCTTAAAGTGGCAAACTTTGAGTTTGCGTGGCGCACGCTGCGACACTATGGCCACTAGTGAACTCTCGAACAAGCGTTCAATGAGAAAGAGATCATCGCTCTTCGTGTGGTAGATCTTATCCAGTGTTGAGTCCACGGAGCCCAGACTATAGAGACTGTAACTGCCGCTGGTGGCCACCGCCAATGAACTAAACACAGAACCGCACCAATACATTTAAATATATAAGCTTATGTTTACAATTGCTATTTCAATATACTTACGTTGTGTTTTGATTAAAGTTAACAAACACTTCGCCCGCATCCACATCGTGGCGCCCCAGCAGGCTCATCATGTCGTTTGTTGATCAGGTCTGCAAAAAGTGTAGGTGCTGTTAGTGGGTGGAGCCTCACAAATACAAAGTTCAAGCGAATGCGAACAAAGGCGCTTTGGAGTTCTGTTATTGCGACGAACGACGTGTTTCAACTTTAAACTATGCAAAAATAGAGCCACACGAGCGTGCTCCGAGTGCGCACTAAGCGAAAGCGCAAACAAAGCAAGCATACATATGGAAACGTACACACAGCTAGGCACTGCTACTGATACTGATAAACACAACAACAACAAACAAAACGCATTCGTTTTTTTTTTTCTTTTGGCCACAACACCTACTTCTAGTTAACGAAAACACTTTATTTATACAGGCAGAACCTTGGGCAATGTGAGCGCTGTGCAAAAACAATGAATCTATTCTCTAAGCTGATTATTAAAGCGTATTTTTAATTAATTTCTATCGCGCAATTCTTTCTGCAATGTTTTGCAAGCTGGCTCGATTTGCCGATAACTTGCTGCCCGTGTTGCTATATGAATATCGACCATTCTCAGAAAGTTGTATTCAAAGAGCTTACTCGATAAGTGCGCGCTCTTTTCTTTTAGATATTAACTTTTACAAAGATACAAACGGATGCATGAGAAAAATTCGCAAAATCATTGATTATCAATTTTCAAATAGTAAATCAGCTGAATTCAAGAACTGCTCATATAGTTCATTTGAATTACAAGTTCGATTGACTTAAACGACACATCTCTACTCATTATCGATAGTGCCCACTGGCTTATTTTTTATTGCGTTAAAATTATATACATACTTATGCATAAAAGCTTCATTAGCACCAAATATGCAATATGCATAACAGTTCTAAACGTAAACAGAAACTAAATATACTACACATACGACTCAAACATTTACATTCATAAACAAATGAGCATAAAATGCAGACAGCAATTAGAGGCAGACAACAAAAGCAATAACCAAGTGCCTGAACCAAAATAAATACATATATTTCAATATGTATTAACTGGACTCACTGGAATACTTACAAACAAAGCTGATAATAGCTTCTAAGCTAACAGATTTGTGCATAATTTTATGTAAGTACATACAGATGCAGCAAATGATTAAAAACAAATTCATTTGTATTCTTATTATTATTATCATACACACACCCACCAAGTATGTGATAAGAAAATAAATGAGCGCTCGCACTAAAAACGTGCAGCAGTACCCCCACTACCACCCACCTCGTATTGCCTGCACCTATGGCTGCGCGCTTTTTTGTTTTTGTGTTTAGTGTCTAATCAGTCTTATTTGACGTGACAGTTAATTACAGTTGTATGTACATGACTATTTAGGAAGCAAACACTCTACGCACAATCATAGTACCGTTATCTCGTGAAGTTGTTTTTTTCCACAGCCTCAAGGGTTCGCCAAAGAGCGCACACAAACTGCAATGTGAGCGCTCAGCCTCTGCTGTTTACACTCATTAATAATTAAGTGCGCTGCCGCAGTCGACGTCACAGTCGCGCCGCAGCTTAGCGTGCCTGGTTAGCTTTTATCATTCGCGCTGTACTTTTTGACATTTAAATACACACACACAAACAGTTTGAGGTGCAATGATTGCGCATATTTGCGCCAACTGCTGACACTATATTCTCTTTTTGTGCTTGCAGCTCAACCAAGGTCTCGAATATGTCCGACGGCGTTAGTGTGCTGCACATTAAGCAGGAGGTGGATACATCCTCAGCTGGCGGCGCTAGCAACTCCTGTTGCAGCCCCAGCTCCAAGGCCACAACCACAACTCACAATACTTCCAGCAATAGCAATAGCGGCTTGAAATCATCCCCATCTGTATCACCAGAACGTCAACTATGCAGCTCTACCACATCGCTGTCCTGCGATCTGCACAATGTGTCGCTTAGCAACGATGGCGATAGCAATAAGGGTAGTGGTGCGCCCAACTCCAGCAGTGCCACCGCTAGCGCAAGCAGCGGGTCAGCACGCGATGAGCTGCGACGTCTCTGTTTAGTTTGTGGCGATGTGGCATCGGGTTTTCATTATGGCGTGGCCAGCTGTGAGGCCTGCAAGGCTTTCTTTAAACGCACCATTCAGGGCAACATAGAGTACACCTGTCCTGCCAGCAATGAGTGCGAAATCAACAAAAGACGCCGCAAGGCTTGCCAGGCATGTCGCTTTCAGAAATGCCTGCTCATGGGCATGCTTAAGGTAAGCTTCATATTGAATAATGTTTTTAGCAACATTTAATTGCTTTACTTTTGGCAGGAGGGTGTGCGTCTGGATCGCGTACGTGGTGGCAGGCAAAAGTATAGACGCAATCCCGTGTCCAACTCTTATCAGACAATGCAGCTGCTTTATCAATCGAGCACCACATCGCTGTGCGATGTTAAGATTCTTGATGTGCTCAACTCTTATGAGCCGGATGCGCTTAGCGTTTCCATTCACAGTCGCAGCAGCAGCAGCAACCACATACAACAACTTGCACTGACGAAGCCTCCAGCTCTTCAGGCAGCGTCAAGCTGGAAAGCAGCATAGCCAATGGCACTTGCATTTTTCAAAATAACAACAACAATGACCCACAGGAAATACTCAGTGTGCTGAGCGAGCTCTACGACAAGGAGCTGGTCAGCGTTATTGGCTGGGCCAAGCAGATACCTGGCTTTATAGATCTGCCGTTAAATGATCAAATGAAGCTGCTGCAAGTGTCCTGGGCGGAAATCCTAACGCTACAGCTGACATTTCGCTCGTTGCCTTTCAATGGCAAACTCTGCTTTGCCACAGATGTTTGGATGGATGAGCTATTGGCCAAGGAGTGTGGCTATACGGAGTTTTACTATCATTGTGTGCAGATAGCGCAGCGCATGGAACGCATCTCACCCAGGCGCGAGGAGTACTACTTGCTAAAGGCTTTGCTGCTGTCCAACTGTGACATACTGCTGGACGATCAAAGCTCACTGCGCGCCTTTCGCGACACCATACTTAACTCGCTCAACGATGTGGTCTATCTACTGCGTCACTCCTCGGCGGTGTCACATCAGCAACAGCTGCTGCTGCTACTGCCCTCACTGCGGCAAGCAGATGACATACTGCGACGCTTCTGGCGCGGCGTGGCACGCGATGAACTCATCAATATGAAGAAATTGTTTCTCGAGATGCTAGAGCCGCTGACTAGGTGAAAGTTGTGCCATCGCAGTCGTCTTAGTTAATAGGTCAAGGTGCAAATATTGTTTTAAGTTAAAAATTATGCTAAAACTTAGTAAGTTAGTTGTATTAGGTTAAGCATCCATTGTAGCTATGTAATTTGTATATACGACGAGTATACGTAGCCTGTATATGTATGTGTGTAGTAAGTGAGTGTAAAGTAAAAACGTATTTGAAATAGAAACTTAAAGCCATTTTAATAATGCACATTTAAAAACTACTACATACTACGTGACAATATACAAATAATCAAGTGTACCCTATGCCTATTCGGTAGTTTCGTTCATCTAATATTCTTTCTCAATTCGAGCATTCTATGTATGAATGCTCAGGAATTCTTCAAGCAAACAAGATTTTAGAGACTTTCGAATCCATATTCTAGAAAATATGCTGCCTTCACTATTTGCTAAGCAGTTGAACAAACTTTGTGAGATTTCAAGCAAAAATAAATCATTCGTAAAATGTTCCACAAGTTCATGCGCCTAGCACACGTTTCTTTACCTAGGAAATCCTGTAAGAACATTGAAAAAATTATAGATAAGCTACATTCCCTATAGTTTAATATCATAGGGTATACAGACTACACAACTAAATTAGTATTTGCAGATTGCAATGTTGGCTATAAGCTGCACAATCTTTGAAGATAAAACAAATTACCTAATTGTGTGCGCATAATTACAACAAAATAGTATTTAGCCTAGATAATATATGTAAAGTATAGTATAGTACATGCCTAGCTTGTAGCACAATTAGCGCTATCGTTGGTCATATTTACAATTTGCAGACTAGAGTTTGTTTATCCATATAATAGGCACACTCGAATTTTAGATCTTACGTTAGCTGACGCTCCATGTCCGGTGATTCAAAGTATTTCCGTGAATTTTCCTGAAAGCGATCGCTGCGTGCTAGCTCATTGCGGAAATAGGATATAGTCTTTAGCAGACCCGTTTCAAGCGGCACCTTTGGCTCCCAGTTGAGAATACGCTTGGCCCGTGTTATGTCTGGCTTGCGTCGTTGGGGATCATCCTCCATGGCCTTAATTTTCTTTACCTCACTCACACCGCCCACTAGCTGTTTTATAATATGCGCAAACTCTTCAATTGTCTGCTCCACAGGATTTCCCAGATTCACTGGCTGCGTGTAGTTAGAGGCCATTAATGCTATCATGCCATCCACCAAATCAGAAACGTATTGAAACGAACGCGTCTGTTTGCCATTGCCATAGACGGTGATGGTTTCATTCCGCAACGCTTGGAGTATGAAATTGGACACCACACGGCCATCGTTCATATGCATACGTGGTCCATACGTGTTGAAGATTCGTGCCACACGCACCTGCACCTTTTCCTGAAAATAACAAACAATAGTTGTTGCAACTTGTATTATTACTTATCGCCTTATCTATGGCAACTTGAAACTTTGGCATGCGGAACTATGAAATTTAATGCTTCACGTGTTGTATGAAAAGCTTTTTCATGCTTGACTGATTATAGCATACATCGGTTAGAATTCCTTATAATTCGATTTGTTTTTGTTTAAGATAACAGAATTTCAGCAACTGATGCAACTTATTAGTTTTCAAAGAATTGAATAAGATAATCTAGCTAGATATTTAGAACGAGTCCAATAAACACTTTGACAAAAATTCCGTATAAGACAAAGTTCAATCGACTCAGAATCAGTGATGAAACAAGTTTGACATACCCTTTACCATTTTAAAAATGTCAAAGTGTATATTAAAATATTTATAGAGCCTTTTTCCAGCTAGGGCCAATATCTTTATATGCCTCGATCACTCATATACATATCTTAAGCTATCTATCGAAATAGCTTAATGCTTCGCTGCATAATTGTGTAGGCATTTTAGCATTTAACTTGGCATCAGGAAAAAACTGGAAGCCAGCCAGTTTATTGCTTGGACTGCTGCTAACATATCTGTTATATATCTGCTGATGTCAGCAGGCATCACAAGTACATACCTGTTTGGCATATGCATAGCTAAGCGTTTCGGATACTCGCTTGCCTTCATCGTAGCAGGCGCGTGGTCCAATTGGATTGACATGGCCCCAATACGTTTCCGGCTGTGGATGCACGGTGGGATCCCCGTACACCTCTGAGGTGCTGGCAATCAACACTTTGGCCATGACACGCTTGGCCAAACCCAACACATTGATCGTGCCCATTGTGTTGGTTTTTATTGTCTTGACGGGATTGTACATGTAGTGCGGCGGCGATGCGGGTGAGGCTAAATGATAGATTTCGTCTATCTCTATAAAAAGTGGATTTACTATGTCATGATGTATAAGCTCAAAGTTCTCATGTCCCAGCCAGTGTGCCACGTTACGTTTGCGGCCCGTAAAAAAATTATCGACCACAATAACCTCATGTCCTTGTATCATAAGATAGTCCACAAGATGCGAACCCACAAAGCCGGCGCCACCGGTAATCAAGATGCGCTTGCGATTCTTATAGTTGAGATACTTCACTTTCGGATATTTCCGTGGCGTGCTAGCTTGCAGCGAACGCACTTGCTCCTCCAGCTGTGCCAGCTGCTCTTTGGTACGTAACATCTCCTGCCTTTGTTGGTGCAGCAGCGCTGTTTGTGCTTCATAGGCATTTTGTAGTTTTCGTTGCTCGGCATGTTCGGTGGGTGGCCAATGACGCTGCTCCTCCACTGAATTGGCCGCTATCAACACAGTTGGCGAAGTCATCAGTGTTTTATACAAATAGACTAGCATTAATAATGCTGCAGATGCTGCGACAGCAATCTTGATACGTTTCTTTATCACGTTCATCGTGTGCCCAAGCAGCAGCTACTACACTACACTAAACAAAGTGTTGCGCTTCTAGCGCTTGTTCTTATCACCAAACGTGCGACACCGACATACAGATATCATTGTTATTTTCTCCGTTTGCTTTGTTTACAACGTTGTTAAGTGATTGCCAGCAAGTGCAGTCGATAATAGCTGCTGCTCGATAACCATGGTGAGTCATTTTTTGCGCTTTATAAAGAAAAAAGTCCGGCAGCCTCGAGTTGGTGTCAGCTGCTTGTAGTTTTGCGATTTCATTTTCATTGCAATTATAATTTGGTAAAATAATAATTAAGTAAAAATTAATAGCGCATCGAAAAATGCCGAACGATAATGGGGACAGTACAAATGCAGATAACAATGACAAGCATGAGTTGCTGCAGCAAGCCGAAGCGGTAGCAAAGTCTTCTGAAGAATTGCTTGCAGGCGCCATAGCCGGCTTGAAAATGGCATCTCAGCCAGGGTCAGCCACAACTGAAAGCAATGACATCGAGTCAGCGGATAAAGTGGAGCAGGCCAAAAATAGTGCTAATGCTGCATCAGATCTGAGTAAGTTACGGGGCAATACATTTTTACGATAGACAGTATTAGAATGAGGTTATGTTTAGGGCCGGGCCCACCACAAAGTTAATTGTCTAATTGGCTAATTACATTTTAGGCAAGCAAGCGCTTATACAAGCGGTAACCGAGGCCGTAGCCAACAGCCGTCAACAGGCCAAAAAATATACATTCTGGTCCACACAGCCGGTGATGAAGCCTAACGAGCAAGTCATCGAAAGCGAGTGTATTGAGCCAAATAAGGATATCTCAGAGATACGTGCCGAGCCTTATACCTTGCCCAGCGGCTTCAAGTGGGATACGCTCAACCTTAACGATGAGAAAAGCCTGAAGGAGCTCTATATGCTGCTTAACGAAAACTACGTGGAGGATGATGACTCAATGTTCCGTTTCGACTACCAACCCGAGTTTTTGAAATGGTCACTGCAGCCTCCCGGCTGGAAACGTGACTGGCATGTGGGTGTGCGTGTTGAGAAATCTGGTAAATTGGTTGGGTTTATATCAGCCATACCCAGTAAACTGCGCGCTTATGATAAGGTGCTCAAGGTGGTGGATATTAATTTCTTATGCGTGCACAAGAAGCTGCGTAGTAAGCGCGTTGCTCCGGTGCTCATTCGTGAGATAACACGACGTGTTAATCTGACAGGTATTTTCCAGGCGGCCTACACTGCGGGTGTTGTATTGCCTACGCCAGTGTCCACCTGCCGCTATTGGCATCGCTCACTGAATCCCAAGAAATTGGTGGAGGTGCGCTTCTCTCATTTGGCACGCAACATGACCATGCAACGTACAGTAAAGCTGTTTAAACTGCCCGATCAGCCCAAGACAAAGGGCTACCGTCGTATTACGCCAAAGGATATGGACAAGGCACACAAACTACTCGAGGGGTATCTGAAAAGATTCAATTTGTGCCCCGTGTTCAGCAAGGAGGAGTTCCGTCATTGGTTTACGCCAAGGGAGGGTATCATCGACTGCTTTATAGTGGTTGATGATGCTGGCAACATTACGGATATGACCAGCTACTATTGTCTGCCTTCGTCCGTAATGCATCATCCTGTGCACAAGACTGTGCGCGCCGCCTATTCATTCTATAACGTGAGCACACAAACGCCATTGCTGGAGCTGATGAACGATGCTTTGATCTCGGCGCGTAACGTTCAAATGGATGTATATAATGCGCTGGATCTGATGGAGAACAAAGAGTTCTTTGTGCCATTGAAATTTGGAGCCGGCGATGGCAATCTGCAGTACTATTTATACAATTGGCGTTGCCCGGCGATGCAGCCCGAGGATATTGCATTGATACTCATGTAGGGCTGGTCCGTGTTCGGCTGTAGTCCTACCAAGAACCAAAACCCAAAACAAACATTTACTTTTACACGCAAAACCCTTTTATCACATTCGCCTAATTCACGTTGTTCTTTGCCCGTACCACGAACAGCTCTCAAAGTCAAACTTTGTACTTTTGTAACTGCGATTGTTCAGCTGCGGGCGCTCTGCTTGAACTTTAGCCTCTTATTATTCCTCGTTTAACGAATTCTGTGTGTAATGTATAACATGGAATGCATTTCTATTGCAATTGCAAAGCTTGAATATTGTAAAAAGAATAAAAATTGAATAAATACGCGCATTAGCCATTGAAATCGATTGTGCGTTTGAATTTATGCGCGCGAAGTTTACACAAACATTCTGGCAACGTCATGCTATTATTGCCCGCCCGTTTATCGATAAAGCGCGCTATTTTTGCACATAACAGTCATCTTACAGATGTTTACTTGCATTAACAGCATGTTAACTCGCAACTGGCATAATTGTTTAATATCTTAACTGTGTTTAAATGTTGTGATTGTCACCTTTGCCAACATGGACGACTCGATTTTCAAGGAGAAATATCAAAAGTACAAGCTACGTGTGAAAGTATGGGAAAAGGATTTCAAAAAGAAGAACGGTCGTGTGCCTTCAAAAGTAAGATTTGTTTTTATACACTTTGGCGTTTAAAAATAAAGAAGGGTATCTTAAAATACATCATACTGTTCAAAAATTTCTATTTGTGTAGTGAACATACGGAGGCAAGCAGTATAGGACTCTCAGATGTACTACAAGCTGAACTTCTTTTGGAGGTCTCACGATGTTACTATGTGGGGCATGGCTTCGTGGCTAAAATGTCGCAGGCGACAGAGATTTAGGATTTCGCTTTTGGACAACGCTCGAGCTTCACGATGGGCAAGCTGCCGCTGGATCTCTCTGCATAGTTGCCAGAGAGACGAGTTCTTCCAATATTTAAAAGAGTGCACCGACAGGTGTATAGTACTTAACATGTGAATGGTCATTGTATTTTCGAAGTTCGACGCAAGTTGAGGAACTGACAGAATCGAACGGCCTGGGGTAGGAGTGTAGAACGCAATCAGCGCCAGTTCTCCCTAGCTCCAGTTCGCTGGCAGATTCCAAAACGCGTGCGCCGAGCATTAAAGCCAGCGTGAGCAGCAAGCTTTTTCAATCATCCAAGAGCTTTGTGAAACGAAATCCGCGCAAGCCGCTTTCACGCAGCGCGCTCAACCTAAACGCCTCAGCTACAGCTGGTGGCAATGATAATCTTGCTGAAGAACTGCCCGATCTGGAAACTATACTCATACGGAAGGCGCAGGAGCATAAAGCTGCCGAAGCTATAGCTGCCAGTGCTCTACTCGCAGCCGAATCAAGCAAGGACTCTATTAAAACACATATAGATGAGGGCTGGCTGCAAAGAAATACGGCACAAAATTCACTGGAGCAACAGACAGGCAAGATGGCAACACCAAACAAAAATGCCACGCCAGCCAAAAAGAGTAACTTTGGTCTCGCCAATATAGATATAAGTAAACTAAAGGCGGCAATTAATGTAGAGGAACAGCCAACTGCCGTTGCACCTGTTGCGGCAGTAGTTACTGTTACTTCAGTAGTTCCTGTTGAACTGCCTGCTGTAAATGTGGCGGCTATGGACACTGATTCGGACTCGATTGTGGCCGACAGTGAAGAAGAAACTGAGCAGCCAGAATATAGACATATTGTCAAGAGACGAAGAATTATGCCTGCAAATGAAACACAGTCCATAGTGGCTGAGGTGGCGGAGCCCGCACCAGCACCCACCACAGCCAAGCCATCCCAAGATGAAGACGAAGGCGAAGCTGAAGGCAAAGATTTCTCTGCTGACGAAGAGCGTGATGCTACATATGTGCCAGAACTACCCAAGAAAGCTAAACGCAAGCAGGCCACAGCTAAGCGACAAACTGCTGTTAAGTCAGAGAAGAAGCCCAAAGCGCCAAAGGCTGCCAAACCACCAAAGGCTGACAAGCCGCCAAAGGCTACGAAACCACGCAAGACGACCAAAGCAAAGGGAAGCAAGACTGAGCCATATGAACCAGAGGAAGAGCCTGAAGAGCAACCACTTAACCCCGAAGATCTCAAGTATGTGCTTGCCTTGGAGTCTGGCGATATAACCAGCGTGCCACGCATTAAGCCCGCTGAGCTGGAGCAGGCAGATGAAATGGCACAGCGTTACATTAGCAATTTCTCTGCGGGCACAGCTACTGCGGCGCCCGTGTCTCAGATGGATCAGAAGCGTGCTGCAGCACGACGCAAATTGGAGGAGAAGGTGGCATCGGGCAAGCTCAACGAGAACTTTGTGACCATCAACATACAAAAAAAGAAATTTGCTCGAGGCAAGAAAACTGTCAACTTTTCCAAATACAAAAAGCAGCAGTGGAGGAATAAGAAACGCGTGGCTGCCTTGACAGGTCCCGACATGGACATGGGTGGCTGCGATGGCGGCGTGTTGACCTGCTTCACTTGCGGAGGCGTGGGACACTTTGCGCAGCAGTGCAAGGTAAAGGGTGATGCGCTGTTGCCGCTCACTGCGCAGCTAGAAGAAGACCCTTCACCATTTCCCACGCTGGAGGAGGCGGAGCAAATGGCCACACAGGGCGCGTTGGCTGCGCATAGTCGTAATCTATCGCGATTGCCACAGGCAGCAAATGCGGCTATTTATCAAAGTGATTCAAGCAGCGAAGAGGAGAGTGAGGAGGAATCAACTGCGCAGGCAGCTGAAGTGGTATTTAGCGATAGCGATGATGATGATATTGATTTTGAAGCTTTGGACGCAGCTATGTCTAGCCAGCAGACGCAACAAGTGTCGCCGATTAAAAGCTATGTGGGCCACAAGATACCCGAGGAGTTTCTCAAGCAGGCAGGACTGGATGGCCAGAAGAGTACAAAACTTGGCGGAGTTAAGCCACTCTATGAACTCAATGCTGATAGCAGCGTGGCAGAAGTAACGCCTGAGGTTATGGAGGCGCTGCATATGTTTGGGCACAATAATTTTCGCAAAGGTATATTTATGCTACTTGAAATATAAATTACTTACTAAACGATTTATTCTTAATTTAGGGCAGGATCGCGCTGTTATGCGCATACTGAGCGGTCTGTCCACGTTGGTAACGCTCAGCACTGGCAGCGGTAAATCACTGTGTTATCAGCTGCCTGCTTATTTATATAGTCGCCGGCAAGGCGCCATCACGCTGGTTATATCACCTTTGGTTTCCTTAATGGAGGATCAGGTAACTGGCGTGCCGCACTTTCTACGTGCCCATTGTCTGCACACCAATCAAACGCCACAGCAGCGTCTGAAGGTGCAACAAATGATAGCCGATGGTGAGGTGGACATACTGCTGGTGTCACCCGAGGCGGTGGTGTCGGGAGAACGTGCCACGGGCTTTGGCGCCATTTTGCGGCAGCTACCACCAATCGCCTTTGCTTGCATAGACGAAGCTCATTGCGTGTCACAGTGGAGTCATAATTTTCGTCCCAGCTACCTGATGATCTGCAAGGTGCTCAAGCAGAATCTGGGCGTGCAAACGGTGCTGGGATTGACGGCTACGGCAACACTGCCCACGCGCATTAGCATTATTGAGCATCTCGGTATAACAGATGGCGAACGTGGCATTATTAGCGACATACCACTACCAGATAATTTGATTCTATCTGTATCCAAGGATGAGAATCGTGATGCAGCGCTGTTGCAGCTGCTCAACAGCGAGCGGTAAGTGGCAAATTAAGCAACTCTCTCTGGATTCAAACTAACTAATACAATCCTTTGCAGCTTTGATTGCTGTCAGTCAATCATCATTTACTGCACGCGTCGTGATGAATGCGAGCGCATCGCTGGCTTTATACGCACCTGCATGCAGGAGCGTAAGCAGCCGGCGCCACAGCAAGGCAAGCAAAAGCGCAAACGTGTCAACTGGCAGGCTGAGCCATATCATGCTGGCATGCCCGCCTCCAGGCGTCGCACTGTGCAAAATGCTTTTATGGGCAACGAACTGCGAATTGTGGTGGCCACCATTGCCTTCGGCATGGGCATTAACAAGCCCGATATACGCGCCGTCATTCACTACAATATGCCACGTAATTTTGAAAGCTATGTGCAGGAAATCGGACGCGCGGGACGTGATGGTTTGCTAGCACACTGTCATCTGTTCTTAGATCCAAAGGGTGGCGATCAGAGTGAGCTGCGTCGTCATGTTTATTCCAATTCTATAGATCGTCATGTGATACGCAAGTTGCTGCAACGCATCTTTGTGCCTTGTTGCTGCGACAAAGAAAAGAAGCAGCCACAGGCATTGGCTACGAGTGCATCAGGAGCGCGTGCTCATGCTTGCCCTGGGCATGAGATTGGCTTTTCGGTGGAGCAAACTGTTGAGGCGCTGGACATACCTGCTGAGAATATATCAACGCTGTTGTGTTACATGGAACTGGATACACGCTGGTCAATGAATGTGCTAAGCTCTGCCTACGTCATGGCCAAGGTTATTTCTTACGGCGGGCCCAAGTATCTCAAGTAAGCAAAACAAACAATTATCAATTAGTTTTAGAAAGAAACTTTCTTTTTTATAGACATGCCGCCAAGGAGTGCCCACCCTTGGCCATGGCCATTGCGCTGCAAATTAAGAACAAGACTTTCAAGGACGATGCTAATATTATAGAGTTTTCTGCTACAGATATAGCCGCGGCCATTGGTTGGAACAGCGGTGTGGTCAAGTACCAGCTTAAAAATCTGGAGTGGATGCAGGGTTAGTTGGAATACTAGTTTGTAGTTCAATTTACTTATGTTGTTTCCTCTCACACAGTCAATGGTTATCCGAAGCGATCACCCATCACGGTCAGCTTCTTTGATTTGGGTTTTCGCATCAAGGCGCCAGGCGATTTTACTGAAGCAGAAATCGATGATGCCTTGGACACGCTGTACGAGCGTTCGGTGAAACAGGAGCGCACTCAGCTTATACAATTGCAATATGTTGCCCATGGACTGTCGGCTGTAGCATATAGTACTAGCGCGCAATGTTGTAGTGCGGATTTTCCACAAGACCGCGGTAATCAGCTTAAGGGCATTGTTCGCAATTACTTCCGCAACGATTATCCTCAAGACTTGGAGCTCGAAATTGAGGTTCATATACATTGTTGTATATTTTATATATAGTATATAACATATACTTACTTACAGCCAAGCAATGTGCCAGATGACCATATAATTAGTGATGTACACGCTTTAGTCAACATGTATCCGGACAATACTTTCAGTGGTCGCAACATCGCCCGAATTTTTCATGGCATCTCAAGTCCAAATTTTCCCGCTGTCATGTGGGGTCGCTGCAAGTATTGGCGTGCTCACACCAAAGTTGATTTTAATCGCATATTGAAGTTGGCCAATATAGAAATAGTTAAGCGGCGCATGTGATAAATGTTTGCTTCATGTTTTTTATTATCAAATATAATTCTTAAATTTAAAAACCGCGCCTATTTTTAGCTGTTACGTTAACATTACAGTGCCCTGTTATAAGTAACATATGTTTGGGATTATTTTACATTGACCTTTACATCCTAATAACATTGAGTTGTAGCACTGCTCGCACAATGTTATTGCAGATTTGTTGCTTTATTTCTCGCTTCCAGTTCCACTTTTTATTTGCTGCTCTGTTCATACGATTTAATTTTTTGTGCTGGATAATATGTGCTATTTGCAGTACTGTCAGAATTTTTTGCTAGATAACAAAACCAATATATGCATATGTTAGCCGTTTAAAAATAGACTAGATCTAGCCAAGAATAGGCTAAAGTGCCACCACTGGTTACATGTTACAAAATTACTGTTAATGCTAATGTTAAGAGTTAAGTGTTAAATAATGTTAAAATTAAATTTGTTGTTGAAGTGGAAGGTTGTGTGAAATCTGTGCGTGATTAATATTGAAAAAACGTAAATAATAGGTAAATAATGTAATAAATATATACATAAATTGCTTTTGTTAACGTTAAAATGCAAATCGCTAGCTTTGCAAGCCAATGACAAGTTAAAACTGTGACATATAAAAAAGCTGCAAGTATTTGCAAGTTCTGTGTGAAGGAAAATCAAGAAAACAATTAAAATACGGCACTAATTCATTTGAATAATGTACACGTGATGCGTGAAAATATTCTAAACTAAATAAAGCAAAGTGTTGTAAGAATCCTACTTTGTGCATATATATTTTATGGCATTGTGATTAAACTGTGCGCAAATATTAATATGTATATATGTACACACGCACACACACACACACACCTTTATATACTACATATTGTATATCAATGCTTATGTACATGATGAAACAGGCGTGCTGAGAGAAACAAGAGCACAGGAATTTATTGTTTAGCCAAACTGCGCTGTTTTCCCTTTAAGAAAATAACACACAAAGGCAAACTCATATTCTGCTTTTGCATTTTTTGCACGCGTTACAAAAAGCCAACGAAAGCATCTACATTACTAGTACGTCAAACTTTATCGTGTCGCGCTGTTTTATTATCAGAACGCACCAATACAAGCAAACAAGAAAGGTGTATATACACAATCATTAGCTAGCCTATGAAATTGGCAATAGAATTTTGATAGCGGAAAACGAGTTTCTTGCAGTAAAGAATGACGCCTTGCTTTCTTTCGTAGATACAAATCAAAGCTCTTGCGGCTGCGGCGCAGATAAAACGCCCAACTATTTGAACAAGCTCTACAGTTTGAAAAATATATTCACAGAAGTTATACGGTGCGGTAAGTGCTTTCACCTGGGCATATAAACATAGCAAAAACTCCAATTAGACTTAGAATGCATAAATTGGAAATGAGTTCTTTTTTTTGTTTTGTTTGTATACACTAGAGAGAGGTTGTCGTCGACTCAAACGTGAACAAACGTGTTTATAAGTTACTTTTATTGCCTTGCCTGCTGCAAGGGTCGCCGAACCACACAGAGCCACACGCCCATGTTGGGCGCAGTTACCAACTGCAGCAGGTAGCCTTTATAGCCTTGCCATTCCTTTGCTTGGCTTGCCATTTCCAAGTCTAGTGGAAATCTCGTTGTTTATTTGCCTTGTGGGCTCTTTCGTATGTATGTTAAATATGCTTTTCCTGCTGCATTTTATGTTTACATTATTTAGCTGTAGCAGCCGGCTAAAAGCAACCGGTTCTTGGCCTCAAAAGGCAAAAACTTCACGTCATTAACTTGAATTGCTCAGAGTTTTAGTCACATTCTTGAATCATTTGTTTATCACAAATATAAATTGTTCTGACTCATCTATGGGCATTCCGCAAACACTTGAATACACACTTTAAATATTATTGCAGCTAAGCACATGTTTGTGCTTCACTATGCTGACATTTAGTTTGGCCCGTTTTAAAGGTTGCGCAGCCATCCCCACCCACAAGGGTCCTACTCCCCCACGCTCTGCTTGCGGTAAATGCTTTTGTTATTTATGCCAAACACAATTTAGTGTCATCGAGTGCAAACAAAAAATCAATATGCTCTTAATTAAAAGTGGCGTTAAATCAGTTAAATATTTGCCCCCATTGGGTGGGTCTCTGGCTACAGTTTCAAATTCAATTTGATTGACTTATTTAATTTACTTTGATCAACAATATTTGGGCGCATTCGGTGCTCAGTAGGCGACACCTGATTTATGTATGTTCTTAACTAGGTTAGCTGTGTTGGATTTATGATAATAGCTATTTAACTAGGTTAGACTCGAGTTTAATATTGTGCTTAGCGATAAGCGCAGAGCAATTAGGCGTGGTTACTGCGATAACAACTATTTAAATAAAGATCACTTTTAGTATAATATTAAAAGTAAATGGGCTTATATAACTAACTGTTGGCAAATTATTGTATCTACTATTAATAACAATTTTTCTAGTTGCACATTTGATAGTCATTGCTAAATTGGGTCAGCAGTCAACGTTTATATACGTAGTGTAGCGTTCATAAATAAATCAAAACTCATATCGTACACTTGTCCTAGTTTCTTTTGCCGTGTGGCCGTGTCAGCTGTCGACTTTGCTGCTGCTTCTTCGGCCCTTTGGAGGTTCCTTTGGCTGCGTTACCTTGGTTCACCCTAATTGCCGGCACAATTTTCCTGTTATTAATATAATCACTTCATTTAGCCAACGTTGTGCTGAAATTAGTTAAAGTCCTAAGCGTGGCAACGAGTAAATGATAACAAAAATATGTTTGCTATGCTAGCCAAACACTGACTTATCTCTCTCTCTGTATAAAACATATGCACACATGTTGCCATGTGGCACGTTAGGTACAACATATGGCATTTGCTCAAAGTTCAATGTGTAGCCAAAAATCAGTTCACACACACACACACAAACTCGCAGTGCAGCCAATTAAGCAACTTGACCTATAATATTTATGTACATACATGCATGTAACCCAATTATGACCCACAACACGCCCACCCACCCACTTGCATGTGCATGTATCTGTGTTTGCGTGCGTATACTCGAGAGAGGAAACAATTTAAAATATGCGTTGCATATTTAATTGTATTTTCATAAATGGCATTGCATTTGTATTGCAGCAGTTGAAATAACTATAAAATAAATGCATATAAAATGACACTTGATGTTGAATACAGAATATCTTTAAGAACTTCAACATAACTATCAACTGTAAATTTGCCAGCTCTAATTGTATCCTTCTGGCAAAACAAATAAAGCACTGGCTAGTCGGAAACTTAAAATAAATAACTGTCATATGCAAACTATAGAATACATATGCATGTTTGGTGTGTGTGTTACCTATATATTCGCTTTGTTTGCTTGGGCAGGCACGTTTTGGCTTTAAGCGCAAGGCTATTTTGAGCATGGTCAAGTGCATGTAAACACAATTAACTTGCTATAATTGTTGTAACTAACTTTGGAAGCCTAACTTGGTTCTATTCGCTTTTAAGCCGTAATTTCTGTAAATTATTTAAAAACAAATCACGAGTCAGTCAGTCAGCCAGTGGCACTTTGATGGCTGTGACATAACCTTCATGGTTAAACCCCCTTAAATTATTTATTTACGTATATGCATGTGAGCCGTCAAGTTATACATTGATTTCATCAATGGACACTTTAGAGCCACATGGATTAATCAGTTAACATTTGCGCACGGCCATTGCATGCTAGACACGTTTGCATAAAATAAAATACACAGCTGACGTTCAGTGGCGCCGCTATCAGCCACAAGCTCAACGGCTCTCTGTGGGCTTCAGTTCAACTGGACTCCGGGCTGTGTGGTATGCACGCTGCTATCAGCTCGACATGACATGCTTTTAAGACTTGCCCGCAACACTTCACCATGGGCACCAAAAAGCAAGTAGAGTCATCGTTTGCAAACTAGAAAGTTCTTACTTCGGCTGTGTTGTATTTACGTTTTAAATTATTTAATAACAAAGTTGAAAATAAGTGCATTAAATCTTAAGTTACAAAAAAACATAAATTGGGGATTCCTATACAATTAGCTAGATTGCTTTGTATTTTATGCATTTTACACTGTTTTGTAAGCGTGTTAATAACATTATTTACAAAATTAACTGCTTTGCAACTTACACTTTCTACTTGACAATGCTGCTTACTATTTTATTTATGTAATCTTTGTATTACAATGTTAGCATTTAATTACAAAAGCCTACATTAAACAATAAAACGACTCAGTGCATTTGTTTATTTAGCAATGGGTTTTGTTTAATTATTTTGCGCACATGCTGCTTGAATTGAACAATAAAAAAAGTAAAAGGGTTGTGTGTGTGTCGCTTGCAGATTTTTATCTACAAGTGTAATAGGCTGCTGTTGTTTTTGGATGATAAATTCATCAGCACGTTACTAAAAGTATTTAGCATGATAAAGCAGAGATAAGCGCGCAGCTATAGTAAGAACTACTACCGAACGTTGTCAAGGCAAAAAAAAATAAATAGAAATTAACGCTGAACGTTTGTCTCGTTAGTCAAAGCTTTATACATGTGTGTGTGTGTGTGTTTACTTTGTTTTGGCGTCTCGTGTGCCAAGCTCATAGATAAACAAGACGACAATGTCTAAAAAATTAGAGATAAGCAAATCAATTGTTGTGCTCTGCTCAAAGAGCAATAGCGACTGAGAGAGGGATCTTTTTGGCGCGCTGCTTTGTTGTTATGCTAACGGCCTGACGACGTTGACGCTGACGTCGACAACTTCCTGCGTCGCCAATCACTATTCGCGTACGTCTTGCTCTTGGTTTTAGTTTGTTTTGGTTACGATCGAACTGTATGTGAGTGTATTGTATGCAAAAACTGTTTTCTTGCCTTCTGTCGCACTTGACAACGTCAAGTTCCCCCCCGCTCGACGTCCTCACTCTTCCCACTCGCTCTCCTTGGGTCTCCTTTTTGTTCTGGTGAATTTGTATTGTATGTCTGTTGACTCAAATAAATTAATAAAAATAAAACTGCTGCTACTGCAGTTGCTTTCTCATAAATACAGCAACACAAAATGGCAAACAGTCTTTCGAGCTTTCCCATAAATTTTTGTAACAAACTCAGTCTAGAATTTGTAAGCCAATCAACAACTTGACTTTGGGGCTGCCAAAAATAATCACAGAAAATATAAATACAAGTTTTTAAACGAAAATGCAATTCTTTGCGTAAGTTGTAAATCAATTCAATTGCATTTCAATTTCATTTTTAGTGCTGCTTAGTCAAGCATACAAAACGTGAATTGACAAGCCCCATGAGGCAGCAGCACAACAACTGGTGGGCGTGCCACTATTTTCCACATTTTCCTTTTCAATTGTCAACAAAAAACGATAGACAATTGAGCAATTCATTTAGTTAGTTAATGGAAACGTTTCGTCAAAGGTGCAATGCACTTGGGTTTTTATTTGTTCAGTTTCAATTTCATTAATAAAAAAGTGTAATTTGTTTGCTTGCAGATTCTCCAAGATGTCCAAATATTCGGGCAAAAAATGCCGCCTGCTATCAATGATGTGGCTAACGGCATTTTTCTTCTTTGTGGAAATCATAGTGGGCTATGTAACCAACTCCATGGCTCTGGTCGCGGACAGTTTTCACATGCTGGGCGATATAGCAGCATTGGTCATCTCGTTTCTCTCCGTTAAGGCAAGTACAATAGACTTAAAATTTCAGCTCAAATTTTAATTCAAAATTGTGCTTGTAGATGTCTCCGAAGAAATGGTCGAAGAACACTTTTGGCTGGGCACGTGCCGAAGTTCTGGGAGCTCTGGTTAATGCTGTGTTCCTAGTAGCGCTCTGCTTTAGCATCACCATTGAAGCTTGCAAAAGGTAAGCTAAAGAAAGAGAGAGAGAGAGAGAGAGAGAGAGGCAAGCGTAAGCTGCTTATGACTGTAGCTCGGCTTAGCTCCACACCCAGAGACCCACACTTGAAGGCAATGGAAGCGCGTAACAACACTTGATTTTCAATTGTCATTTTATCATGTGCTATAACTTAATTTGCATGCAGCGTGCATATTTTTAACATTCGACGTTGTATACAAAAGTTGTTACGTCATGAATGCAAAATTACTGAACGTGTTTCTCAAAAAAGCATTTATAAGTATATAACACTAAAAGCTTTTATTTCTCTATGTAGATTTATTGAAGAGGAGCCTATACATGAGCCCAAGCTGCTGGTTGTTGTTGGCGTCTTGGGACTGCTAGTCAATATTATTGGTCTCTGCCTGCTCTATGGTGCGTATTGCTAAACATCCAAGCTATAGCCTTTTATTTATATATAAATTTCTTTTTATAGAGCATGGTGGTCATCATGGACACTCGCATGGCGGTGGACTTACACGCAATCACAGTCGTCTGACTGAGCTGGCCAACATGGATGAGGGCGAGGAGGAGCAACAGGACTTTGCCTATGAGAAGCAAAAGGAAAAGCCAGTGAAGAAGTCCAGTCACGGTCACAGCCATGATCCTGGCCAGATGAACATGCGTGGCGCCTTTTTGCATGTGCTTAGCGATGCTTTGGGCAGCGTTATTGTGGTCATCAGTGCATTGGTTGTGTGGCTCACCAAATGGAAGTACCGTTTCTATATGGATCCCGCTTTGTCCATTGTGCTAGTGGCACTTATTCTGCATTCCGTTTGGCCGCTGCTGCGTGAATCGGCGTTAATCCTGCTACAAACTGTGCCTACACATATACAGGTGGATGCGATACAGAAGCGTTTGCTGGAGAAGGTCGATGGAGTGCTGGCCGTGCATGAGTTCCATGTCTGGCAGTTGGCAGGCGACCGCATTATAGCCTCAGCGCATATACGGTGAGTCTAACTTGGGCTTAATAACAACAGCACTTTAATTAATGTTACGCTTGGCTTTGTAGCTGTCGAAACTTGTCGGAGTATATGAAGATTGCGGAGAAGGTTAAGGAGTTCTTTCACAATGAGGGCATTCACTCAACCACTATACAGCCAGAGTTTAGCGAGATTGAAGGCTGCAATATGTCGGATGGCACCTCTAGCATTAATATGAGCGGCTCCGATTGCTGTGCGCTGGATTGTCCCCCCACAGAAGAGGGCGAGGGCTGCGTTAAGGCCACTTGCTGTCAAAATAACAACAAATTGGTAGCTGAATATAATTTTAGTTGTTATTTCCATAACTAACTTCTTATAATTCTAGAACCAACTGCCTTCACCTACAAATTCACCGTATCTGTGCCGTCAGCGCAATGCAGCACGACAGGCTGGCGATGTTGAGGCTGGCTCGCTGCTAGAAGCCAATGCCATTGCTGGTCAGGCGGGCAATGCAACGTCTGCCACCACAGCAGGCGATGGCACAGCCAAAAATGAAATAGTCTGACAACATACACAACAAAAGCAGCCCGCACAACAACAACAACAACAACAACAGCAGCAAGTACACTTTGCCACCAGCCCAACTGCAACACGTGATATAATGTACGCACCAACTAACCCAGCATCTTCCAAAGCACTCGCTGTCAGCGATGTCAGTCTCTCGCTCACCGCCCAGCGTCGTCGTGATCTGCAGTTGCGCGCCGAGCAGCAGTGCCAGGAGCAGGTGTTGCTCAGTGGCGCCCATTGCACGCGCAACGGTGATGAGGTGGCACTTTAAACCTTTTATGTTTTTTGTTAAGGCAGAGAGAGACTGTGTCTTGTTGGATTTTCTAGCAAACTTACAATTGTTCTTTAGTAGAATTTTTTATATACATATAATATTTGACTAGTGGGCGTGTGTATGGCCAGGTTCTTAGCGTTGTTGTTATGGCGCGCAGGCGGCGTATTTTAGTATATATATTTAATACAAATATAGTGTTTGTTGGTGCGTCTGTGTGTGTGTGTATGTGCCCCACCAACCTTGACCCACTACACCACAGCTAAGTAACAGCGCAACAGATTTTGTGTGCCAGTTTAATTGAAATCAAAAACAAAACAAACAGTTAAAAAATTAGAATATCAAAAAGAGTAACAAATTGATAGCATTAACTGAAACCAACAAAATGTAGTTAATTGTAGCATTAAGCTCAAACAGTTGGCAACAAAATATAAAACAAAACAAAAATCTATTATATACAGATATATATATATATATATATATAATAAACGTTTTTTACATTTTGAAGAAGTTTATACATAATTGTAAAAGTAAAAGAATATTGTATTTAGTAGTTGTATTTGGACTAGTTAATAAATGAAAGACAGCGCGAGGACCTCAGTGTTAGGGTCTGTTTGTTTAGCAAAATGAATTGTCGGAATTATCAAGTACATAATGTATTACTTTATGCAAATTCTATTTAAATGTGTAAGGCGTTAGTTTCTTAAACTTCGATAGTTGTAACATATGCTTAATGTAAAAAATGGTTTTTACTGCAACAGCGATTTAGACTTTATTTAATTTAGTGATTTAAACATATTCATCAATTCCCAAAAAAATATAGTATATTGTTTTATTTTATGATTCCTGCATATATACAAACAAACATAATCATAATAATTAAATGATACAAAACGGAAACCAACAAAATATTTTATTTTTCAATTCACTGCAGTTGGGTATATAAATAAATAAATTATGGCTTAAAATTAATTTATTTACAAAATGTATTTGGAATCCTCTGTGTGTATATGTGTCCATAAGACTTATGACTTTAACGCTAAAGCATGTGCTTCCCATTTCCAAAGTGCGATGAAGAGAAGCACAGCTGGCGCTATAAGTTCTCATCCAGATTTTCGTCCGTGTTCTCCTCCACTATAGCCTCGTCCCAGGGACCATGTATATTAAATTTGTAGCGTTGGTATTGCACAAATATAAGAGGGCAGATAAAGTTGACGAAGAGCGTGGTGCATGCATACAGATGCATCACTGGACGGGATATAAAATAAAGCGTCGTGCAACATATAACAAAGATGGGCAGCATGAAAATTGCATGCCAGGTACCCGCTGTCAATATTGGATACAAGACAAAGAAGATAGCTGCCTCGACAAGCAACACAAAGGCATGATATGACGTAGAAAGACGCGATGCCAAGCAGATGGCTCCAAAGATGGCCCCATTTAACGATATAGCTTTAGAGACCATGGCCACATCCAGTCCATAGTCCGCGAACATCAGATTGAATAGCATCACAAAGAATGTCATTGTATATATAGTATCCGTGCTAATGGCCTGCGTCAGTGTGTGCAGCATGGGTGAGAACATATATCCAAACAGCAGCACAGTGACTAACGTCTTGGAATCCTCTCCCAGCAGTTTCATGCTGAGGCTCTTGCCGCGATAGAATAAATACCCAATGCCCGTAATTACGCAGGTGGGCACCAATATGCTAGTTGGTGCCACAGTATCATTCAACATCAAGTGATAGAGTATGAGGAAGCCGGTGATGCAGGAAATTTGGTTGTTAAGCACTGAAATGCCGGCAACAGCCTCGGCAAATGTATAAAACCGCACATTAAGGTTTGTGCGTAAGTCTTTGAGAAAGCTTACATCCGTATAGTTATCCGGGTATTCACGATTCGAGTAGAGGTTTTTCACCCAAGGTTTACGCTTACTCTGCACAGTTCTCGCCATTTTTTATTAACAAAGCTCTACATTTAGTGTCAAATGATTTGTTTACATGTGAAAACAGCTGTTTCAGCAATCGATAATCGCCACTTAACACCGAAATCGATAAGTGTTGCGCTCGAGATTTAAATGAAACTAATTGTGTTTGTTAAAATGTGCTAATATTTTTTATTATTGCTTAAGAGTTAGTTGTAAAAAGGCCACAACAAAGGCTTAGTCAGTACAGTTAGGCAGGCAAAAGGGCCTTTGGATATATAAATAGGTTAAATCCATGGGATTAGTTAAAAACGCTTAAAAAGGTTACAAAAAATTAAATTAATTAAAATTGCATTAAAATTGTGAGTATTGGGTATGGTCAGCATGGGCACAGTCAACAATAAAACGTTTGTCAAATCTATATTATCATTGCAATTATTTAGCAGTATTTAAGCCCAGCCACCCGTCAGCTTGTGGAAGAGCTCCTCATTAAGTGTTTGATTGTTGTCCTTCGATCGCATGGACATGAATATATAGCCGCCAATAAACTCATGCACAACCTTGCAGTCGGCGGAGTGGCAAGAGAATACAACATTCTCATCATTGAACTGAATCATCATGCACTTTATGCCCCAGTTGACGTTCCAAGCCTTCATGTTGTTGTAACGCCAGGTCTTGATGTGATCGCCCGTATGTAAGTCCATACGCATGACGCGATTATGTGCCACGCCCAGCAGCTCCTCCTTGCGATGACCATCGAATTTAATGACAAACAGCGAAACGCCAAAGTCTGGCAGAGATTGCCAGGCTTGTATATATTTTAACTTCGCCTCCAATTGGGTCATCTCTCGAACATTGGAATGCGCTTCCAATATGCGATGCACCGCCTTGTTGGACAACTT